>NC_135537.1:41895659-42495659 GCF_045843805.1 Urocitellus parryii
TTATTTTTTAAAATATTAGGTCTTTGTAGAAGAGAATTTTTAATTTGAGTGAAGCACAAATAATCAATATTTAACTTATAGCTTGAGCTACTTATGTGATATTTAAGAAATTATTGTCTATGCAAAAATAAGGGCTTTTGTTTTTCTAAATCTTTGTAGTTTTGAGTCTTACATTTAAGTATATAATCTGTTTTGAGTAAATTTTTGTATGTGGTGTAAAGGGAAAACTGAAACTCATTTTTTTTTGCAAGTAGATGTAATAATTTCATAATCATTTGCTGAAAATCATATCTTCTCCTTATTGAATTGTCAAAAATCAAATGACTATAGATACGTGAGTCTATTTGCCAGCTCCCTATTCTGTTCTATTTATTTTTATAAAAACCTCAACACTACATTGTCATGATTCTTAGAACATTAAAATATGTCCTAAAATTCAGGAGTATACAGATTACAACTTTTTTCTACTTTTATAATGTGTACTGGCTGTTTTAAATTCTTGTGCTCTATATAAGATTTAGAATAAGCTTTCAATTTCTATAAACATGCCAAAATCATTTTGGTTAGTTGTACACTGAATCTTTATATCATGTAGGGAGAATTGTAATTTTAATAATATTTTCTATTTTTTTATTATTGGTTGTTCAAAACATTACAAAGCTCTTGACATATCACATTTCATACATTTGATTCAAGTGGTTATGAACTAAGATATGGTATGTTTACATTTATAGGAATTCCTTAGCATTATTTAGTTTTCAGGGTCATAAAGCTAAAAAATGTTCCATGTGCTTGCAAATCTTTGTCAAATTTATCTGTGTTTTTATATATTTGATGCTGCTGAAGTAGCATTTTTTTTCAATTTTACTTTTTTTTTAAGAGAGAGAGAGAGAGAGAGAGAGAGAGAGAGAGAGAGAATTTTAATATTTATTTTTAGTTTTCGGCGGACACAAGATCTTTGTTTGTATGTGGTGCTGAGGATCAAGCCCAGCCCTTCAATTTTACTTTTGATTGCTCTCTGATATTAGACAGAAATACTACTGAATATCAGTTTGTAATATAGTCTTTCTAATCTGGCTGACCAGAATTCGTACATCCTCCCATTTTCTATAACCTCTAGGAATTATTCCACTTCCTGGTAATTGTTATTTCCTCAGTAGTTGTTCATTGTCTGGCTGCTTGGAGTCTCACCCTGTCTCTGTAGATTGATATTCAGCCAAAGACTCAAAGAAACCTTTATGTTGATTTCTGGAACACTCTCTTCGTGTGGTTTCCTCTTCTTTCCTTCTCTGTCTTACAAAATTTGTCTGTCTTGGCCTTCCTTCTCAGGCTCAGCTCTCTCCTCTCTTACCTCAGTGAGATTTTAAGTCTGGCCTCCTCTTTTCTCCATCCTCATTCAGAAAGTGTCTCTGGGCAGAGACTGTGGTGATTTGTCTTCCCTCCTTCATTTCCTTTCTCTCAGGGATCACAGTCCTGTGTAGCCTGTTTTCCAATATCTGAAAATGTTTCATATATTCTTGTTTTTTTTTTTCATTGATTGTAGTGAGAAAACTATCCTGGAAACAATAACTTGACAACTTCTGAAATGTTCACCACATTAACTAAGGGCACTGGTGTGTGTGTGTGTGTGTGTGTGTGTGTGTGTGTGTGTTTCCCTAATTGTGCTAAGAAGGCCAGGCTTTGCTTATAAGTTGTTTATTAACCACCATATTAAGAGCTTGATAATGGGAAGATCAGGATCAAGTATTGGTGTCTGGCAAGGCCTTTCTTACTCTGTCCTCACATGGCAGAAGGGTGAAGAGAGAGAAAAGGGGGCCTAACTGACTCTTTATTAAGGGCATTAATACTCATGGCTTAATCATTGCTCAAAGGTCAAATGCAATCAAAGTTCACCCTGAGTTTTGCAAGAGACAAACATGTAAACCATGGCAATGGCTTCATGTGCACAAGGTATCAACTGTTCTGCCCACACCTTACCTATTTTTTTTCCCCACAACTATATTCTGAGGACTTAAAACATGTCCTGTAAAATTATGGAGAATAGCAAAAATATTTATAGACTCAATTATAAGTGGTCAAGATGGAATCTTCTATAATGATGACAATAATTATTTCCTCTTTTAATGTTAGTTGCTATGTTAAATAAAGAAATTATTACTTTGAACTTCTTCAGGTGCTAGACTGAATTAATCTAAGGGAGGCACACTCCTTTTCCATGAGACATTAGGAATTGGAAGAGGATAATATTTAATTAATAAGTGAATTTAGTAGAATTTAAGAAAATACTAGTCAGGTTAGATGAGGTTTTATTTTTTAGTTAAATAGGTAAGAGTATACATCTAAACTACAGTGAATTCTATCCACCTCTAACTCCTTAAAGCACCCATTAAATTATGCCATTTTGGAGCGAAGAACTCATTTTCTCAGAGTACATATACTTTTGGCCTTGTCCCTAAGATTATATGGCAGGGAGTTAACATACAATTGGAACTTTGTATACCATGTTTAAACTTGAGGTTTAAATCAATTACTAAGAAATTTAATAAAACATACTCTATTTGCCACTTGATATGTATATTTTCATGATGACCAGAAAACCAGGGGTATAAGTCTTATTGTTTATACCCTAAGGTAGTTGGTTCCCCTCAAGCTTCTCAGATTTTCCTCCCACAGTGGGTCCCCCTCTTTCTGAACACTCTGTTCTGTTCTGCCCCATGAGGATTTTTGCATACATGCTTGTGAACACTCAGCTTATGTATCCAACCTTTGTCCATATCTTCTGCAAATAGCTGTTCTTTGGTTACCTCTCAGGCATAGGGAAGTCAGTAAAGTGGTGGATTCAGATTTCAGAAGGACTGTCTCAAGAATAAGGTCCACTCAGGTCATGGAAGAAGCTCCTCAGACATTTGGGTAGGTAATTCCTTGGCTTGAATTATGAGGTGTGATATAGAAAGGATGAGAATATGGCTTCTTGTGTAGACATCCCCCCTTGATCCACTAAAATCTTTTCCCTTAGAAAGGCATGACTCTAGAGGGCTAGAGTGGGACTCCCTTAAAGTCCCAGGCCCACAGCAGGGCCTGGGTCTGATTCACTGGATTCTAAACATATGAAAGAATATTAAGAGTTGAGAATTTAAGCTATTCACACAGTGATTTCAATGATAGGCCTTTCTAGCCATTTGACTAACACTCAGTTCCCCTCTTATGAAGAGAGCACTAATTTTGTTTAGGATAGCAAAGGTCCTAGCTTAGAATCTGCATAAGCAAGATACTATTTCATTTAGAAGTGGCCACACAATATGGTTCTGCCCAATATAATAGAATCAAAATTTTTGTGAGATCTTTGTTCTCTTGATAAAATCTCTGTTCTCCCCCTGCTCTTTTTTTGTACTAGAGAGTGAAATCAGGGGTGCTTAACCACTGAGCCACATCCCCAGTCCTTTTGTATATTTTATTTAGAGACAGGGTCTCACTTTTGCTGAGGTTGACCTTGAACTTGTGATCCTCCTGCTTCAGTCTCTGGAGCTGCTGGGATTACAGGCATATGCCACCACACCCAGCTTGCTCTCCCCTCCTTGTTGCATCCTTCTTCTTCTTGTTTGGAACATCTATGAGAAATTGGAGATGCAGGGCTTGGGATGTGGCTCAAGCAGTAGCGTGCTTTCCTGGCATGCGTGGGGCGCTGGGTTTGATTCTCAGCACTACATAAAAATAAAATAAAGATGTTGTGTCCATTGAAAACTAAAAAATAAATATTAAAAAATTCTCTCTCTCTCTCTCTCTTTTCTATCTTAAAAAAAAAGAAATTGGAGATGCAGTGACATCTTTATAACCAAAGTTCATAGAGATGAATTCACATAAAGATGAAAGTCACATAAAGAAAGTGACACTGAAGAAACATAGAGGATTGCTGGAACATTGATGATATTAAACAATTACATCCCCAGTCTTAGTTAAAAGAAGCCATTATAGCTATTATTTAGAAAATCTGAACAAAATCAACTCCTAATGAGGTAAAATCAGGTAATTTATATGATCTTTATTCTTCCAGTAACACATTAGTTTATACCAATAATAGAGGTAAAAGATCAGAATTGTGAATTAAATTTGTGAATATCTTTTTGTTTGTCCGCTAGAATTTTAAGTTCCTTGAGTACAGGGGATGTTTTATTCATCATTTCCCAAAGTAGTTTCTACATAATCTGAAACACAGTCACAAGCAGTAAAACGAACTTTTAATTTGTTTTAAAAGTTTGGGTGAAAAATGTTAACCTCTAAATACTAAGTTATTTCCATTGTGTCATAAATAAATCTAATCATGGTGGAGAATAAAGCAATAGCCTCTTGAATTACAATGTGAATAGAGGAATACTTTATGGTGTCTAAATAGTTCTTGCATATAGGTTCTCCAATGTTCTTTAAAACAAAAATAAATAAAACCTAAACTCTATTCTGAATTGTTTCACTTGCACTACTGAGAAAGTAATGGGTGAATGTTTTTCTTTTGTGGTGATCCCCTAACAATCTCAAAGAAAATATGTTAAATTTACAAGTGTTTAAATCACTTATTTTCATAAATTGAAAAAATATATATGATTTTATTAAATATGTTAACTATTGTCTGCAGAAGCATTCAACATTGAGAATTATAAGCCATAATCATTTGTATAAAATTAATATCTTGGAAGTTATTTCTACAGAATAATATATAGGACTTTAGTGAATGAACAGCTTATATAATGACATAATTTACAATCAGGCATACATCAACTAACTCATAAAGTATTCTTTAACTTTATTAGAGAGATGCTCTGTCCTTTATTCTTTTATCAACATCACATATAGATATGTATATATATCTATGTTACACTATATATATATAAATATGAATATATATGTATACATATATATATGTATACATATGTATACATATATATATGAATATGTGATATATATCCTCTATCTATCTATCTATATATACCTATATCTATATATAAGATCATCAATGTGTGTGGTGGCACATGCTTATAATCCCAGCAGCCCAGGAGACTGAACTAGAATTCATCAAATTCTAGATCCTTTTGGAAATCTGTCCTGTGTACACATGCCATAAATTCCAACATATTCAGCCTTGCACAATGAAAATAATATCAGCTTTTCACTGTATTCTGTTTCAGTTGACATCTGTGAGTTTCTTCTCTTTCCTCTTCCAAATTAAAGGTATCAGAAATAGTGTCAAATATTTTTTATTACTTATTATCTAGAAAATCTGAACAAAGACTATTACTCTTTCAAATCTTTGGTGCTGTCTTTATTGAAAAATTTGAAAAAGTTGTGAACTGCTGTACTTACTGTTGACCTCAGAATTATGATAGCACAATTTGTTTTCTAAAAAATGTAAAAAAAATAGAAGGCTGGAAAAGAAGCATTGTGATACATATACATATATATTTGATATAATATGTATTATTATGTTAAATATTACGTAAAATGAAAGCTTAGTTGTTGTGATTGGCAAGAACGGAACATAATTGCAACATATGAGGCATAGCTAATATTTAAAAAATAACATTGATTAAATGATGCAATTGTCATATTTGTGACACTATACCTCATATACATGATATAAAAACATAGGGTTTTCTAGAGGTACAAGACCAACAAGATACACACACACAAACACACACACATGCGCACACATATGTATAATTATATATATTTATATATATATGTATATAAGTATATATAAAAAGGGGACTTATTAAGTTGGCTTACACCAGCAGATGCCTAATAGTCCCACAATGGCTGTCTGCAGGCTGGAAAACTGGAAGAACCAGTAGCTGCTCAGTTTAAGAAGCCTCAGAATAAGAGGTGGCAATGATGTAGCCTCAGTCAAGGACAGAAGATCTGGAAACTCCCTGGAAGTCACGAGTCAGAGTCGGCTTTGGAAGAGTGAAGGAGCTGGAGTCTGATGTCCTCAGGCGATGGCAATAGCAATCCAAAAATCGCACTCAAGAAGAATCAAGCTTGCATCTGTTACTGCTTCCTTGTTCCTCCAACTTGTGTTCCATCCAGGCTTCCAAAATATGTGCTGCTCACATTTAGGGTGGGTCTCTGCTTTAGTTGGCTGTCCCACATGCCAATCATTCCTAGAAACACCATATTAACATCCCCCAAAGCCTTTTAATCTTAGGCATCTCTTAATCCAATCAAGTTGACAATTCAGTTAAGCATCACAGAACTTTTGCAAAAACAAACAAACAAAAATTACAATAAAAGGCTATTTTTAAGGCCTAAAAATATAAGTATTCACAGTAAATTGTATTAAAACTGAAAATGAGTTAAATCTTTTTGTAAATATTATCAGTTTCTATTTTTGAACTTATATTAGTTACCTGGCCATTAAGTTTTCATCATTCTAAATTAGAAAGGGAGAATCCCATCACTTGCCAAGGTTATTTGTTAATTCATTCAATAAACATTTTTGACAGTGACCCTATAGGATATGAACCCCATACATGAAATAATGCAGGCAGTAGAGTCTCAAAGCAGAATTGTCAATTCTCAGTAGGAAAGTAAAACTGACTTTTAAACTGAGTCACAGGTCAGGATGTTTTAGAACTGAAACAAGAGGGGATGCTGTTTCAGTCAGGTTTTTTTTTGTTTTTGTTTTTTGTTTTTTCTGCTATGACTCAAAGATCAACCAGAACAATTTTAGAGGATGAAAAGTTTATTTGAGAGCTCACAGTTTCAAAGATCTCAATCCATAGACAGCTGACAACACTCCTTGAGGCACAAGGTGAGGCAGAACATCATGGAGGAAGAGCGTGGTGAAAGGAAGTGGCTCACATGATGATCAAGAAGCAGAAAGAGAAAGAGACTTCCCTTAGAAGATACAAAATATAAACCCAGAAGGCATGCCCCCAATGACCCACCTCCTCCAGCCACACTCTATCCGCCTTCAGTTACCACTCATGAATCCTACTGATGGGTTAAGGCTCTCATAACCCATTGTTTCTCCTCTAAAGCTTCTTGTGTTGTCTCAGGGGCTTTTTGGGGACATCTCATATCCAAACCATAACAGAGTCTTAACCAGAGTGGAGGTGGTAAAGATGAGCAATGAGAGGTGCATAAAGAAATATGGAGTCAGCAATTGATCCCACTAGAGGTGAGAGAAAGGAAGCCTATGATCTAAACAACTTGGTGAATCATGCTGCTAATTACTGAGAGGTAACCATGGAGACAGTAGATGGTGAGTTACCTTTGAGTTTTGTTCTTACTTTTTTTTTTTTTTTTTTTTGGTAGCTGCTCTACCACTGAGCCACATCCCCAGCTCTTTTTATTTTTTATTTTGAGATAGTGTTTCTTATATTGCTTAGGGCCTCACTAATTTGCTGAGACTGGCCTTGAACTTATCATCCTCTTGCCTCGCCTCAAAAGTCACTGGCATTACAGGTGTGCACCACCATGCCCAGCCTGAGCTTTGTTGAGTTCTAATGGCCTGAGACACATTTGAGAAGAGATCTAGGAGGCAGCAGTTGTGGTCAAGTGTGGGGCTCAGGAGAGAAGATGATTCTGCAGCTAGAAGTCTTTGGCATAATACATATGATCTCTGAAGCCTTGAGAGGGGACAGGCTCTCTTAGGAAGGGTCTATGAAGGAAGAAGACAGGAAGAACAAAATGGCCAATGACTTCATTATTCTGGACAGGCAAAGAGCAACAGAAAAAAGGACCTCTGAAAGCCAGGAATTAAAGTAATTGTGTTTTGTTTCCTGAGTTCTTTGGAACAATTGAAAGATTTTATGGTGTGATGACTTGATCAAAGTTTGATTTCAAAGGATTAATTTGAAGTAAAACTGTGCTGAAGCCAGAAGACCCACTCTGAAAGCAACTGACAATCTGGCAATAAATGCCCTGGATCTTAAAGATCTGGAGAGGGCATGGAGCTAGGAGACAATACAGTGTTGAATTCTATAGGACTATAGAATTCCATGTCTCTAGGATTCTATAGAGAACTGGGGGGATATGGGGAAAGGGTGAAGTGAATGGAAAGACAGTAAGCAATGTTGTGAGAGAATACTGAGTTTGTAAAGAAGATTGTAGAAGGGATGTTGGTTAAGGTTTCAGTAACAGTCTGAAATTGAGGGAAGAGGGGGCACCCCGTAGTCTCAGAAACCTGACCATAACTCTGACCTGAGTTCCAGAGAGTTGTCAGGGATGGACATGAAGCAAGTCAATAACTGACTCTGAGAAGGTATCCTTTCAGCAATACTGTCTTCACTGAGGTCTACAGAATGATAGGAAATACTGTCAGGAGAAGTGAAGTACTTTATGCTTCAATTATCATTGGATACCCCTGGTCTATACATAAAATATCTAGATGGAACCAAGAGTTAAATTATGCAACAGTTCCAAACTTTGTACAATTTCTTTTCCTTATGATTTAAAAATTATTTTCTCTAGTTTATTTTTTCTTCTTAATATACTGTTTTAACCTGTGTTTGGCATTTCAAAGAAGTTTCTCAATAACACAGTGACTAAGGACAGAATCATCCTAAAAGCAAGGCCAGCCTCCAACCAAGCCAGCAAAAGGCTACCAATTTCCTACTATCACTTCGGTAATGCATGCACAATGCCTAATGTATTATTAACTATTCAAAATGTACTCTGAGTCCTGCGGGTTCCAGAGAGCAAGTATAGCAGCCTGCATCTTTTTGCAAAACACCTTGCAAAACTGACTCCCAGTTTTGCCTTACCTGCTGACATTTAAAAATAACTGAGTTGTTTACTTTGTTTTCATTTCTTGGAACAAATAAACGTAAAAATGGTACTGTTAGCATTTGAGACCTAGAGCCACAGTTGGAGATGCAGTTTTTTTTGTTGTTGTTGTTGTTTGTTTTTCTTCACTTTCCTCCTCGCTGTATATTTCATCTTTTTAAATAAAAGGTCGTCATTTTTGTTGATTGGCCAATTAGAGGAGTTGGTGCCTGCTACCTCCTTCTAAGACTTGATTCTATTACAAAACCTCAGCCTAATGCTGCTTCAGTCTTGCCCTAAAGAGACATAAAAGGATACACTTGCAGTTAAGTCTGCCTGCAGATGAAGGAGCATAAACCATTGATCAGAATGCAAAATGCTGAAATCTGAAAAGGAATCCAATTTATTTTAAATAAAACTACTCTGTTCTCCAGTGACAGATTCCAGGGTTAGACAACAGAAAGGAACTGACAGCAGATGTTTTAGAGCCGAGACACAGAGAGACTGAGTAATAGTATAGAAAAGAAATTGCTTTGAACTTCACCCCTGCTTTAAATACTTCAAATCAATAGGGTCACAGAGCTCTTTAATAGAGTGAGGAGGTCTTGCCCCAGCAGATCTGCACAGTGACAAGTTGATGTGCGTCCTAGCAGCAGGGTCATAAAAATGGCAGGCTTCTCCCTGAAAGGGGGCTTTGTGTGAACAGGGTCCATTTGGAGTGACTCCCATCTATGGCCACTTTCGAGAGCCAGGCCCTAATAGTCTCCATCTAAATGGGACTGACCTCATGAATTACCTCAGGAAACTTAATCTATAAACTGGCTTCTTCTTATGCAGACTGATGAATTCTTGTTTATTCCTAAATGGCTGTCACAAGACCTATTCATCAAACTCTTAAAGGGGGGAAAGGAGGCTTACAGAAGGCAGCTTGGAGCACAGCACCGTTAAATAATCATTAGGTTTCCTGGCTGGTCTGGAGACCCACTCCAAATCCACAAAGCCGGTTTCTTTTTATTTTTTTTTTTTAAACTATTCATCAGAACTGCATTTAGATGAGATTCTGACCTGATAAAGAAAAAAAGAGTGCTTTTTGTCACTATCAGTTTCATGGCTGTGTTCTTTCTCTTTTGAGAGTTTTTTTTTTAAACAAAAGTAAAAGAAAATAAAGGCAGATGGCCAACTCTTTTCAATATCCGTTTGCTTTATTTGAGCAGTTTAATGTAGTGAAACAGAGTGAAATGTTGCTACATGCTAAATGGTAAACAACACCATTACCCAGAATTCTGCTGTAGATTGGTACAAAACAGGGTGCTGGTGATTAATTAAACTGTTGTTGTAATTGTAATGCATGATACATAATAGATAGTGTGCCATGTATTTTAAAGGCAGCAAATTAGCAAATAATAACTTTCCTACATAGTACATCTCTATTGCTTTCCGCTAATGCATAAATAATCAAAAATAAAAAGGCTATTATGCAACTACCTAACAAAACGAATGTTTCTGATGTTCACCAATCTGTAAACATGTGCTAGTCAAGCTACATATGGTGGCTGCTCTGGGTCAGATGCCCCTGGAGGCAACAGGAAGAATTTTCTTTCCAGTGGACTTTACAAGGTCTGTTGCATTATAATATTCCCAGTCTGAATCACAGTCATGCATGCCATGATGTCGTATGTATATAGTATACATATAGGCATACACTGCAGAAATGCCTCTACAAATAGCTCTTACAAAGAAAACATGAAAAAGCAATTTTGTGATACCATGTTCATGTTTTATATACTCTGTCACTGTGACAATTTTTCACAAAATGGGAATGTCACAATGATCATTTCTCATTTCCAAGTCTTTCTACCTGAAGCTCTCTAACATTTTGAAGGGATGGGGGGGAGAGCCCCAAGAGTGAAAGGTTATCACACCTATTTCTTGTAATCTTGTAATTTCTACTTCACTAACCTCTCACTGGGCTTAGTTTGCTTAACCTCACAAACACAGGCTCCGCAGAATCCTAAAATGGAAGGCACTGAGCTCAACCTCTGCTCCAGTTGAAATCATAATAAAGAGCATGCGTGGTATGGCAAAAAAACAGTTCCTCCCCCAAACAATGTCAGATGTCCAGCCCACCCTGATGATAAGGCCAAAATTAGCACCCCAGCAGAACATGGGACCTGTGTTACGGAAAATCTAAACATATGGTAAGCTTTCCCTATGACTTTCCTCTTACTTTTTCTCTCAAAAGTCTCCCTGCCCTGGGTAGCCCAAAACATCTACAAGCCATCATCCTCTTATTTCAGGGAATCTGGGAAATTTCAGTTGTGAGACCCCCAGAGTTTCTAATTTTTGCAATTTAATAAACTTCCTTTCTGTTTGATTCCAACCTCTGTGTCTCAGAATTTCTATTGGCATATGTTGGAGCCAAGGACCCAGATGCCAGTTGACTGGCAAATCCAAAGACAAGAGAATAGACCTAAGGAAACATAATCAAGGCCAAATGGTGCATAATGGGCACTCATTTGGGATGACTGAGATAAAAATGCACAGATGGAAAACGGGGGCTCGCGTGATTTCTGTGAATATGAGAAACTTCCAGTACAATGTCCTGTTACTGCTTCCCCTGTTTTGCTTATGCTCAAAGAGCAACCTTGGATTTTTCCCCTTGATCAGCTTTATTGAAATATAATTTACATACCATAAAATTCTTTTTAGGGCACAAATTAGTGATTTTTTAATAACTTTTCAGAATTGCATAACTATTGACACAATCCAATTTTAGAACATTTCTCTTACCTTCCAGAGTCCACATACTCATTTGGTATCAACCCCTGTTCCTACTCCCAGCCTTAAGCAAGCACTAATCTACATTGTTTCTCTATAGATTTGCCTTTTCTGGATCTTTGATATAAATGGAATTATGCAATATGTAGTCTTTCATATTTTGCTTCTTTTACTTAGCTCAAATTTTTTGATGTTTATTCATGTTGTAGCATGTGTCAAAATTTCATATCTTTTCATAACAGAATAGTATTCTATTATGTAGATATACCACTGTTTCTCTGCTTACAAACTGATGAACATTTGGTTTGTTTCCACTTTTTAGTTATTATAAATACAGTTTCTGCAAATAATCACGTATGTGTCTTTATGTAGATATATGTCTGCATTTCTCTTGGATGGATTTCTAGGAGTGGAATTTTTGGATCCAATGGTAAATTTACCCAACCTGAGATTTTAAAATAATCTCTTTCCAATTCAAAATTTTGTTATAAAAACTTAATGTAACCCATATGGAATTGAAGACCGGAACTGAAGCTCTAGTTCGTTGTTTGTACTTTCCTGAGGCTTGGAGATATTGGGCCTGCTTACATGTCTATCATTTCTACCCATGCAGCCACAACCACAGTCAAGAAGAGCATCTTAGCAGAGGGAGCCCCCAGGTAGTCCTGGTGGCTTCTTTCACATAATCAAAGGCAAGAGACAACTAGAAAAAAAAAAAAAAAACAGCTGAGACTTAGTTAACATTGCTGTTTAGGGGATTTGGATTAGCAGACTTAAATGAGGCAGATGATGTTTTGGTACACAGTAGCAAGCATCCAGACAAGTGGCAGAACCCCAATATCTGCAAATGAGGGAGGAATAGGAACTGATGAGAGTCTATTCCTTTGGCTTAGTATCATGCCATGAGAGGAGGATGGGTGAACTGCAAGATCAGTTTCCTTCATGTAGCGCTATTAAATGGACTTTTACCTACCAAATGTCAGTAAACATGCCCAGGAGGTAAAGGAAGTCAGTGACTCCCTGTTTCCCAGCTAGATCTACCATTTGTTCCTGATGATAAAAAAAGACCTCAGCTTATTCCATTGGTGAGGGGTTATTTTCAGATACATGGTTACCTTGATGCTTTCTACGACCTGTCTTCCGTTTGGAGTGCTGATAAACCACATTCCATACCACTTATACTCCCTGTAAATAAATATAAATGATAATTTCCCTAAGTATAGTCTTGTAAAACTCTGATCAATGCAATAAAGCAAAATGTAGTTGATTGCTGCCTGGCATATAAGTAATGCATTTCAACACTCATTGTCCTCCTTTAATAGTTCAGATAGCATTTAGTCAATAAGGACTTGGAAAGCGTGTGCGTGTGTGTGTGCTTGTGTGTGTGTTAGTCTTCCTTTCTTTGCCAGACACAAGATGCTCTCTGTCCCTCAGGGAGCTGCAATAGACCTCAAGAAATTAGCCAAGTGAAACAAGGACATCCTGGGAGGTGAAAGGAGTGTAAACCCCGTAGAGTGAGCTTCCTAAACTTCTGGAGGACTCAGATGTTTCATGGAGCATAGAAAGTTCCTGGTGGGAGATGAGAACATTATGAACAAATACCTCTGTTTGTGCAGAGTATGTGCATGTACAGGTTCTGCCTGCTCGCATTCGCTTCTTCTATGACAGCATGATTTTTAAAATAGCATTAAGGCACAGTGATGCCTTTCCTTACAAAAAAATTGCTCATGCAAGTGAGGTGGGTTGTGGAGCAGATTGTCCTGTGGGGCACACATGCACATAGATTAGTGCAACTGAGCAAAGAGCAGGAGTGTGCCTCAGTCACCCTGGTAATGCCAGGTTTGCATTATAGGGATCCTTCTATGTAGCCCTAGCTAAGGATAAGGATGTACTTGGGTGAAATTTCGTGCCAAAATTTTTAATGAGTTTTATTGAACTAGTTTCATTTGTTTTATTCATCCTGGATAAATCCTCAGTTGCCAGCATCTGAGACTCACAAAAGCTACTCTAAAGAAAAGGAGACTTATATTAATGGTATGTTCAAAATAAAAAGTGAAAAACTATTCAGAGCCCAGGAACTTCAGTAGACCTGTGAATTGTGGCCACAATAAGATCTGGGTGTGTCTATCAGCTTTTGGTTACTGGAACAAAATATCTGAGAAAAGAGAAAAGATTTATTGGTGAGGGGCTCATGGTTTCAGAGGTGTCAGTCCACAATTGCTTGGCCTGTGTTGAGACAGAACATTATGATGGGGATCACACGGTGGAAGAAAACTGCTCACCACAGGGTGCCAGAGAAAGAGAGACACAGAGAGAAGGGGAGAGATAAAGAGAGAGAAAGAAAGGAAGGGCAGTCCCAGGAACAAAATGTACCCTTCGATGGTATGCCCCCAGGAACCCACTCCCTCCATTTAGGCCCTACCTACTAAAGTTTCCACAATCTTCAAATAGTGCCACCACCTGGAACCAAGGCTTTGATACATGAGCCTTTGAGGAACATTAAAAATCGAAGCCATAACTCAAGTCCATAAAACAATGAAAAATGCATTCAGTCTATCTCTAAGAGTCCCAAAGTGTTGACTGTTATTAAATAACAGTCTACTTTGATCATACAATAGTCCAACATACAGTAGTTGCACTATACAATAGTCAAACAGGGTGCACTTTTCCACTCCAGAAGGCAGGAATGAGAAAATAGCAAGGAGAAATTTGACCAAAGCAAGGCGGAAACTGATCAAGGTGGACATCGAATGCTATAGTTTCATGTCCAGCATCTGGGGCATACAGTGGCAGGATGTGCACTCAAAAGGTCTTGAGGAGCCCCACTCCTATGGTGTTTGCTTTCTTGGTGCAGCTGTGGATGAGCTGGGGCACTGACACAGATGTCGTCAACCTTGGTATGGCCTCTAACTAGTCTGCATTGCTTCCATGGTTCCACAAAGCTCTTAAAATTTTCTATCACACACTTGTTTGTCTAATAGTCTCTTCATTTAAAAACAGTGGCTTTCCATGGTTTTACATTATCTGAAAAAAAAAATTCTAATGCTTCTTCTTATTAACTTAGCTAATGAGATGCTTTCTAAATGGAAAAATAATTCAAAACCCATGCTAAACTTAAATGAGTTTTTAGTTGTTTTTTTCCTCTTAATTTAAAAAATAAGAGCTGTTTTTCTTTAAAAGATAAGCCGAACTTTATATTGAGGTAATTCAAAAGAACTTGTACTTGGAGGTAAGATAACTTTTAAAAAAAATTCTAAACATTAAAAAAAAAATAAAACAAAGCAACTTCACAGTTGATGTGAACCCCTATCAGTATGAATGATCCTCTCTGTGTGTCCTACATGAGCCTTGAAGAGTCAGTGATGATAGCAGCTTCCGACTTCCACCATCTTTGAACCCCAGAAGTCTGTAATATGGCAGCAAGTGTTGCTCATCTTGGTCTTACTGGCTTTGAGAATCCTGTTTACAGTGTTCTTAGATCTGGGTCCCTCTTAACTATGTAAGTCGCTCACTGCAGAGTGACTTTCTTAGTGTCATTGATCTACTTTAGGAATATCCTTTCCCACTGGGAGAAGGAATGATTGCTTACTTTTATCACCTCTCTGTGGAGTGAGATATCTCTCTTCTCGAACTTTCTTCCCCAAACAATTCTAATTTGTATTCATTTTTGTATTATATTTTATTGGGCTGATATTAATGTTGCTTTGATCTATTTATTGAGAATTTCATAACATTGTGAGCTATTACAAAATGTGAAAAGCATTTTATTTGATTTGTCTTCTAAACTCTGAAAAGCAGAATGAAAGTCAAAAGAGCATGGAATAAAAATAACTTGGGAACTTAAGTTTTCCTCTTAATTACTGGCTGATAATTTTCTCTGTTCACACACTTGCTAATGCAACATCTCAATCGGTAAATATTTTATTTAAAAAGCATCTATTTAAGTTGTATCCTCTTAGATTAATAAGAGATCTTATAAACAATTTCTTTATCTTTATTTTTTTACTGAACATTACTATTAGTGTTATTATTTTATTGCATTTTTAGGCATTATAAGAAACGACCTCTCTATGAAGCTTCACTAAATTCAAGCTTTACATTTATTTAGATAAATATAGAATTATAATTGACATTAGTTTGATGCATTATGTTTTACAGAACTGTTTCAAGTGCAATATGATATCAGATCCTCAAACCAATCATTTGAAAGAAGTAGGATGAGAGTTTTTGAGTTTAAATCCATTAGAGAATAAGTGTTGAAGCTATGGTAAAAACTCAGGTCTCCATTTTCTGAGTTTAATACTCTTTTTTTTCTAAGCATCAGTATTATTGAAAAATAGCATCTCATAGTCAGGGAGTATCTTAACAGTTACCAGCTCAGTCTCAGCCAAGAACCCACTATATAGGGAAAGTTATATATCCCAGACACTCTAAGGAGTTATCAAGGGAATAACGGCTTGTGTTTCCATTACATGTGTGCAAACTCATCATTTTCATCTAAGTTGTAATCCCAGCATGATTTCCCATGGATACTCTGGCTCATCTCTCTGTTCCCAATGGTCAAGTGTTCAAACACCAAGTAATGAGAGTAAGCCAAATACAGTTCAGAAAAGAAATTTGCTCTGAAGAAATGTAAGAACTTTGTGCCCCACAAGTCCTTGCCCAGAGTTTTAACTCGTATTGACAAGTTTTATCATACTTTTATTGGATTCCCTACAAAGCCATAAAATGTATCTAGCAGGATGCCAATTTTCCCTATTTGCAACAATTCAGGCATAAATTATAAAGACTTTTCCAAGAGGAATATGGCTAAGAAGTCTCCCCCACAAAAGTTTGCATTTCTTCCCTGATGGGGTCTTTGAGGTCTGGGAGACTTCAGGTTTAGACTGAATAGATGTACCCCTGTACACACACTCATCTTCCAGAAACACAACCCAAGCAACCTGTAGTTCCCTGTATATGATTAGTGATAAGGTTAATCAGATGTAATCAAAATATGAATTTCCATATTTGTACTTCTTAAACAATAAAAATTCATTGCAGAGAAATACTTTGAAATGTTAACTAACTAATGTATATTTCTAGTGCTTACCAGGGTCCTTGTTTTTTGAGGTTCAAAAGCTTAAGTCTCTAGTACATGGAAGAATTCATGTATTTAAACATAAATTATGAGGGAATATATGATTCAAAAGAGCAAGTCTTCTGCACTCTTCCTCCTTAAATTTGAAGACTTGAAAACAAGTATCCTAGATTGGGATTGGTAAAAGAAGAGAACATAAAGTTAAGCAAAAAAAAAAATGAGTAGATAATGTGGATACTTGAGGAAGAGGGTCTTTCTCTCTCTGGTTCCTCCAGCTCCTGGAAAAATAGCCTTTTAGGATGATTAAATATGGCAGCTTGTGAAAAGGAAAATTTAGGGACAAGTAAATTGAAAGTTTAATTTTATAAAGCACAGCAACCCTTAACAACCTTATAATCTAATATAAAACATGCATAGCAAACAGTATGCACCACAAAAATAAGTGATAGGTGGTTGAAATTAGTTCTAGAATTGGTTGGACCAATGCTTGATGAAGGATGACACATGGAGTACATTAGAATGAAGGATGGAATTTTTGAAAAATATAATGTCTTTTATTGTCTTAATCTGGCCACAATCATCTTTTACTTTGTGAGCCAATGATTAATTATGCTACCACACACTAGTTACTAAATATTAGGGGTTTTTCCCTATATATTCTTCTCCACTACCAAACTAACCAAAAAGTAAGAAAATTTTGTCAGTTGGGGTTTTCAGATGTAAGAAGGAGAAGCAGAATTTAGCTAACTTAAAAAGAAAAAAAGGATTTATTGCAAGATTATGGGGAGGTTTTAGGATCAAAGCAGAGGCTGAAAACCAGGAAGAAGAGGACAGGAGCCAGATAACTTCAAGGGAGCACAGGAACGTCACTACAGGAATCCATGACAGTCTTCTCCAGGTGCTGCTGCAGGATCTAGTCACAGGCACACATACTCTTTCTCTGTCATCCAGCATGTGATTTGTATTTCAAGGAGAGAAGTTGGTTCACATGTCTACCACATGGGTAGGGGATGGACAGGGTTCTTTGACTGACAGTACCACCCAGTTTTATGTAATGGTTCAGAAGAAATGTCCCCCCAAGAAACCAAGGATCTACCATCCAAAGAAGGAGGAATTGGTGTTACAGAACTAACCAGGAACATGTGTCCCTGAAAATGCTAAGGCAGCTCAACATTTGTGAATAAACAGCCATGTTTCCTGTGATACCTAGTCAGTTGCTCTTGTGTTTTTCTCTGTGTTTTCTGGTTTGAAGTTTCCATTTGTGCAAAGGATGTCAGAATTGCTCTCAAGTTCCAATTGACTTCTAGAGGAAGGAACAACTTAACAGATCCTGAGATGCTAAGACTGAATCTGAGCCAAAGATACTAAGTGCTGAACATTAACATTTGGCTAGTGACCATGAGGTCCCCCGTTTGCCATAACAAGTGGATCGCTTCTTAAAAGAGAGAGTGTACATCCCAATCAACTTGGAAAACAACTCCAACACACCCATTATGGAATGTGTTTTTGTAAATATTTCCTTCTAACAGAATGTTTTTCGGTTTTATGGGAAATTGCTACCTCTCCATTCATCACCAATATCGTCACCAGGAACCTAAGAATTTGGAACATCTCAATCCTCTCCATTTATAATTAAGATAACCATATGTCTAAAGTAGATGATATGTCTTATGTATTAAACTAATTAATCACTTGTGCTAATGACCAAAGAATGAAAGATGGGTAATTTTCATTACCATCTAAAATTTTAGTCTGTAAAAATGACACTTTTATTTCAGTAATGCTTAGTGTTCTAGTGGATTTTTTCCACCAATATGTTGTTGGTCTTTTAGATGGCCTAAAGACCTATCAACTATTTTTTATGTAGATGTATTAATCACTCATTTATTTATACCATTTATTAGAAACCAATTATTATGGGGTATTCAAAGCTCACTTAGGGATCAATTCATTTGAAAAATCAATTACACAGTAAGATTGTATAATGTACCAATTAGTCTAAATGATTTTAGGCTTTTGGAAACTATTTGTAATTTACAAAATATATCTTACTAGGTTAATAAAAATCATATATAAATAATTCAGCACCTTGTATTATTCCACATTACTTCTTTCAACAGCACTAGATATGAATATTAGATATGGGGTATGGAGAAGGCTACAGCTTATAATTTCCTCTTTCTCTCATTGTAAACAATACTTGGGGGTAGGTGATAGACATAGCACCTGCTATGAGCTCCAGTTTCTTCATGTAATATAATCTGGAGGCATAAAACCAAAGCAATCAGTTCCAGGTTTGGCTTGATCACAAAACACAGACATCTATAGGCACACGCTCAAATGGACACATCTCATATACACGCTCACAGACACACAGAGACCCTGAAGGAGCTCATCAGAGGCCAAAGGAGTTGACTCTCAATGATCTGTGAGTCCATGCAGGTTAAATCCAGTCTGTAGAACAGTGTTCTGTTTCAATTTTTCTCTTTGTCTTCATTCACTATTGTATTCTCAACTACAACTAGCAAAATTCATTATGGTCATTGTTCAGTTGTTTCTTTTCTTTTTTTCTTTCTTTTTTTCCCTTTGGTGTTAATAAATATGTGAGCTCAGATTTATTTAAAGGTCTTACTTACTTTTATCTCATCATTTATGACATTGTTAGTCCTGTTTACAATGTAATGCTTTTTCCTTATATGCACTATTCTGCTTCAGGTCATGAAAAATAAAACTCAGATTTAATCAGTGTGTATTTTTGTAAGTAAATCATGAAAATTGGAAACATAGACTCTGTATGAAATATATACTTGTAAACTTCCTAATGTCATAATTTTGTTCATTAAGAAAATTATAATCCCAACCTAGAATTTATTTGTTCAGTTAATTTTATAATTGTATACTCTTTTCATCTTTAAAACTATTCTGAAAATATTGACATCACATGAGCTTTTTTATTATGGTAAAAAAAAACATAAAAAATGAAATTTCTTATCTCAGCTATTTTTTAAAATTTTCTATTTGTTTTAATTAGTTATACATGACAGTAGAATGCACTTATATACTCTGATATATCATACATAGATGGGATATAATTTCTCATTTTCCTGAGTATACATATTGTAGAATCACATTGGTCATACAGTCACATACATACATACAGTAATAATGTCTGTTTCATTCTACTATTTTTCTTACCCCCACATCCCATGCTTTCCCTTCCTTTCACTTTCTTAAGATAAAAATATCAATGAATGGGCTGGGGATGTGGCTTAGTGGTAGAGTGCTCGTCTAGCATGTGCGAGGCATGGGGTTCAATCCTCAGCACCACATAAAAATATATAAAGTAAAGGAATTGTTTCCAACTACAACTTAAAAAAAAGTTCAATGAAAAAATTCAGACAGTTTAATAATGTCATTTTATAGTGGTTCCTACTGTGCTCATTTTTTTTAAAGACATGTAGACAAATTAATTATTTAGTTTGGGCACTTTTCCTTATTCTTTCTAATTGAAATACTAGTGAGAAATGTATAACAAAGAAGGTGCAAGAGTCCAAAATCATCTACAGGTTGAGTAATCAGCTGGTGCATATTACAGAATATGTCCTCTCCTGTCCGAATACATGAGCCCTATAAATGCCTCACATCTTTTTTTTTTTTTGCCTCTAAAAGGAATGTACAGTGAACTGTAAGCTATAGTCAATTTGTAAGAGAAAGTAATACTAGATTTATTCAGTGCATGATAAAAACCACATGTATGTCGAAAACAAATTTCATGCTCAGAATCCATGACATTCCTGATATTGCTCAGATATTTGTGTGAAATTCCTGGAATCTTGAATAATTTAATCAAGTTAGAGCAGAAGCTACTGTTAGACACATGGGCGTTGGCACTAATTACTATACCCCTTTGATTTGTCTTTAAATTTGGGGTACTGCAAAATACTCCAAGGAAACATTTAGATAGATTGTTGGCAATCAGAAAATTGAAATACTAGTAAAGTCATTTCTGCACATTACATTTTTTTTCCAAAGCATAATCTTTTTATTTCAAAATATATCATTTTGTCATCCTTATAACCTAGAGAGCAGCAAAATTTCATTTTGAAACAGTAAAATTATATGAGGACAAAACAAGTCTTAGAAGTAAATGTTTATATTCACATTCACATATTTTTAGAATTGGTGTCATTTATCACAAGCAATTAGAAAGCCTTTTTGGAAATTCAATCAACATTACTTTCCTACTTAGGTGCGATTCGTTTGCAGAGTTTCAAGGGTTTTCTGTGTGCCATGTCATAAGACTGGTTATTTCTTATTTTTTTTCTTCTAAAATCATTGACAAGAATGACAATGGATTGCATATCTCCTAGTGATACCACAGACATGCTGGTGCGATCCAGTCCCAAGGAGATTTGGCTCATGTCTTAGAATGTTTTTTCTAGAATCTTCTTTCTTCAGGTGAGACTTTCTTTTTTTTGGCAGGTTATGGTTAGATGGATAATGTTTAAAAGTTCCAAGGACCAGCATTATGGAGAGGAAAATAACCTATCATGAGAAACTTAGGTTAACAAAAATGAACAACTTCAGGATAAAATCATGCCTTCTACAATGCTAGCACCAAGGAAGCAGCCACTTTTCATGACTGCTTCATAAAATAAATAATTTACCCTTAAAGAATAATAATAATAAGAGTAAAAAGAAAAGAAGAAATTCCCTGGCAAATTAAGGAAATGCAGATTGTCAGTATTGGCTTCCTTGTGCTTAAATGTCTCTATTATATGAATATTTGGTTTGTCTTCCATACAAACTTGTCATTATGATTCCCAGAACATGGTTATAGTGTCCCTCTCCAATGCTTTGAAGGAAGAGTGGCAGGGGACTGTGGAAAGGAATAGGAGAGAGGGGCCAGAAGAAGCAAGAAAGAGGAGTCCCAGTTCTCAACTAGCAGAAAGTGTAGCCTTTGGAAATAGAGCAGCTTACCCAACTGCAATTGAGAGAAGTGTCTAGCTCCCTAAATCAGAACCCGCTGCAATCAGCTGAGCTGGGAGGGAGTAACATTCAGCTCCAAAATGTCATGTTTATTATCACAAATTTGGTCAGATGAAACATCAGAAACCTGACTATGAGTAATTCAGGTGTAGGCAGATGTGGCTGAGTTGTCAATATGTACATAAAACAGCCCATTACTGAGAACAGCCCTTCCTGGGGGCAGGGAATTTAGATTGGTGACTTCCAAAGTTCCTTTTCAGTTCAAAATCCTGTAGTGTTCTGCAAAAGACTTGACAGATGAAAATAGTGAGAGAAGATAAAGAAATGATTCTTGGGATTTTAAATGGATATAAGAAACTATCTTCTTGTATTTGCTTGCAGGATTTATGAAGTTAATAAGTTATTGCATATCAAAATGGCTTCAAGTCATTGTTTTCTAAATTCTTGGGTATAGGCATGAGAAGAAATATACAAAGAGTTTAAGAGCATTTTAGAAATTATTTTCTGTATTTTGAATGAGTATGATTCCGACTTAAAATGAAACTTCTAAGTCTTTTAAGTTGGTTTAGTTTATTTTGAGTAGCGGTCCCAATTCTTAAAAGAATGATAGAAATGTTGCTTTCCCTTTCTCCCTTTTTGGTTTATAGTTCAGATCTGTACTTCCTCAGCACATCAAAAGATGGAAAAATATGCTCTGACCTCTGGATTAACAAATATAAATACAGGATGCTCAGTTAAATTTATATTTTACATTTAAAAATGAATACTTTTTTAGTATGCCTCATGCAATATTTGGGATATATACTTAAATAACAACAAAAACTTACTGTTTATATGAATTTCTGGCCTATGCCTATTCTCTGTTTCTGTGAGTAGCTTGACAGACAACACTTTCAGTACAATTTATCTACCTTGCTGACCAGAATCTAATGTTTTTCAGACCCTCGTGCTCATCAGAGACACTATGACCTCAGGCTTCTCCTGGACATAAATCATTTTGCTTCTGGTGACAAATCTTAAAAGTCAGGGGAACTAAAGATTCTAGTGACAGATATAAAAACACCCAACTAGTTGTACTGAATGTCTTGATAAATCCTTATTGCTTAGAATTTTAGGTGTCAGGGAAAGAAAAATCAATGAGTGTGTGTGTACCAAACCTTCCTCACTAAAGTTTGGCAGCTGAGATCTGAAGCCCCTAGACTTGAATCCCAACTCTGCCCCAACAAGCTATAGGAGTAGAAGCAACCTTGGACCTCTCTGAGCCCTAGTGCCCCCACTTTTGGAGATAACAACAGACAACGGTAGCTACTCAAGGAGGAAAGGATTAAATGAAGTAAGACACATAAACTACATAGCACATTCATTGTAACAGCTATTTCTATTACAGCTTCTATCATTGCCACCTCTAGACTGCCACTAATGTCATGTGTAAGGCTTTGTGGAAGACAATGTAAAACAGTTGTTAAAGAGCTCACAGGCTGTTTTGGAAATAGACCAGCTCCTAAAGAAATAAAGAACAATGTGAGCCAGTAGGTCCTAAGTGCCAAATGAGGGCTACAGATGGATAAACTACAGGAACTCAGAGGAGGAAGGGACATTGGCCATATCCCTGAAAGCACATGGGGATATAATGGAACGTCCTACCATTTTTCTCCTGGGAACTCTTCTCTTTATAGACACCTCCTAGTGCAGATAACTGATTACCTGCTATAGCTCTACCAGCTGCCTCTGTTTCCTCCACTATTATATGTAGTGCCTGAGGTCTCCTTACTGGTAGAGATTGTTCTAGAATTGCTACTGATCACTTCCTCCAGGTTTTACCTGAAAGCTATTGTTTCTTTCTGCATCTTTCTCCCCAATTTTTGAACCTCTGTTGATCATGCTTCAATCCTTTTTTAATACATGTGTGTTTCCCTGCTTGGCTCTTTTCTTCTTTGTTTGTGGGTGTTTCTTTGACTCCTTTGTATACTTACTTTTTAGCTCATTTGTACAAATAACTCCTGTTGCTTATTCTATTTGAATATTTGCTGCTAATTCCATGTGAATATTTTACCTCTATAACAACCTTTTCCCATAAATTACTAAAACAATATAGTCTTTCTTTATTCATCAATATATAGCTCTGAAAGAATATTCTGGTAATGGGGCATATTTATGAGAATATTGGTAAGACTGTAGTCTTAAGCCAACAATGAATTCATAAAATTGGAATTCATATAAATTAACATTGTACTGATCCAAAGTAAGGTTGACAGAGGTCCACTCAACTAAATTAATGTTTCCAACTTAGCTGAATCATTTGGCAAGATTTCTTGGCTGACTCACATGGTTCTCCCCACTGCCTTGCCCTGTGAAGTCTCTCTTTCTCTTTTTTCTCATTTAATGGCATCCATTGACCTGCTCTTGGCGTTTTGTGAAGCCACCATGTATCAGGGACCATCAATGGAGCATCAGAGAAAAATGTGGTGTCAGGTGGTGGGGACTTGAAGGAGAAATGTGGTGGGATCTTTTCTAAGTTATCAACATAGGAGTTATGGATATTTTTTTCAATAAGACAATTTATGTAACCTAAAGAATATTGTAGAAAGTGAGATTTTCAAGTAGTAAAGAGCAACTAAACCTTTCCAGAGAATCAGTTAGGTGTCTGTCCTCATGGTTCAAAAATGACCAAATGTATGTCCCACTTTTCACTCCTGTTCTTGCATAGCAGGAGAGAATCTTAATGATATTAGACTAGCAAATTGACCTACTAAAGCAAGAGACTTGTTTTACAAAACCAACAAATCAGTAGAACTGGTTTGTATGGGTAACTCACATTTTTAGAAAAAAGATTTTAAAACACAGGATGGAAAAACATGAAGTGTGAAGCTCTGCTTGGGGAATAAAGAGGATTTGGATATTAATAAAAAAATAAAATAAAACCAATTCTCAAATGATAGTTTTAGAATTGAGTATCTATTCAAAGATAAGCCACTTTCCTTATATGTTTTCATACCAGCAGGATTTTTCAAAGAGGATAAAAATATCTACAATTCATATAAAAGTTTCTCATTTGCAAAGAGCTATTCTTTACATAAAAGATGAATGGGGCAGGTTCCACAGTTAGAAGACTTGAGTGTTGATTCAGGTTTTACCATTTTCAAGGTCAACAGTTTTCTCAAGTAAAAAGATGGTATACTAAGACCTCTCAGGATTGTTAAGGGAATTTATTGAGTTTGACTAATACATTTATCCACTGGGACTGGTATGTGTCTAAGGAATTAATATATCAATTATCCAAGTTATATAAAACTAATTGTCATTATTATAATAAAGTATACCCACTTTGCAACAAAAAGTAATTTTCTCACATTTGTCTGTCATTCAGAAAGTTTTTCAATGTAACAGAAAGGATTTAGTTTATTAATTACTTACTTACATCTATATACCTTTTTGAACATGTCCATCAACAAATATTTTCTAACAGACAGGCACAGTGGAGCAAGCCTGTAATCTCAGCAGCTCCAGAGGCTGAGGCAGGAAGAGCACAAGTTCAAAGCAGCCTCAGCAAATTAGTGAGACCCTGTCTCAGAATAAAAATATTTAAAATGGGCTGTGGATGTGGCATGGTGGTTAAGCATCTCTGGGTTCAAACCCCAGTACCAAAAAATTTTTTAAAAATCCTAACAGATTATAAAATGGTATCATTGAATAAAATATTTCATTACATAACTGTGAAATTTTTATTTCACAGCATAATATAAAAAACAAAAAGCACATGACCTCAAAAAGTAGGACAAATTTTGTGCTTATATATGTGAGGACAGACTTACCTATATCTAAAGTAGAGTCCTCTATGACTGGTTGATGTCCAGGTGATACGTTAAATATTTTTAGTTTTACTCCTCCCTTAAAGTTTTACAAAGACATTTTTCAAAGCTGAAAAAAGTAATTGGTGGTTATATCATTTATTCTCACTACAGTTTATCATTAGAGAGTCACTATTACTGTTATTTTCTCATGGGAAAAATCTATGTTGCACTTTTGTCCCCTTCCTGAAGCAATACACATAATAAAGTCACACAAAACATCTGTATTAAGAATAAACATTCACATCTCATGAAAATTTCTGTATCTTGTATCTTCCTGGTTATATCTACAAGTTATGAAATATCTGGGTAAAAATTAAAATGTATTAAATTTAAAATTATTCAGAAATTTGGATATATCCTTTAAATTGGTTTATTGGTGAATTAATAAATAATGAATTAATTATTTTCAGTTCAAAGAAGCCTCAGCAACTTATCGAGACCCTGTCTCAGAATAAAAAAAAAATGATACAATTTCAGAAATAAAGAGCATGTTTACATACAGATATGTTGGGTTATTGATCAATTAGTAAATGTCCAAGCAATTAGTTGTTCATATTGGTAATTGAAAGTCACCAGAAGGATCACCATTGCTGATTTTGCCATATTCTTCAAGCTCCAATATAGCTCAACATAGCATTATTACTAACTAATCCTGTGTCGTCACAATGTTTATATTTTGTTTGCATTTATTTTGACTGTGTGGTATTGATGGAAGGCTAGACATACAGATCCACAGAACAGAATGGAGAACCCAATAATAGGCAAACAAATATGTTCAATTGATTGTTGACAAGCGTGCAAAAGCAATTTAATAGAGGGAAGATAGTTTTTCCAATTAATTATACTAAGCCAATTAGACATCATAGATACACACATACACACTTACACTGAAGCTCAGCCTGTATTGTGCTTTATACAAGAATTAATTCAAAATGGAACTAAGTGTAAATCATGAAACTAGAAAGGTCTTAGGAAAAATATTGGCGAAATCTTGGGATTGGAACTAGGCAAAGTGTTCTTAGGCTTGACATCAAAACCATAATCTAAAAATGGGAAAGTTGATAAACTGGAAACAATCCAATTAGGAAATGGGCAAAAGGCATGAAGAGATATTTTGAATAGTATATACAGATGGAAAATAAGCACATGAAAAGGAGTTGAATATCATTAGCCACTAGGGAAATATAAAATAAAATAACAATAATATATTACTATACACCTATTAGAATGACCAAAATATAAACAGTACAAAGCCAAGAAAGGAGGCTAGAGGCTGGAGAAACTATTATTTTCATATTGTTGGTGGGAATATAAAATGGTAAATCACCCTGGAAAATAGTTTGGCAATTTTTTAAAAATGTAAACATGTAGGCTCTATACTACCCAGCAATTACACATTGGGGCATTTATCCCAGAGAAATTAAAACTATGTTCATACAAAAGCCTATATACATATGTTTTATGGTAGCTTTGTTTATAATATTTCCAAACTGGAAACTATTCTTCTGTCTTTTAATAAAAGAACGAATAAACCAGGGCACAATCATGCTGTGGAATACTACTCGACAATGAAAAGGATTCGTCTATAAGCTAGATGAAACTCCAGAGAATTAAACTGAGGGAAAAAAATTCCCCAAAGTTATACTCTGTATGATTCTATCTATATTGCATTCTCAAAATGATGCAATTTTAGAAATAAAGAGCAGTTTAGTAATGGAGTAGGGCTAGGGAGTTGGTAGTGATGGGAGGGGAGTAGGTTTGATTATGAAAGAGCAACATGAGGAATCCTTGTATTGATAAAGCTGTTCTGTTCACTATATCAATGTCAATATGCTGCTTGTGATATTATGGTTTTGCAAGATAATACCATTAGGGGAAACTGAGTAGAGAAATTTCCCTTTATAATTTCTTAGAACTGAATTTGACATTACAACTGTTTTGAAATGAAAAAAAAAATTAAGCTTTAAAATATATTGCACTGAAATATTTATCATGGCTCCTGAGATTACAGAATCCCTTTAAATTTTACACCTGAGACAAGAGCCTTTCTTGCCTGGGAATCAGAATAAATGTGAAGAGATCAATGGGACTGTCACAGGTTCCTAAGGAGATCTTTGCCTGTTTGGGGTGATAGAGGAAAGAGGGTGCTTTAATAAACACTTAGGGAAAGAAGACAAAAAGATTGATAGTGGAGAGGACCAGAAAGCACAAAAGATGTAGGAAAGCTTTAAGAAACAAAGAGCTTAGGAACAGAAATCTCCTTCCAGCACTTGTTGGGAAGCAGAATGAGAGAAGGGATATTATGCAAATGCAGATATTTAGAGGAATAAAACAAAACAAGGTTTTCGGTTGTTTCCTTTCCATCACTCCCACCCCCCTGCTGCGAATCTTGCCAAGAGGAATCTTGGAATGCTAATGTCGCGGTATTTGACACAGCGAGTGATAATTGCACAGTGGCCGATTGATTTTTGACTCACCCCTTTGCAGATCAGCCCCATAACTTTACATTCATTCCAAGCCTCAACGAGTTGAGCCCAGCAACAGCAGGGCCCACCTTCACCCATCAGATAATAAAGTTTAGTCATGCAGCTTAAAATAAAATAAGCAAGAAGCAGATGGCAAGAGGACAGAATGTAGTGTATTTAATCTGCCCATGTTTGCAAGGAAGCAATTGTCTTCTTAGCTCCAGAAAACAGAGCAAGGCAAACAATAAAGCTTCTCTTTCCTGGGCACATATGACACTGTTTACATAGGTGATTTGGAGTTTGGGGTAATTTGGATCTCATCTTGATGAATTCTCTTTCTTGGAACCCAGAAACCAAGCTAGCCTGCTACTGCCGGTGGCAGGCAATCAAAGAGAGGAAGAGGTTACAGGCAAACTGCTCAGTAAACAATTCTGAACATAATAATCATACCCAAGTGGAACCAGGACCTGGGGTGGTCATCTATGATAAAAGAGCTGTCAGTGCAAAAGAGCAGGTGTTAAATAGTTCAGTGTGAACTGGTCGTCAGTGGCCACTAAGACAAAACATGGTGGTGGGCAGCATCATGAGATTTTATTCCAATTTGGCTTTTGAGAGTCTCTGCAATGCTGGAGAAAGACCACAGAAAAAACATGCCCTCTGAGAGGGCTCTCTGACACTGAAATTTGAAATTGGCTTGAGCTCTTCGTTGAGAATTTATTCTTATTCCAGTTCAGATGGTGCCTGAGCATGTTTTAATGATGTGTCTATTAAGGTCCCCTGCTGACTGCCAGAGAGTAGAAGAAAAGTGTAGAAATCCAAGTGTGAGAACGAGGTAGAGCTGAAGCAGTTAGAGAATGAGAAGCTGTGGGGAAGTGAGGAGAGATGCTAGAAAGAAACAGAACATGAGGTTTGGTATAGTTATTTTGTTCCATTATGTTTGATTGTGTGATAGGGAACCATTCATAAAATCTGCATGCTTTAAAAATAATGCATTGAAATAAAAGGAACCTGGGAATGGCCAAGATAAGAACTGGCGGTGCTTCTGACTTCACCCTGTCCATGGTCCTGCATCTTTAGGGGAAGTGGAACCTATGCAAGAGCAGCCAAGAGATGCCTGGCTCTCTCCTGCTCTCATTTTCACCTACCTCATTTCTTCATCCACTGGGTCACCTGGGTTGGAGCACTAAGGTGAACACAGTGACCAAAACAATTGTCATTGTCACAGAACTTACTGTCAAGTAGGAGAATAGACATGTATCAAAATGCCTGAAAAACAAAGATCCTCCTTGCATTCTCTGATTTCGGAGTGTGTTTAAAGGGTTTCCTTTGAGAATGTGTGATCTCAGGCATTCAGGAAACTCAAGTATGGGAGCTCCTAAAGGAGATTTTCTTTATAAAAATATAAATACTGCCAGGCCTGGTGGTGCACATCTGTTAATACCAGTGGCTTGGGAGGCTGAGGCAGGAGGATCATGCCAGCCTAAGCAACAGGGAGACGCTAAGCAACTCAGTGAGACCCTGTCTCTAAATAAAATACAAATAGGGCTGGAATGTGGCTCAGTGGTCAAGTGCCCCTGAGTTTAATCCCTAGTACCCCTCCCCACCAAAAATATAGATACCAAGTCTTTAATTTGCAGTCTGATCTGAAAGCAAATTATGAGGCATTCTAAGATGGGCTTTGGTAAACCATAGTTTTCTCATGGACATTTAAAAAGGAAATTTCCCAAGCTGCAACAAAAGGAGAGATTGGAACCCATCAAAGTACCAACCATGCAGACAGAGGAAGTAGGGGGAGCTGCCAAACACAGCAAGAAGAATGAAGCAGACCCTTGAGGGGTGCAACCCCGAGTCCATTGGCCTGAGCTGAGAGTTTCCCCAGGACACTGGACTTTTTAGTGCTGAAACCAGTCATGTTCTTGGCAAACAGGGTGAGTTGGTCACCTTACTAGGAGCTCCAGGACCCTTGCCTCCTCTTTGCACTTGGTTCTGTGAGACACTCTTCTTTCTGCTTACACTCAGTTGATTTAGGATTCTGTCACTTGCAAAACAGAATCCTTACTAACAAATAGTAGTATTTTCCACTTCCTAAAGTATCTTTGAGGACAAATCTTTGGGACAAATTTTTGGGACAAAGTAGATGGCACCCCCTTTTAGAGAGAAGAAAATGGGCTTGGGATTCCAGAAAACTTGACCATTTCTTGTGGCTAACAGGGTAGGCAGCGAAGCTGGGCCCTCTGCTTTCTATTACAGGGGCTTTATGCTTCTTGCAAGGTTCCTTCCCAGTGGACGGTGGTCTTAGCATATTGCAGAACTGGATTCTGCACTGTGCAGACTGTCCATCAGTCACAGCCTGCACTTTTAAACAAATTTTCACCCACACTTCTACCGCTCTAAGTTTGGGAGTCGTGTACACTTCCTATACCCTACATTGTTTAAGACTCTACCATTGTTGCCTCTTTTCCCATTCACGGTCTTCATTGTAGTGTCACTATATCAGAAAGTGAGGAAAGTAAGAGTAACCAGAACTCAGGGATTGCCACCTTTGGGGACTTTACAAACATCTGCTTTAATCCTGAAGGCAACTGTATGATCTAGATTTTATTTCTTTGTATAAATAAAGCATTGGAAGCACAGATGGTAGAAGCGTCCTGTCCAAGATCATAGAGATCTCATGCAGTGGAACCAAAGTTCAAATCCAGAGTTTCTGACTCCAAAGCTCATTCTATTTTTTCCATATTTAAATCAAATTTCTGGGTATGTAATCCCACTGTTTGGGAACATGACATTTGTTTTGCTAGGAGAACAAAGGAGAGTATGTACAGATTCTCAGGATGGAGAAAACCCGGGAGGGACATTGGGTGACCCTGGATGCCAAGTCTCAGGGCTGCCCTACATGATATAATCTATAGTTTTTAGAACAGAACAGGTCCCAGATAAAGGGTAATTTTCATTTACAACTTATTTATACCTGCTCTGGAATTTTTCCCTTCATGTATGTGGAAGTCTCTCAAAATTAGTGTTCCCCAAAAGGAAACATTTCATAAAGAAGGTGACAGAGAAATAAGCAAGATCTTTTGTTTGATGTTTATTATTTTATTTTATAATAGGTGCTTCTTATAAAATTACAATTATTAGAAATGCAGATAAATAAAATCAATCATTGAAAATCATTCCAATCTGCCTCCCCCCAAATCAACACTGTAAAAATTTTGCTATTTATTCTTCCAGGTTAAACACACACACACACACACACACACACACACACACACACACATTTTTGCCGAGAATAAATGCATATAAAAATGGTTTTGTACAAGTTTATTTTCTTCTTAATAATAAATTATGAATATCTGCACATGTTAATGAATAACTATATATTTTTATTAGCACAGAGAATTAATCTTTATCCAGATAGATGCCAGTAGTTAGATTTTTATCTGTTGTCTTGTCTGCCCCCTCCCCCATCTCCAAAATTCAGACCCATCCATGGGTGATGCGGTGTCTGATGAGCTGAAGTATTTAGTAAGCTAATGTTCACTGTCCACAGCAGGAGGCCCGCACAGCTTGGCTGATGAGAAATGAACTGCCTGAAGCGATCTTTTAATGGCAACTAATTTCCCATATTTGATTCTCAGCTTAGCCAACTAATATCTAGTTCAAGCGTGACAAGGCATTCACAGTTCCTTTTGAAAGTTCTCTGAGAAGCCGAAGGATGTGTTCAGGGCCATCGTGACCTTCTGAGATCTTGTCCTGGCTACTTCTGACTGAACTTTGATCAGCCAGGGTCAGTGATCTTATAAAAAAAAAAAAAATTAAGGATGGATGACTTTATAAGACCTTTCTTTTCTCTCTTTCTTTTTTTTTAAATTCTATTTTCAGATAAGTTAGTGATGGGAATTACTGGCAACAAAGTTCATAAATGTCAATTAAGACTCTTCATATGTAAAGAAACCATATATTTAACTGTTAGCATTTTCATTTTCTTTCTGTTTCCTCCAAATGGTTTTGTATCAATTGGTCTTTTTCATTCTTAATGCATTTAAGATATCTAATATGTATTAAGCTCCTCCATCCTTGACTTAAACAAATCCTATTACTCTGTGATTCTATCCCATTACACAGTGATTATTGAACAGAGCTCAACTTAATTGGATATGATCATGTCCTGGTATGTAGAATTATACAGGAAAGTTAACTATTTTTAGCTGTCACCAATATTCCTATTTGTGCTTCTATTTTATATTTAATTTTTAAAAATGTATAGTTTCATTCATATTGTTTTTAAAATGGCTCTAAAATTTCTAAATTTTCAATAGCTACAGAATGACCCAATTCAGAGAATCTGTGCATGTACACACACACACACACACACACACACACACACACACACCTCACTGAAGGGTTTTGTGTTATCAGAGCAAAATGTAACCTTCTACTCTCTATTCCCTACCTTTGTTTCACATCCCTGATTTCTGGGAGCCAGAAGTTTGAATATTTTTATTTTGGACTAGATTGCCATTTTTCAATTCCAAGGCAACCTTACCACTTTGTTTACACTTCAGGAAGAATGGCAATCTTGAACAATACTATAAATCATTTGCAAAAGCACAGTCTGACATAGAAAGCATTGTAAGCTGCAAAAAGAGAAAAATGTCAGCAAGCTGTTGGGGACACAATAGGCCTTGGGTGCTCACTCCAAACAGACTAAAACATGAATGTGTTTTGTGTCCATGAGACAATTTTGTACAGCTCATTTCTGGGAACTTACTTTCACACAAAATTAAACCTGAGTGCTTCATTTCAGGTGTTTGGGAAAAACTGAGATCATTGTTTGCCTTAGAGAAAGGTCAGTTCGGAGACCCTTCTGTTTCAGTATTCTCCTAAATTGCCCTTCAAGTTTACCTACTTTTAGACTCACTGATATTGATTCATTGGCAGAGTAGTTGCCTACCATGGAAACTTTTGCTCTTCTACGAAACCTAAGAAATTTCTCTAGACAATGCTTACCTTAATGCAGTGAAAATCACATCACACAGTTGTTTTGGCAGTAGGGTCTGCAGACCACAGGGGCTGAATCCCAGCCTCAGTTTTGCCACATGTTCTTACCGTGAACTTGGAAAATTAGGTGGCCTTTTGAAATCTCAGTTCTTCAGTCAGCAATATGAGAAAATAACAATAACTATATCATAAGGCTGTCTTGAACAATAAATTATATAAAGCATGATCTCAGATCAATGCCTAAAGCATAATAAATTAGTATTATAATAGAATAGTATTAACTGTTGCAGATCCTGTATTATTATTTTGATTATACTGATAATTTCAAAGCTTAGTCAATTTAGGCAGAATTTTTAGAAAAAGGATTTTAGATACTTGGTTAGGTCACAAAATCTAATTCACTAAAATTCCATCTCAATTAGATGATAGTCTCATATCTAATTTCTACCAAAAATCAGATTGTAGGCATTAAAAACCTTAGGATAGCTTTATCTTTCTGTTTCTTTGTTTGCTGGGTATGGGTTAGTTTGGTATTAAGTGGGAGTTTATTATAATCTTAGATGCTCTTTGGATTTCTTTGTTTTTGTTTTTAGCTGTTATTATTTAAATGTGAAATTTCCCCAAAAGTTCTCATGTTAATGCAGGATGTTAATGCATTTAAGAGGTGAAAAGTTTGGATGGTGAGAACTGTAACCTAATCTACTCCATCCTAGTTTGAATGGACTGACTGGGTGGTAACTGTAGACAGAAGTTAACTGGGACTTGGCAGAAGAAGGTGGGTTAGTAGAGACATGCTCTTGAAGGGTTCATCTTCTCTGTGGTCCCTTCTGCTTTATCATTCTGTTTCCTGGCCACCATAAGGTGAGCAGCTTTCCTTCTCCACCCCCTTCCACCATGATGTTCTGTCTCACCTTGTACCCAGAGCTGTGGAGTTGGCCCACCTTGGACTGAACCTCTGAAATCATAAACCATCATAAATTTTCCCTCATTGAAAGTGTTCTTGTGGGATATTTTGGTCACAGCAATGGAAAGCTGACCAACTCATTAGCTTATTGATAATGACAAGGAATTAGGTAAAGTATGGCTAAATAGTATCCAAGATTCCCATGGAAAAGGAGGATTGGCATTATATATTTTTATAGTCTATAGGGTTGAATTAGTATGTGACAAACTGTTTTTCTTTTTCCTTGCTTCATCCAGTGTGGTAGCCATTAACCTTTAAATTAAAAATAGTTAAAATTAAGTGAAATTCAAAAATCAGTTTCTGAATTCCCACTAGCTACACCTATTCAAATAGCCCCACATGATTAGTGGCTATCATATTAAACAGTGAAGATGATCCATCACCACAGGAAGTTCTATCATACAACGTGACTTTCTAGGTTGTGAGTAGAAAATGAAGAAATTCCAGGTGAATTGAGGCTTAATGTGTAGGTCTTCTCTACTGTGTCTGACAGTATTTATCCTACTTGGGCTAAAGTGACCTGATAATGTGCTTATTTTTCAAGTTTAGAAGACTAATCCAGTTTTGACCCAAACTTTGGACCACAAATTAGCCTAAATGGGCTTAATCAGGTCTGTAAGAAGTGAGAGAAATTGTCTTGAAGTCTGATTGTGTGGAAGATGACTCCAATAGTTGGGTTACTTGTCACCTGGGAATGAGAGAGGTGGAGCCCAGGTTGTCAATCCCATCTGGTAGAGGAGGGGACAAAGTATTGAAGACAGACCAACACTAATAGATGTTGGTGAACAAGGTTCACCTTGACCTATGGTGAGTATCATTTACTTAGTTTTCACCCTTCTAATAAAAGATACAATGAGTAATAACCAGATTCAGTTTCCATTTGAACAAAATTATTACTTCCATTTTGAAGAATTGTGATTTGGTGTTTTTAGCTTCCTTGCCTGCTTGGATATCTGGAATTCCAATAGTAGCTACACAGAATTTTAATCCAAATTTTCTGATTACAAATTATTAGTTTCTCCTGAAGAACTTAGATTGTGTTATAGCTTTAATAGTAAATTTAAAATAACAAATATCCTCACCAGTGTGGTCAGAAAGTATATTTTCCTCTTGGACTAATAACATATCTTTCATTAGCATGAATATACTATACACACACACACACACACACACACACACAGAAACCCATAATTTTAATAAGAATGTCACAAATATAATATGACTATAATCATTTTATTTTTCAAAACAGGGTACCATGGATGCAATGCAAAATGTACATTTGTTGTATTATCTCTCTCAAAGCTCACCTGGCATATGCCAATCAGGTAATTGCTTGTGCAAACGGATCATTAGGTGCACAATTACCTCATTTGAAACACAAATTCAGGGCTGAGTGGAAGCAGTCCCTGCATGTGCAATTTTGTGTGTACTAATCATTACACCCAATATGGAAAAATTAGCCCTTAAATTCTTTTCCCACCTATGGTTTTCTGCTTTTTTCCACTGATGGCATTCATTAAAATCAGACAAACATGATGTGTTTTCTGGACATAAACAATTAGTCACTTTCCGTCATGGCGACTTGAGTAAATATATACATAAAACCGAGTTGTGTATGCAAACTTACCCTCATTCAATCTAGGCAGGGTAGTTCTCCCTTTACCCCAGGCTTCCACTGACATTCTATTTCATAACTGTTTGCATGGAAATGATGAAGGCTTTATTTTATTTTATTTTTTCCTTTCCAAATACATTTGGCAAAATCTTCCAAGCTGTCTCCTTTATGGCAGAATATTGTCCCTGGCCCATTTATATGCTAATTACTGAAGTGTTACCTTTTACTGACAAGTATTTACATGTTAATTAACTTTGGGAGGAGGGTTAGGAATACTAGTTTGCCCTGTTTAAAGTGATAAAGGGATGCTCTTTCCTTTCAAGAAGAGAACAAAGACAGTATCATAAAAGGAAATTATTTAATTACCTCTTCCTAAGAATTAGAAATATGTTTTCCAACCTTTCTCTCCGTAGAGAAATTTTCCAGATTGTGACCAGAGGCACGAAAGGAGCAGGGAGTGAACATTCTTCCTTTTAATCTGAATTCCAGGTAAACACATCTGGTACAAGGAATCTAGGTCAGTGATAGGGAAGGAGAAGGAAAAGGAACAAAATAATAGGAAATAAAAAGAAAACTTGAGCCTGGAAATAGAATATTTTTAATTGGAAATACTTGAGAAAAAAGCTGATTCCATGATACGAATGAATTAAAAATATTCTCTTGACCTCTTATTTTATTATACTACGTGTGTCCTGGCCATAACTGAAAGGAGGGGAGTAGGACAGTTGTGATAGAGAGTTGGTGCAATGACTATACTGAAGACCAGATATGACTCCTATATGACCAAAGTAGGAGTCTGTATTGTTAAAGAACTAAAACAAAGGGTACTTTAAATTTAAAGAGAAAGAGAAATCTTTGTCATCACATCCGACCCATCAAAGAGAAGAACCAACAAAGTTTATCCTAGTCACCAGGTGGAAGGGTAGGGTGCTGGAGGGAGGAGATGGCTTAGTGATGATTGGTACTTATTCCCTCTAAGTCCTACAAACTCAAATTCCACCTTTGCCCTAATGACATACATAGAATTCTTTAAAATGTTCCATGATTGGTGAATGCCAGCCACTGGTGGGTGCCCAAGGTTTCCTGACTTTATCATCCTCTGAATAACCCACCTATATCCACTTGGACAACAAAACCTGGAGATTTTACCTATTCCCTTTCTTTAAAAAAGTTCTTGGTCTCCTTTTCTATAACCTGTGTCAACCCCCATCATTTTCGTCTTCAATGTCATTGAAAATCTCCTAACTGGTCTCACCAATGATACCTCTGCCCATTACTGATGAGTTCTGCTCCCTCACATGTTGAAGTACAACATTAGAGAAGCACACCAAGGCAAACATATAAAGAAGGGTTTATTTAAAAACGAGTAACATAGACTTCTGTTGGGAGGGAGAAGGGGGCCATAGCTGGTATTATGAATCAGAAGCCATTTTTTATATGTTCTAGGCTTCCTTTGTTCTCCTGCTCTCTTCTCCTTATCTCTCTTCTTCCTGTGTACATGACTAGGCCTAGGAGATGTCCAGGTGGGATGGCCAAAAGGTGAGAAGCAGATGGACAGGAGAAGGGCCAGAGGAAGGGCGGGATGGAGCAGCCCTGGACACATTAGTTAACAACATTTACAACTTGCTGTAGAGAGGGACAATTCCTGGGATAGGTTACCTTAGCAACAGGTTGGAGCAGGGGCAGATTAAGAGTGGAGAAGGGCTCTGAAGGAATTAACATCTCAATTCCTCCATTCTCTGGATCTGCCTGTCAAATTCTGGCTTCACCCAATCTAGCTTGCCTAATCTCCAGTCCATCTTTCACATTCTAGCCACAGTGATTTACTAAATCCTCACCTTCTTCATTTATACATTCAGCCAACATTTACAGGAAATTTTCCCTATTAAGGGCTCAATGCAAGGGGTGTCTAACATGAGCACACTTGTACCCTAAAAGATTTGAATGGATTTGATACACAAGTGACATACCTATTCATCTTTCATAAAATTTAAGAAAAATATGCTGTCATTAATGAACTTTAGAGGCATTTTATGTGTCTAGTTCTATAGAGAAAAAGCAATATTTGTAATTTTTTATAAATGTATAAAATTAAAATTTAGATATTTCTACTTTAATAACAAAGATTTGCCCAACTGATAGACATTATCTTTGGTGAAGTTGAAGCCAGATTTAAAGTTAGGTAGTCAGTGTAGTTAGGTAAATCGGGTCTAATATCATATCAAGTGAAATCTAAAATAGAGGCCATGCTGAGAATGATTCCAGAAACGCAGGACAACTCATGGAATGTTAATGAAGTCCCAGAAAGGCCCTAGGCCAAAGTCCACCCCGAAGAAATGTTAAAGGAACCCAGGAAACAGCCCCCAACAGATTTGGAGGTAGTCCATCCCAAGAAGTGATAATGAAGTCCTTCCTGCCCAGATTACTTGTTTGGCCCACCTGTGCCCCGCCCCTCGGGCCTTCCGACCTACATTCCATCACCAAAACTATAAAAAGGGGAGACAACCGCACTTCCACGGATTCCATCTCTTGGGTCCCCTTCTTCCTCCGGGAGAAGTCTTTTCTGCTGTCCTTTAATAAACTTCTAATTTCTACTCTGACCTTGCCTTGCGTGCCTTTCTGGTGTTATTCTTCAACATTGGGGAAGCAAGGACTCTTCACCGGTCAACAGCGGTAACAAAGTTATCACATAGGAAAATTGAAAAACAGACAATTACTTATCATCTTTCATAATTTCTTTATTCTTCAAAAGGGAAATAGTAAATGGTATAAAAATGGTGAGGTTGATGTGGGAGATAAGTGGAAAAATACAGAAGGGAAGAAGATGATGAAGAAAAAAGATAAGTTCACAGAGTTGTGTGTGTACTGGAGGAAGGATAATGAAAGGGAAACCAAAAAAGAAAAAAAAAACACAGAGAAACCAGCGCCCCCCCCAAAAAAAAAATCTGATTTCAAAACAGGGAAGTAGCCTCTGATAGAGAATGTGAAGAAATAGAGTAAATATTTTGTGTTCATTAAAATGTGTGATAATAGACACCATTTTGCAACAGAAGATGGATATGTCCATTTTGAAAAACACTTTGTTGCCATTAGGAAACGTGATATGCTAATAGCATTTCACTTATAAACCTAAGCATTGCATGAAATCTCAAACTTTTGATTACTGAAAGAGAGCTAATATCAATATTTTATAGAAAGAAAATAATTTTCTGATAGTGTTCCACACAGAAGAGCACGAGTGCCCCTGATTTTTGTTTGTTTGTTCATTTTTTTGTTTAGATTTTTTTTTTCCTTTTCACATTTTGTTTGATCTTGAGCCAAAAGAAGAAAAAGAGTCTCAGTGCCAGAACTTGGAAGGATAATTAGGGCTTTTCCTCCAACTGGCTGGCTGCAAGCAGGCAGCGAGAGCTCTTTCTCTAGGAAGTAGCAATCTGTAAGAGAAGAAAGATCAAGTGTTTTTTAACTTCTGTTTGTATGCCAATGTGACTCTAACTCTTGAAATATTTATACTTCAAAGGGCACTTGTCTAGACACAGAGTGATCCATAGTCAGAAGACACAACTGTCCTCCCCAAGCTTGCTGGAAAGTGAGGGGCACATAAGCTCCCCATGTGATAGAAGTACATCAATTAACCTAATCCCCTGCCCTCGTGGGGTTTACAGTCTGATAGAATTATACCTACTTTGCTTTTTTTTTTTTTTAAATCTTGCTTTATTAATGCATGTTTTTAAACAGGAATTATTACTAGTTATATTGGATTACAATAATTAATTCTAGTTTAATGGGGAAAAAGTAATTGGGAGAGCAGATAGTAATTTTTCCTTTTAATAAAAGGAGTAAAAAAGCTGTCTGGAACTCCAAGTCCTAATTAAACCCCACCTCTTGCCCTTGCATTTGTTGAAACAGTATTCTATTTGAGACAAGTCATTTTCAAGGAGAAAAATTATTTATATATGGTGTGGGAACCCAAATCTAAAAGATGAGAGTAAACGTTACAGGAAAACACTCCGTGGGAAAGTTTTATATTTGAAAAAGAAAAAGTTCATTCTATGTCCAATCAGTAGTTCCGGTAATTATTGGTTATGATGAAGATGCTAAAAGAGATGAAATTAATGAATAATTGTCCTGATTTTTAGTAACATGGTTACTTTAAGGTATCTATTGCTCAAGTCTTCTATTGTTTAAAATTTTATCTCCTTTTCTTTTGAATGCCAGAGTTAATGACTGAAGTGTTCACATCAGAATTTTCCCCTTTTATGTAGCCCTCTCCAATCCCACAGTTCACATCCACTTGAAATACACATAATTATAAAAGATGAGAGACCAATTATTATCTTCTTTCTACCCCCACATCCTCACAGGTGCCTGGCTACTTCAAGAGTGTGAGCTAATCACAGGGAAGACTCATTCTCAGTTCAGCTGCCTCATTTGATCAGCTCAAGACTGAGTCCAACAAAAGTGCTCTGTCTAATGAAACTGATTTTCATTTTTCCTCATTAGTTTACACTGGATTGAGACTATCAAACAGCAAGAGAATAAAGGGTAGAATGACTATTTTTAAAATCATTTTCTATTTCTTTTTGTGTTTCTTTTTTTGCCTTAGCATGTGCTTATTTTTTCCTCCTTCTTATCTTCTGCTGCTTCTTTTTCCATGATTTATAAAGGTGGTTTTTGGAAATCCATGGTATGAGTCTCGGATGGTCTGATAGGCCTCCAAGTTTTCAACTTTATTGTGAATCAGAATCATATATATACTCCATCTAGGAGCCTAAATATGACACCACCATCCCAGAAACACTAGAGAGCCTGTCCAAAAGGAAAAACAGGGAAATCAAGTCATGGGAAGCTGTGTGTGTGTGTGTGTGTGTGTGTGTGTGTGTGTGTAATGTTGTATGATTGTGTATTCTTACTCTTATATAGTCATTGTATTTTTTGCTAATTTCCCTTCAAAGACAGTTATTATGTTGTTTAAAATTCATTGCCTAATAAAGCTATAGTTCACCTTTGTAATTCAGTTTTGTTCACTGTAATACAGAAGAAATTGAGCAAGCCTTGTACATTCCTTTAGTATGAAGGTCAAAATAACTTGACGTTGCAGAGAAATTAAGAACCTGTGTCAAAAATATTTTAAATGCAAGTAATTGAAAGCTGGAGGTATCTTATATAACTGAAAAGTCCTAAAATAGCAAGTGAAGATTATCCCATGAATCAACAATATCACTCAAAAAACTATTTTTTCCTTTGTTCCTCTCAGAGTCAGAAGATGACTTACCATAGCTAGTGAGAACTCTTAGCTCCTTATTAATACCTAGCATGTCATTTTCATATCTAATATGTCTTGGTACAGTGTTCTTGGAGAAGCAAGTAAAATTTTTTCCCATAGCCTGTATAAATGTGTTTGTGTCTGATTGGCTCAATTGGTTATGTTATCTGAACCAATTACATGGTCAGGAAGATTATACCTGATTGTTGATTGGCTGAACCATTCAAGACCCACACCTGGAGGTGGGAGTGAAGTCAGTGCATTGGCTATAAAGGAAGAGAAATCATGTCTGAACTATAAAAACTCCAGGAAAAGGGCAAATGGATCCCAGGAGGTTAGAGACAGTACATGTTCACCTCAGGGCTAAAAATCAGAAGGACCAGACAATTCTCAAAATGTCATCCTTGAACTTCGAATGCCATTAAGAATCTCAGCCTCTAGAGCAAGAACTTGTCACTCACAAAATGAGGATTAGTGGAGCAGTCAGGATTAATTAAAAAACATTTTTAAATTCTAGTAAAATGAGTTTTGCATACATATGTGAATTTTTACATAATGTGTGTTTTCCATATGTACGGTGAATTCGTGGACATTTTTCATATCACAAAGAATGGACATTCAGACAAAAGTATTGGATGAGAGTGACATTGTTTTGATTGGTTATGTTATCTGAACCAATTACATGGTCAGGAGGATTATACCTGATTGTTGACTGGCTGAACCAATCAAGACCCACACCTGTGGTGGGAGTGAAGTCAGTGCCCAAGAAATATAATAATGGCTGATCATGACACATTCTCTGTAATGACACTAGTCTGTTAAGTGTGAACTATCCAGGAATCACTGAGGACAGAGGACCTATCAGGACCTATGTACATGTTCTATCTCTAGAAATATCCTAACACAACCTACAGTTGTGCCAACTTTAGCACAATGCAGTTTCCATTTTGTACATTATAGAGATTATCTGTATTATAGAGATTATCTGTATTATCTGTAGACAGAGATAGCAAATGATGTTCACTTAAATATTGATAATCTTACTGTATAGAATATATAAATCTTACTCTACAGATATGAAGGCATAAATAATATTCCTCTATTTTCTCTGAATCAAACTAAATCCAACTAATTTCTTTCATGATGACATAATGTAATCTTAAACATTTTTAAGGTTTGAGCTGGGTGTGGTGGCACACGCCTATGATCCCAGCAGATTGGGAGGCTGAGGCAGGAGGATCACAAGTTCAAAGGTAGCTTCAGCAAAAGTGAGTGCTAAGAAACTCAGTGAGATCCTGTATAGAAATAAAATACAAAATAGTGTTGGGGATGTGGCTCAGTGGTAGACTAACCCTGAGTTTAATTCCTAGTACACCCCCATAAAAAAGATTTGATCTTCTCCTCCTCTGGACCTTCCTGTCACACCTGTACCTCAAGTTTCTTTCTATAAGCACAGTCCCTTCAAGTTGATCAGCCTTCTAGAATCCATATTCCAGTAGATTTTTATCACACTATGAAACAGAGACCTTCTCCACAGTAAGGGAACAAAAAGACTGAGCTATTTCATTCAGAAAATGGAAATTACAGTGAGAAAAAAAACCACAAATGAGTAATTCAGATCCTTATATTGGCACATATTATGAGGGGACATACCCTACAAACAGATCAAGTTTCCTGAACTTGAAACTTGATATGGTATGCATCCTCTCCATCAAATACTAGAACACATTATTAAAGGACAGTGTGCTAAATTCTAGAAAACTTACTATTATTATGAGTTTAAGAGGTATTTTTCAGATCTTCAAATTCTTCCTGCTTCTTTTAGTGTCTAGGTCTTTCTATTGGTCAATCCTTCTCCATAGAATCCTTCCTCCCCTTCTATTTCAGCCTTTGCTTAGTTCATCTTGATGGCTTCACCTGTCCTTTCCCAATGAATGCACAGCCTATATTTTGCATCTATAGTAGACAGGATTTGCAAATAGAAGTGGTATGTCATTAATTCATTAGTGTTTCTCCTACTTGCTAGATAGTCACTCTCATGTGGCCAATAACATGTTCTGTCCCCAGATTCCAGCCCAGTGCCTGTTTTATAACAAATGTATCACAAATGTTTATCAAATTAAAATCTGTCTCATCTGATAGATATAAAATGACTTAGAAAGAAAGAAGGAAAAAAACTTTTTGGAGTGTTTAGCATCATGTTAGGAATTGTTTATTATGTCACTCACAGCAACCTGAAATAGTAGATGACATTATCCTCATCCTGCAAGAAATAATGCTTCAGAGATTATTTAACTTTGAGATCACAGTGGAACCAAGCATATCTGCCTTCAGCTAAGACTGAGGTGGGTTTTTCAGGATGCTAAGAAGATTTGGCTTTTCCATCAACAGGTTCTGGAGTAGTGAAGGTGGGGGATATGAAATATTATTTTTTTCCCCTTAGAAGGAATAGAAAAGATGTAAAAGAGAGAAGGATAAGAAGAAGAAGAAGAGGAGCTGGGGATATAGCTCAGTTGGTAGAGTGTTTGCCTTGCATACACAAGGCCCTGAGTTCAATCCCCAGCGCTGCCAAAAAAAAAAAAAAAAATAGAAGAAAGAAGAAGCAGAGGAGAATGGAGGAGTAGGGGAGGAGGAGGAAGGAAGGAGGAAATAAAGAAAGGAAAAGACACTTGGACAATTTAAAGAGAGGTACCACTTTTTCTGGAGCTCGGCTGTTTACCTTTGGTCTTCATCTTAAATAGGAAACCAGCATTGAATAAGGATCCCAGAGAGGCTAAACTACTTTCCATGAAAATAATTTGACTTAAATAGCTATTATTTGAGTGTGTCCTGGAGAAACTGTAGTAGTGAGTAGGTGAGGTTCATGGCCATTGGTTGGCCTTGCAGGTATGAGCAGCATCTCTACTACACATGTGGGCATTCACTCAGTAGAGCTCTTCCAGCAGTCTGCAAAGTTCTAATTAGGGCCCGATTCAAACCTTCAGCTAAATGAAAGGAACACTTTTGGTGGGTGCCCTTGTCAGCTGTTTCTCTGCGAATAAGGCCTTTGATAATACCCAGAAAAAAGTAATTGTGCCACCACCCTTGCTTCATTTACATAACTGAGATTGATGAGAAGGGAAGGAAAGTGTTTACAGTGCAGGAAGATAGGAATTTCTGGATTAAGTAGGAAGCAAACTGAAATGAGCTGTCTAAGGTAATTATGAAACACATACTTCATATGTTTTCATTAGATATTGCTATTATACTACACAAGGCAAGGAAGTTTGATTAAACTACAGTTCACTATATAAATGCATGCATAAATTATAGGGAAAGTAGTTACTTCATTGCATTTCAAGAACTCTTCAGGGACATTAAGTAAGTAGTAATTTAGCTATTAGTTATACTGCATAAGTATAAACCCATGGTTTGATCAGGGATGTGGAGGCACAAAACAGATAACAAATGTATTTATAAAACATAGCCAGTAAAATCTTGATCATGAATTGAGAAAACAAAAGCTAAGGTGGCAGTCTATTACACAATACAAGAAGCTATAACAACTTCATAGCCGTCTTTGGCATCTCTTGAAAGATAACAACCTTAAAATAATCCTTACATGAATTACATGAAATACTCTGCCATTTCCCATTTGTGATATATGTGATTTGTACTTCTAAGATCCCAAGACAAAAGGAATGTTTTCTCATTGTTCAAAGACACCTTTGAGGAAGCCTCCTGGGTTCGCTAGGGGGCCAACAGTAAAAGTCTAATGTCATTTTCATACAGATAGAGTTGAAATGAAGATTGATATTAGAAGCCCACAGGATGAAGGCTCAGCCTCCAGGACTGCCCCCACTCTTCAGATACCACTTATGAGCACCAGGTTGCTTTACCTGCACTTTAGATGGGCTGGCTATAAATTGGAGTTCCCACAACATTCCCCTTGAGTTCCACTAACTTGTTAACATAGGTTGCCAAGCCTATGGAACTCATAGAACTCAGGGACACTCTCACTTAAGTGAGCATACATATGTAACAAAGGATATAGATGAAGAGTTTTATAGAGTGAGCTATTGGAGGAAGGACATAAAGCTTTCTGGGTGCACCACCTTCCAGGAACCTATGTATGTTTAGCAATCTGGAAACTCTCCAAACCCTGTCTTTGGGTGTTTGTGGAGTTTTCATTGCATATACAAGATTGTAGCATGGACGATTTTGTAGAAATGTGATTGAAGCAAAAAAATAAATAAATAAATAAGAGAGAGAGAGAGAGAGAGAGAGAGAGAGAGAGAGAGAGAGAGAGAGAGAGATGATTTAATGCTAATAGTGGGGAAACCTAGCAAGCCTGTCTATTCAGATTGTTCTTGGCTTCTCCAGGGATCATTCCTAACTCTTAGGTATGGAGCAGAACTCCCTTTTTAAATGGGACTCTTATTTACTATCAGACAAACTAGGTCATACAATTTCCTTAGGGTCAATTCCGTGATGGAAAGGTGGGGGTAGATTGGGTTTCGATAACCTGCTTTGAGGAAGAGGAATTCTAGTTTCTATAGCCTGCCTTGGGGAAGGAGTCAGGAGCCAGGAACCATGGACAACAACTGAAATGTGTGTCTCATAATATTATACTCAGTTATAAGCATCCCTCTCCTCTTTAGACATTGATTGCTAAATATTTTCCTTAGTAAACCACTGTATTGAATTGAACTGATTGGGTTCCTTCTACAAATATTAGAATGCCTACTAAATGAAAAACAGTGTATGACTTTTCTAGGGCAGCTGCAATAAATTACCCCAAACTTGGTGGCTGAAAACTAATTTATTTAATTACAGGTTCAGAGACCAGAAGTCTAAAGTCGAGGTATTGGCAAGTTGGTTACCTCTAGAGGCCCCAAGGGAGAAACCACCTCCTGCTTCTTATCCTACAGCTGGCTGTTGTTGGAGAACCTGTCCACTCCTTTGCTCATACACCAGTCTCTGCCTCCATTTTTACAAAGCTTTCTTTTCTGTGTTCCACATCATTTCCTTTTCTGTGCCTTATAAGGACACTCTCATTGGATTTCAGGCCTACCAGTGGCTAGTATATTCTAATCATGAATGTGACCTTAATTTAATCTAAAAAAACCCTCTTATTTCAAGTAAGGTCACATTCCAAAGTTCCAGACACAAATTCTTGGGAAATACTGTTACACCCACTACACAGATTAAATTGGATTTGACTTAAGAAATTATCAGAGCTTCAGGGATCACAAATTTGGTGCTTGTGCAATATCCCACAGAGTCTAAGATGTTAGGAATCATGTGAAGAAAGTCCAGATTGAAGCTCAAAACCATATGTTTGGCAGAATCCTCTGATCTTGTAGGATGATTCAGAGCAGGAATGTTAAACTATTCCTGGGATAATCCTAGGTCTTAAAAGTTCCATCAAAGGATAAAATAGGAAAGGCAGGAAGAATCTAGGTAAATGATAGCATATCTTTTTTTTTAAATTTTTTCTGTTTTGTATGTTATGGTTCCATTTCAGAAATGATTGATGATTAACTGCCAAGCATTTCTCTTGCCCTAAACACTTTTTCCCCCAAAAGAATGCTTTCAAGCAGGGTAACACATTTTAATTTGCAAAATTTGTTATGAAATGAACTCCCTTACCTCTAAAGGATGTGAGGGAATGGCTCAGGGCTGGTGCATATCAAGAGGAAAGGTGAGGGGACTGTGAAGGCTGTCCAAGGACATTAAGGTGCTGCCTTGAAGGGCCATCTCTTTTCATCATTGTCTTAAAACCAGCAGCTTTAAATGGGGCTGATGCTCTGGGTCATCAGTACACCCTGAGAACAGAGCCAAGTGCTATATGAAAGGCTCTGTCCCATGCTTAAGGTGAGAATGTTCTTAGCCTGGAGTCACACTTATTTGTGGCCATAATACTAGCAATGACCAATAACATGCAGAGGATTCAGAAAGACTGTAAGAAGTGGGCTCACAAAGTGGTACTATGGTGATTACTCAGGGAGTTGGGGAAAACTTCTTTAACTTATACTCTGCCCTCTAAATTGTTCAGAAATCCCAAAGTAGTGAGATTATTAAAGTTATAGAGGCTTTCTGGACCTTCACATCTGTTTATGAATACCCCAAACCCTAAGCTAAGCAAATCTGTTTAACTCAATGTAATTATAAATATGAGCTTTTATTATTCAAATGACTTCTTCATATGCTGGGAAAACCACCTTGCAAAGCTTATTAAGAACTATGGAACAAAAAATCTTTGTTCTCAGGAATGACAGATATCTTAAAGCAAAGCAAAGCAAAATAATAATAAAATACCTAACTCCCCCAAAGACAGAAGAGATATTTGACCTCCAAACTACTGAGACATTTTGAAGGGAAAAAAATGGCTGTTTGGTCACTTGCTACTTCATGTTGATTAATAGGTTTCTTCCTCAATTAGTTAGAGTTGGTAATAATGAAGTGTTTCTATTGAGGTCATGTGGAGTAAATACTGACAGTCTCTGTCCTTCTCTCCATCCTACCATTCCCACCAAAAAAAAAAAAAAAAAGAATAATTCTAAATTCTACATTCTCTGATATTACATTGATCTTGAGGGCATTCTTAGGAGGAATGCTGGGTTCTCACTCTGTAGTTTCTAATTAGTTTTGTTGCCTTCATTTAAGTTTGTCTTTTTGGAGATGGGACTGGAAAATGAGATTAAAGAGCATGCCTCCATCAAAGTGTCTCTGCTCCAAATGAATTTGGCCTTGAGCTTGCACATGGAGCCATTTGACAGGATGATAATACAAGATGAGAGCACTTTTCAAAGGTAGTGTGGAAGGGTTTTCTCTTCAAGGGTGGATCTGGCGAGTGGTGGAAGACACAGGCTCTGGGTAAAATTCAGCTCCTTCACTTATTAGCTTTTTGACCTTGAGCAAGGTCCTGGAATCTCAACTGTGAACATCACATGGGTTAATATGTGCAAAGCATAGGAAACTGTACCTGACAGTACAATGTTAGCTATGAAACACATCAGATGAAGATTCTGGTTTATCGTCTTCATGATCATTCAGTTGGTAAATTTTAGATCCTGGGATAAAAGATAAAGGAACAGGAAAGGGACAAAGGCTCTGATGGAGAAAAGAACTTGGCCTGAGGGAGTTGGAAAAGAAACTAGAGTTAGGAGTAGGAGTGAAGGGAAGGAGATTAGATGAGGGAAACAGACTGGGGTCAGATCACCAGTGTCCTCAGGTGCCATAGTGAGAAAATGGGATTTTACCCAAATGTACTGAGAATCTAAAGCAACGACACAAATTTGTGTATGCTTTAAAAAGATCCCTTCTTTGTGTCTGAATTACACGTTGCAGAGAGTCAGAGGCAGAATCTGGCAGATCAGAATCAGGAGGTTGGTTTTGTGGAAAAGGTCTGGGGTTTGGAATGAAAAGATCTGTGTTTGACAGTGATATGGTATTGGACAAGCTTCCTGACGCTTGCTTTTCTCATTCAGAAACATGGGAAGATAATAATATTCACTTTTCAGGGTTGTTATAAAAATGAGAAGAGATAGTGTATATGGAAACATTTGGTAAACTATTAACTATGTACTATAGTTATAATATTATATAATATTCTTAACATTATTACCAGTACTTTCTAAACCCACTTTTCAATGTGTGGTTCTCATCAGAACCATCAGAAGGAGGAGCACAGTGGTGCAGAGGTTTCAGTTCAGCCTTCTGAATACTACAATAAAGAATTTCAGTATAGTAACAAAGAATGTACCAGAAAGAGCCAATTCTGGCCAATCTTGACCCTACTCCTTTTCTCCTCCTCCTCACTCTGCCCCCCAACCTTCTTCTTCATATTTTTTTTCCTTTTCTCCATATTTTTTTATTGGTGCATTATAGTTGTACATAAGGATGGGATTTTTAGTGTGTACATACAGTGTAACAATATAATTTGGCCATTATTGGCCATTATCCTTCTAAGCACTTGCCCCTCTACTTCTTTATTCTCTCTCTCTGTCTCCCGGTAGCCTCATTTGTGAAATGAGAAAGATAATTGAAACCTTTCTCTTATATGGTTTTTGAAAAGGCCAATGAATTAGTACATATAAAAGGTTTAGAACAGAGATATACTCGTGGTAGGCACTAAATGAATATTAACCATTGTCAACAGAAAGGGTCTAATTTGGCACAGATGTTAGCCTTAGACCCAACTAGTCAAGACAGGTCCCTTGGTATGTGAAGACACAAACCTTATTTGAGTGGTGCTTACAGTTTTTAGAGGTGACATAAATATATTGCAATGTAATAACCAGCACAATGAACATTAAAATAAAGACTCATGCTGACAACTTTTTGGTTTTAAGTTGTATTCCATTCCAATCTGTTTTTATTTAGGCCTAGTTTAATATTCTTCTATCTTTAGGCTTATTAAACCTGGCTAACTTGCCTGGCAGTTAAAATACCATTTAAATATTTGGTTCTGAGAAATGAGCCTTGGAGAAGTAAAAGGATCGCTTTATTCCTTTTATTATACACTTCCTTCTAGTTTGTGTTTCAGTAAACATTTATATTTATAGCTGACTAAGCTTGCTTCAGCTTTAAAGAATTCAATGCAGTATGACTTTGGATGTGAAAACATTACCAAAGCTCAAAGTATGAGTAGCAAACAGAGTATAAACTGGAGTCTTGAAAAAAATAATGTTTAAGAGTTTTTGCTCTGGGTATGGACTTTTCAATATATTCCTTGAAATAATTTTTTTTAATGAGGGAAACAGACTGGGGTCAGATCACGAGTGTGTCTAATACCACATTCCCATTGTGGTATTAGACATGTTCTTGCTTTCGAAAACTTTGCATAGTTTCTAGGAGCTTTAGAATCTGCAGAAATGCAATGAGATCATGGGATATGGTGAGGCTAGGTATGTGCTGTAGGCATTTAGAGAAGGGCAAGAGTCAATAGAAACTTCATGAAGGATGTGGTTCTTGAACAGGGCCTCAGAAGAAGTTTAAGAAAAAAGTTAGATATGTTGATCAAGAGATGCTCTACTACTTGACAAATACAGAATATTTAAGGCAGGAGAATCACAATTTCAAAGCCCTTCTTAGGTCAACTTCAGAAGACCTTGTCTCAAAATTAAAATTAAGAAGGGCTGGGAATGTAGCTCAGTGATAAAGCATCCTTGGGTTCAATTCCCAGAATCAAAAAGAAAAAAAAAAGAAAAAGAAAAAGAAAAGAAATATTACTTACTTTCTTTTTAAAATAAGGCCCAATGTATAATGAGAGAATGAAGTCATAATCCATTTCAACATTTCTTGAACTCATTCCTTCATCCTGGGGAAACTATATTATACAGTGTCTCAGGCTTCAGTTTTTGCAGGGGCAGTTCACACTGGTGAGCAGAGTCTGAGGTCTGGACTCCAACACTAGATTGCTGAGGTGTTGGATATGCCAATGACACCAAGGGAAAGTTAAACAAGTCTCTCTAATCCTCGTTTTCCTGATTGACAAAAGGAGAGTAATGATATTTTTCATGGATTTTTAAAATGAAAGTTAAATGAGGTTAATACATATAAAGAATTCAGTACTCAACACAATTATTTAAAAGTATTATTTTTAATACCAAAACTCTAGAGACATACTTTTCTTTAATAAGCTGCTATAATATCATGCATTCCGTATGGTCCAAACTTCTTCATTACAAATAAACTAAGTCCTTTATATAAGTTATACCTGGAACTTTTTTGTGTGGTTGATTTCTATGGGAATTCAGAAAAACTTCTCTCGCACTATCACATTCCATGATTTCCAGAGATTCAGTCTTTCTACTCTTTGGCACACACTCACCAAAACAATTTTTCCTGGAGGGTATAGTAACAGCCTATTTAGACATAGGATTGGGTAGAAGTTGTAGTCAGATCAATCCAGATGGTTTTTATATTTAGTTCTCTACTTAAGAGGAAAAGAGGATGGCTATATATTTTTTTTTAAATATCACCAAGATAAAATTGAGTTTCAGGGAAGTTATTGCCTCCCCAGATTATACACTGAGTATTCAGTCAAACCAGGAATACAGTGAGGAAGGTTTCCCTTTCTATGACACCATGTTTTCTTCCTAAATGAGATTCCTGGCTACCTAACTCAAGTCTACCTTCTCACTACCAATTTAATCCTTGCAATCCGGTTGCCATCTAAATATGCTATGGAGGGTTCATGGAGGCCACCAGTGCCCTTTGAATAACCAAATCCTGTTTGATTTCATAAAGCATTTGTCATATTTGTATATTTCCTCTATGAAATGTTATGTACTCTGGCCTCTGATCTTTCTCGTAAGTTTGCTATTGACACACTACCATCATTTTCTTTTTTCCATCTCTTTCCCCCTGTGCTATGACTTAATTGGGGTGATTTTCTTGAACCCCTTTTATAAAAAAACTAAATTAGATATATTTAATAATCAGAAAAAATGGTAATACTACAACAGAAAAACTAACATCAATGGTCATTAATAGATGAATATTAAGATAAATAGGATTCGAACAAAAGAAATCCTTAATTTCTAAATAGATACTGTTTTCTGGTGAAAAGTTTAAAACCGAAGCCCCTATTCCCTTTACAGAGGAAGGGTAACAATTTTTAAAGAGGTATTTTAATTCTTAGTGCCTAATTGACATTTTTTTCCCTGATGTGATCTCGAAGAAGACAACAGTGCTCCCTTTTATGATTAAATGCTATGTACCACTTAGAACAATATTTTAATTACTAGTCATTCTGGCCTTGCAATGAAACCAAAGTTTCTTAGCCTACCATTAAAAGCACCAAGATATATCTCAATTCTCTTTTCTCGCACTGTTATTTTCCCCAACAGACAACCTGTCCTGAAGTGAAATTGAACCACTTCTCCTTCCTAAACATTTATGGAGATTTTCATGTATCTCTCATACTTTTTGTTTTACCTGGAGTGCCACCTTAAATATTTCATTCTCTATCTCTTGCCAAATGCTACTTAAATCCTTTCTGATTTCTTACCTTGAAACAATTGTGTGTGTGTGTGTGTGTGTGTGTGTTTAAGTTTTCAAGAATTTATGGTTCCCTTGAGCTACCTCATTAGTGAACTTTGTCATTATCATCTACATTTCTTCTTTGGTGGGGGAGGACATGTTCCTTTAGTTCCTATTTATTCTCACTTATCTCCAGCCACTAACAGTGCACTAGTGTACTGTAGGTTGGAGAATATCTATAGACTTGCACAGATTTTACAGTATTGAAGTTAGATTGGGTTTGGGTAGATTTGACTTAGAAATGAGGGCTTCTGAATTTTAATGCAGCCATGTTGAGTGTTCCTGGACAGTAAACTAATTTCTCTGACCATTCATGATGCTACCAGATCTGTCCCTGGCTGTGTACAGGAGGATAAATTTAGGAACCTGGTACTTACATGGGGCTAAAGGGAATAGCAGTGAGGGAAAATGGGGGACTGAATGACATTCCAAAAGCCAATCCTGCCACAGGATAGCCAATGGTTATTATTTGCTCTGAGTACTCCAGCTCTTCATGGTATTAGCTCCTTTATTTTCCAAAAATGATACAATACACTTTCTTCTAAAAAACAAAACACTTGCACAGTGAACTTAGTTTCATTTTTCATATTTAAACTTCCTTTCCTCTATCTATAACAGGGAGATGATAATGGTATCTACCTCTTAGGGTTAATGTAATGATTAAATGGGATAATGTATGAAAGATTTCATCAATGTTGGATACAGTGTCAATAAGATAATAGTTTATTTTTTTTACCTATTTCACTGAATTTGAAAAACATGTTGGACAATTCAGGTCAAGCAAAAGTCATATAACCCCATATATTTTTATTACTAATGAAACTAAATTTGGTTAGTAAACTTTGCGTTTGCCCCTGTTTTCATCTGCCCCTGCCTGCCCCTTTTCTGAATTTTCTATGCTCTTTTAATGCCTTCTGATGGTAGCGAACAAATGACTCTCAGCATTTCTTCTCTGCAACCAAAATGTCACTTTCCTTCTTAGATTTTCATGGAAACAAAAATCTAAACAAAAAATGGGATATCAGAGCTAGAAGGGAGATGGAAGTATTGGAGGAAAACAAGCTTGAGTAGCTCTGGGTCTCAGGCACCTTCCTCTAACCTGTTATTTTAGTTTCTGGATCATTTTAATCTCACCCATGACTATGTTTATATTTCTCTGCTGATCAAATTCTAAGACTCTTATTTAAGACTCTTTGACCCTCATCCTCGTGTACTAGTCAACAGAACAAAAAGATATAAGGCTTCTTATTGTTTGTGTTTGAATTAGTTTATATTCTCTCTCTCTCTCTCTCTGCTTCTGTCTTTGGTCTCTTTTTTTCCCTCTATATTCCTCTCCTTGCTCTGCACTTTACTAACATTGGATGTTTTATGGGTTCCTTGGCTATTTCTTCTATTTGATCTTTAATTCACAGTCTACACTGAAATTTGATTCATGAGTCTTCTTTCTTTAACCCCTTGGATTTCATTCCGTCATATCTCCACCTTCACTATTGCTCCAATCTCTCCTGTCTCATTTATTCCAATGCCTTCGATCAAATGTAACTTTCATTCCCTCTAATCACTTTTAGGCAGTCGGTATACTGAAATATTTAGCCTCCATTGATTTTCACTTGCACATCACAGTTTAGTTAAGACGGTGATGTCAAATAGCTTTTATTGTTTTCTCATTCCTCTTTTTTTCCTTGTCATGCTTCTTTGCTCCTGCATAGAATTTCCTTAGAAATTTCCCTGGAGTGACTTTCCAACATGTGCTTCTATTCCGCCCTCCACCCCTTAGGCTGTAGGCTTTCTGTTTCACTGCTTAATATATTTTTTTCTTCTCTTCTACTTATGTTAACTGTTCCTTCTCTGGTTTTCTTTACTTCTTTTCTCACTAATAAACACAATTCTAATTCTTTTTACAATATTCTGTTTCAACAAAGTTGATAGAATAGTGGTCAGAGATGTTTTCACCTGCAGTTGCTCCAAAGCTTCTGCTACATTGTCGTAGGATAGAAGAGAAAGAAGAAATGATATTTCTTAAGTAATATATGAGGGACCACTATAGACAAGTTATACACACAAGCTAGAAGAAAACAAAATATTCTTTTTAGATTTAGAATTCTGGTCATGAGAGTATTAGGAAGTGAAGATGAAAGTCTGAATCTCTGAATTGGGGAAGTTAATATGGAAATGAGATTTGTTACTCAAAGTGTGGTCTATGAGCCAGGAGCATGTACATCACCTAGAAGCTTCTTAGAATGCAGAATCTTTGATCTTACCCCAGACTCACACAATCAAAATCTACATTTTTAACATAATTATGCATATTAAAATCAGAAAGCACTGGTATGGAGGAAAAAGCATCCTTAAAATTCAGATCAAGCTCAGCTTTAGTACTCCTAGGAAGACTTTGAGTAAACTACATCACCTCTTTGAATTTCTTTTTACTCACCAATGACACATGATTAACAATACTTAGCTTTTAAGGCTGTTGTAGGGAATTGAAATAAAATGTTTGATTGTATGGTAGTCAGTAAATAGTTACAACTACTCTAATGGATATATTAAAAGAATAAAAGAGGGAGGAGACTTTAGTTTTTCTAAGGTTTAAGTTTAAAGTCTTAAGAGGAGAATGTTTGGTTCCAAAAAATTCTCATTTTTCTCCTTGCCATCTGATATGAACTTGTATTCTATAAACCTCATAGATTGAAACAAACTACTTTGTGAAGCACTGAGATGTTAACAAATGGGCAAATTATTACCTGTTTGTACACAGACTGATACCATGGATTAAATGTGAAACTTTTGGTAATGTTACAGAAGCTTCTTTTTTGGTAATAAGAATAATGTTTGGACTTGAATTAGTCTCAATGCAAACTTGGGCAAGTCACAGAACACTTTTAAGCTTCAATTTTCCTTATCTTTAAAATACAGGAAATAATAATTAATTCATTGGGTTGCTTTGAGAATTAAATAAACATCATATGATTTTTTATGGGGTTTTCATCCATTCATTTGACAAGAATTTATTAACTTCCTGTTACATGCTGGGCTCTTGGAAAGGCACTAGAAATTTTAAAGTGGACAAGACATAGTCCTTCTATTCAGGAGCTCACTCTATTTGGTAGAATATATGTAAGATTTAGCTAGCAATAATTATAGAACACATTAAAAATGCCAGGCATTGGGTTAAACACACTATAGCATTCTAGTTGTTTCTCAGGAAAACTGAGGCTTATAAGGTTAGATAACATGCCCAACGGCATTTAATTAGGAAATAGTAGACAAAAAATACAGTAAACCCTATGAATATAAGCTAGAGAGCAAGAACTATGCAAAAATAGCTGCTATGATCAAAGCACAAGGGCAGAATCATGAACTAGATGGCTCTATTGGAGAGTCCCCTGCTCCTGGGGCTCTCTATTTTGCATCTTTTCCTAAGAAATGAATTCCTTCCACTGTGTACTGTTTCTCTTGTACAGATGCCTCCCAGCTGGAGCTGGGACTGAGAAGTCACCTGCAGAATGTTGAGACTCACTCTCCTTCCATCTCCATAAGAAAAACAAAAATCTGTAGTTAAATTTCATGCAGCTTTTAACTCTACAGAAGCCATTCGGGCTCTGCTGTTTCTGTTTTGTGGATGAATTTATTTTATGTGTGATTTCCCCCTTAAATTTTAAGGATATGTATCTTCATGAAAAGAACAAAGGGAGAAAAACAACTTGTAAATTATCACAAGAAAAACCCCTGCTAAAAGCAATAAGTTTGCTGACAGATGGCAGAATCAGTTGAAAAGCGAGTACCATATTTACTAAGTCTAACCCATTTAGTAAGCCAAAAAAGTGTTATCTAATTCTATCCCCTGTGTATGTGTGTGTTTTGGAATAAACAGATGCCTAATGAGGAATGTGTCTAGTATAGTTTTGGAGGAACCTGGATAAACCCAGGTTCTGATTCAGGGTTTGATTTTGACAAATATCAGTGTGCTAAGTCTAATCTATTGTAAATAAAGTTGTCAGAGCAAACACAGCATTAGAATGCTGTCAAAGCAACCACATTATTCTTTAAAAACAACACATCCCAGATTATTATACTACATAAATTTGCTTTTTAAAATTTCTCTATTATTTATGTAGTTTTATAACACTACAAACTACTAAAAACGACACATGCCCTGTCATTGCTAGGAAATCTGGAGGTGTACTTGGCCAGTAAAACCAATCTGGATCTTCTAAAACCAGATGGAAATAGTCTATCAAGACGTACACATTAATAACATGTAGAAAATGCCCCTCACCTTGACCTCCTTCCTCCTAAAGCCCTAGTTTTCTAAAGGAAAGAAATGTTAATCCTACTACTATTTTATTTTGAATACTTAATTTTGAGATGATAGTCAGATGAAGATGTATCATGATCCAGTCTCAACCACAAAGAAAAAATAAATAAAATCTGGGAAACTGTATATACCAAAGGAACTTAGATTCTAAGTGAGTACGTGTACCTTGGTTTCTAGAAAGTGGAATTTTTGTTATTTATTTAATGCTGTTGTGAATTTATTTGAGTGAAGTATTGAGATCAGTGATTTGTTCCAGGTCAGCATGGATACAGGAGGCCGTGCTAGGCAACTGACAGATAGGGAGGGAAAAGCCTGCCTTCCTTCCTTCCTTCCTTCCTTCCTTCCTTCCTTCCTTCCTTCCTTCCTTCCTTCCTTCCCTCTTTCCTTCCTCTTGTTAACAAGCATGAAACCATGATTATTAATCAATTTATATCAAATGAAGTAAATTTCAAAACAAGAAGTATAACTAGAGATAAAGAAAAGCATGTCTGATAAAAGGATCAATCTATTAAGAACACATGATCATCCTGAACATGCATATGGCTAAGGCAAAATGCCAGAAATAAAAAAGACAGGCAGAAAAAGAACCCAGTCAGAATTTAATATCTTAACACTCCTTCCTTAGTAACTGATAGAAACAAGTGGACAACAGAACAAAGAGAGAGAGAGAGACTATCAAGTGGACCTAATTGAATGCTAGACCGAGCACCTGCAGAAGCCCACTTCCTCATAAGTTTAACTGCTGTTTGGCTATTGCAATTAGACTTTGGCTGTTGCTGTTGCTAGATCACACTTGCCTCTTAGCAGTTTACTGTTGGCTGGAAGGAATCACCTACCTCTATAGAAGCTTCCATGCTTAGAGCATCCAGAAGAGATGCCGATCCACTTGGGATAGCTTATAGCTAGTGACGGATTGATGTGGGACACAATAGGCCAGCTACTTTGTGTCTGGGCAGGAGAATCTCTGCAGCACAATTCATGTTTAAGAACTCTACTTAGACGCTACTGCTGAGGCTAGATGGAAGGAAAGAGAAGGGAGAGAAGAGAGAAGAAAGGAGGGAGGGAGGGAAGGAGGGAGGGAGGGCAGAGTTGCTAGAGTTTTCCTTAGTACCCTGCCTAGTAGGGGTGGGAGCTCTGTGCAAGAAAGCAGTAGGGGCTGTTGCCAATTCTTCCATTTTGGCTTACCCAAGAAAAGCTGAGAAACAGATTTGAGTCTTCTACTCAACTGTAGTCCTTATTTCTTTAAATTCTTAAGAGTGATAGGAGAAAAATCTGTTGGCTGCTTTTAATCAAAACAATGATGCACTGTATCTTCCTTGCATTCGGAGATCAGAAAAATCTTGGTTTCCTTGATTTGGACGCCGAAAACCTTTTTAAAGCTCAGGTTACCCACTTCGGTTAACTTTCCTTCCTCAAGTTGACAGAGCTAAGCTGGAAAATTCAGGTAGTAACACACATTTTTCCAGGTGGTAGCAAATACCTTTCCCTTTACTTCTAAAATTAAAGAAGTTCTAGTTTATGTGAAGGTCCCCCCAAAAATTCTTGCCACTCTTCTGGATAAGTTCAACTAAGATTTAAGTATAGAACTTCCTCTTCGTTTTTTTTTTTTTTTTTTTTCTTTCCAGTAATTTGCTGAGCTGTGCTGTGCTGCTTGGCAAGCTACTTAACCTTTCTGAACCTGAATTTAGAAAACTCCAGAATACTTGGCACATTTCTCCCAAGGCGCCAGTGGAATTAGCAAATGATTCAGCGAATATGTTTTATGATTCCTGGAAAAGTAAGCTCACTTTTTTTTTTTTTTTTAAATAAGCACCGGGTAACGTAAAATAACTCTTATTAAACACTTTGCCCATCTGTCCTAACATGCTATTTTAAATGAACACTCAAGTTTTTCTTTGTTATTTATGTACTTATTTTACTTATTCTTCCTTCTTTCTGGAAAGCTAATGTATGCAGCCTTCCTTTGTCAAGGCCAAGCCCAGAAGAGCTATGCTCTGAGCAATGTGATAGCATTCTGTACGGGTTAGTTCTTTCTTTTAAAAAAATCTTTCTGAGACATAAAAATGTATTTGATTTGTTAAAACTTCAAAACATAGACGTTTGACTTAGATCAGGGACCAAATGTAAATATTTTTTTTACTTTATAGAGTATAATAGTCTCTGTCACAGCTATTCAAATACTCTCTGCATGAAAAGACAACACATAAATGAAAAAGCAGGGTTGTAGTCTTCTATTTACAGACACAGACAACAGGCTGAATGGCCTAAGGGCTGTAGTTGACCAAATTGTGGCTCAGTTGGTGGAAGAATTCCATACTCATTCTACCACAGACCTATCATTTCTCTCCCCCCCCCCCCTGCCCCCGCCGCTTTCAAATCAATTATTTGTTTGTGGCTTGGTGAATATGTTTCAGGAATTCTCCTTCGCCCCACATGTTTATTAATGTAGCAGGATAATCTCACAGAAAAATTATTTTTAGATAATATTCAGCCCCAGGAGAATAATAAAAAAATTTGACTGCTCCAACCTACCATTGTCACACCCCACCAAACAATTGAGTCTTCCTATCTTTTAATTTTCAGATTTTTAAATTTTCTTAACTGATTTTTAATCTTACTTTTACCTGCTATTGAAATTTTGTTTTTTTTTTCAAACTTTGTATTTTCAGTAATTTACAACCTGCAGAGAACAATGAATGACCATATCGTTGCCCAAATTCACCAATTGTTGACATCTGGCCATAGTGACTTTATTTCTTTTGCATGCATTTGCTTTGATAAAGTATTTGAAGTAAGTTGCAGACATTCAGACAATGTAATCACCCTTGACCCCTTTGTGTGGCAACCTATATCCTTTTAGAGCAACAACATTCTCCTACATAATCGTGAAGCCATCCTCACACTCCTAAATTAACAATGATAGAACACTGCATAATAGTTATCTAATATGTAATTATCCCCAAATATCTTTCAGTTGCCTCCCATGTCCCAAGAACTGAATTAGAATCTAATTAAGGACCATACTTGACATTTATTTGCCATGTAGCTTCAGTTTGTTTTAATCTAGTATAGCCTCCTTGTTTATTTCTCATGATATTCATATTTTTAAAGAATCTAGATTAATTATGTGGAGGATTCCTTCAAATCTGGGTTAATTTAATAGAATTTTTATTATTATATTCAAGTTTAACATTTATAGCAAAAATACTACACAGGAGCTTCTCAGATTGTACATTGCACCACACTAGAAGGCATATAATGTCTGTCTCATCATTGGGAATACTAACCTGATGCTATGTTTGGAAGTAATTTAATTTCTTTTTTTTCCTGTGTAGTTATACTATCAATTTAATTGGAAGTCAAATTTATTAGTTTTTAATATTTTAATATTCTAATAATTAAATATATTAAAATTATTGGAATATTAAAATAGGTTAGATTTTTAATATTTTCAATTTATTTTAATTAAAATATTTTATAGTTCAAATGCTAAAACTATATTTAAAAGCAGAAGGATTGAAAATATAGGAATTAGAGGTATCTCATATCTATCCCGTCTACCAAATTATTAACTACTCATGATCATCATTGTATATTTCATCTAGTTTTAATTTCTGTGTTTTGTGAAATTAGCAGCGGGGAAGAGTCTGATACCGAGTGCCATACTGTGCCATGAGATGTGGCAGAAATCATATGAGAAAGACTCATGGAGGCTAAAAATCTGTGGGGGGTGGAGGGTTAAAAATTTTCCTGATGGTTAAGTGCACTTGGAAGGAATAGATTCTATGACCAGCAAAGCTATTTACTCTCCAAAATACCACTCAGGCTCAGGCAAGGTTCAGCTCATTAGTGGTCACAGCAGAAGCAGAAACAGTTTGTTTCTAAAAATCTCATGACTTTTTAGCCCCTAGAATTCTTGTATAACCTGAGGAAAGAAGAAAGAGGTAGGTAAAATGTTCAGTATCACTGAGATTGAACTTTTTACCTACCAGGAGAGACAGAAAATCGAAGACATGGGATATTTCTTTGTCCCTACTGTTGTGAAATAAATTCATTCCTGTTCCCATATTATTTATGATATTTAATGCATGTGAATGGTTGTGCTTTGGTGTGTGTGTGTGTGTGTGTGTGAGCGTGCGTGCACATGTATACGTGTTTCTACTGAGAGGGTATGGTATTGTAAATATTTATAGAATGGTTTAACATTTTTTTCTATGATTCATTTTTTTCTCACTTATAAAAATACATTGGACATCTTGCATCTTTTTGAACACCTGAATAGCATTTCATTATATGGATATGTATGCTGTTCTTGATGAGGTACTATTGGGATAAATGATTATTAACATTCCCAGAAAATATTACATACACTTTTTAGCAGTAGAGTTTATAACTGATTATGCTGCTCTAAGAGAGTTTTAGCTCTAAAAAAGTTTGCATTCATGTTTTTCATACAGAAAATAATTGCACAGTATTCTTTGTATTTCTTCAACATTGACAGATGGTAAATGAACAGCCTGGGAGGAGGAGAAGTGACCCAACTTGCTTCTACAGTGTTAGAAAAGATATCAAAGCAAGAGACAGACACTCCCAGTGCCAAAGACATTGTTTTCTTTCTCACTCATCTCATTCAAACTGGTCACAAGTTACTTTATTGCATCTCCTCTGTCACTTTATAATAAAGTAATTCCTTTTACCTTCACATTGAAGAAGTGTCTTAGCATATGAAAAAAGGATTTCCTCAGTTCACTTGAGCTTGAGAGTAATTGGTACAGAAAATTGTTCAGAAATCTGTCATATCATAGTAACAATATATAGAAACAGAGTATGTCAATTTACTATTCAATATAAAAAGGTAAAAGGAAACTTTCCATGGAGCATTTTCCTGTGGGCTGCAGGAAACACACCAGCAAGAAATTAGGGAAATTTTTTATGTGGTTTCTTCCACCCCTCAATGAATGCATACTAGAACAGTAATGCTTTGCACAGTGTCAGGACTTGAGCTGTCAGTTGATTAAACAATAATAATAAGAACACTCTGTATTGCCAGTGGGAATTATTTGGTCCATTTTTTCTTCTTGCTTAGCATGTCGTGGAATCAGTTAACCTAACAGCCTCTAAGGTAAAAACTCTCAGCCACCCAATTTGTATATGTTCTTGAAAAGAAAGAAAAGAGGTTTTCTAAAGCATTAAAATGGTAGGAGATGGTAGAAGAATGTGCATGAAAAATAGTCCATATATGTAATTTGTGTTCTCATATCTCTCACCTATCAAAAAGGGGAAAGTAAGAATAGACAATATCAACAATTGATAAGTGCCATGTAAGAGAAAGTACAAATATTAAAAGTCAGAAAATTTGAGCTTTGGTTCTAATTTTTTCACTAACTCCAGACAAGTCATTTTCAGTATCGTTATCTGACAAGAGATGGGTGTGTATTTTCAGGGGAGGGTTGGACTAAATTATTTTCTAAATCCCAGTGATTATTATTCTGCTTCTCCTAGCAACAAGCTTTACACAAAAGCAATTTGTATTTAAATTGAGGTAATATGATTTAGCACCCAAAACTGTCTCTGGTATTACATATATTTAAAACAAATTATTGCTGGCATATTCCGGCAGGTAGAGGATATTTATTTCCATAGTATAGTGATGAAACCAATAGTATTCATATACTTTAATTTTTTGCTCAAAGTTTAATATATTACAAACCATAACTACAGTCCAGAATCTGAATGTCAATTCATTTTTCTCACAAATATTTTCTAGAAAAGGACTAACAAATACTGAATGCATACCATGCCAGCAGGTTTGAAAGAAAAACCTCTAAAATATCAGAAATGCCCAAATTTCAATCCTGATTCTTCCATTTCTTAGCTGTTACCTTGGACAGTTTACATGATATTGGGGTGGCAGAGACAAGTTTGTGGGGAAAGCCTAAAGTCTTTGAAGGTGAAACATATCTACATAAACACACGTAGGTGATTCTATTTCTGGAACAAGTATGCTATAAAACATTGTTTCTGAATCTGGATTACTGTGAAAAATTTTAAGCAGAAAGTTATTTATAATAATCAGAATAAATATTAGGCTTAACTTTGTAATTTATCTAAGTTGATGACAGAAAAGGCCATTAGTTCATATATTGAGCACGTATTATGAACTTAGATGGTGCACAGAAGGTCCACAATAATAAAACCACAAGCTAGACTTGTGATAGTTGATACTAGACAGTGTGCTTTTGAGACAGAAACCAGAGAGACTTTAAAAAAAATTATATCACAACTTTCTTCTGCCTTAATCTCTCAATTCGTTTTCACTATATTTGAACAAACCACAAATTCTTAGAATATCTGGGTCCTGCTTTTTTCCGTTCCAATTTCATTTCCTAACACTCCCCCATTTCTCACTACATCTCTGACATCTTAGCTCTCCTCCTTTGTCTCATGTTTCCAGTGAGGCCTTTGTACTTTCTTGTTCTCTGTTCAGACTCCTCTGTTCCTAATGACTGTCTTTTGCCTTTGACATTCAGGTATTGGCTCAACTCTTACCTTCAGTGAGAGACTTCCTCTTACTGTTTTATCTGACAAACCTTCCTTCCAGTTAGATCACTCTATTTTATTTTCTTAATATCAGTCATAACTCTCAGCAATTATTTTACTTAGTTCTGTATACACTTGTTCATTTTCTGTCTTCTGTCTGTTTCACATATGTTTCATTTGACGGTAAATGCTGGAAGATAAGAACCATATTTTTCATGTCTACAGCTCTAATTACATAGTCAAGAACATTGCATGGCATGATAGATATCCAACAAATGATAGTTGAATAAATGACTGAATGGACAAATGATCTTTGATTTAGCTTTTTAACCATTGTCACATTCTCTCATTGTGCTTACTAATATATTTAGTGGGGAAAGCCCCAAATCTTTGAAGATGAAATATACCTACTGAATAGACTGTCTTCTAGAAAATCTATCTTTCCTATCTCTTGCTAGGTTGAGAGAGACGATTCAGATGTTTTTAGGTACAATATTGCCTTTTCTAACTCATTATATTTGTCAAAGTTTATTCTATTGCGTCTTGAAGCCAAGGAGTTAGGAAATGTTCTTGGAAATAAATCCAGCTGCCTCAAACTTAATCTCTCCAATATGTTGGTCTTTGTCTTCAGTGAGAGAAGGGAGATGTGTGTGCACTGAGTTCATTCTTGCCTCAAGTAAAATAATCACATGAGCATCTCCAACCCTCAAGTATCAGACCATCTCACCATAAGTTAACAAGTTGCATAATCCATACTGAGGTCTGAAAGACATCAAGAGATTAATGCCAGGATTTGCTTAAGAATTTCATTTGGGACCAAATTTGTCACATGAAAAGCAAAACAACAACCAGAGTTGTCTACACATATCTTTATTATTATTGTGATTATTATTATTATCATTATTATTTGTTCTACTTAGTTGTATATGACAGCAGACTACATTTCAATTCATTGTACACAAATGGAAAGCAAATTTCAATTCACTGGTGGTACACAGTGTAGAGACACACCATTTGTGCAATCATACATGTACCTAGGGTAATGATGTCCATCTCATTCCACCATCTTTCCTACCCCCATAACCCTTCCCTATCCTCACCTTTGCCCAATCCAAAGCTCCTCCATTCTCTGCCCACCCCCCAAACATAGAACAGCATCCACTAATCAGAGAAAACATTTGGCCTTTAGTTTTTTGGAATTGGCTTACTTTGCTTAGCATAATATTCTGCAACTCCATGCATTTACCTGCAAATGGCATAATTTTATTCTCTTTTAAAATTATGCCATTTACACATATCTTGAACTATCGCTTTATGGTTCTGTAAAAAATCCCCAACATTTTTACATGGTGATTATTTTTGCATTAATTCTAGAAAACCCAGAGTTTCTTGGCATCTTCCATTTAAACTTCCATCTTTTTAGTCCTTGAAGATTTTAGACCCCTGAGGGTGGCCATGTTTTCCCCTTTCTCTTTCTTCTCTTAAATGGGGTCCCCTAATCACATATAATTTGGTGAACACTTGGGTTTGTTCAGCACCACTCTGAGGTAAATGTTTATAACCTGTCCTGAGGATTTTCTGATTCTGTGCTCCACTACACCTTGCCAGAGGGCAATTAAAGAAGTCACTTCTGTCTGAACACCCATGAAAAATCTTTGTCTCCTTTATAAGATATGAAGTTATAATTTAGACAGTCTCCACAGAGTTATTAACTATTAGTAACTATTCCAGAACTATAAGACAATCCACTACAGGACCAGATCCCTTATGACATTAAACCTCAGAATAATTGTTATGATGGAACTTGGGAATCCCCACCAAGCCTTCCATCAATCCCCATCCACCAATGCCTCACTCTATTAGCATTTCAGCTGTGTGACTTAGTCCTCTTCTCTCAATGTGGTAAATCCTGCACGATTGCTTGTTCAGGCTGAGGCAGACATGATTAGCTGGTATGCATACAGTGCCTCCAATTCTTTCATTCCAGTTCTGGTATCACCTTTCCATATCATTGCCATCCTTTTTCCCTGACTCCTGCATCAACTGCTAAATTGCTCTTCCTCTACCACTGCTGCCTGCTTCAATCTTTTGTACCCCTTATAGCCTGAGTGATTCTTTCAAATGTAAAGTAAGATCATGAAAGTATGATCATGTCACATTCTTGCTTCTAGATTTTAAATATTTCCCATTGTTATTAGTGTAAAAACCAAAAACTTTTAATATGACCTTTAAATAGAGTGGTCATACAACTTCCTCAGTAAAGTGGGGGTTCATATGATAGTGAAAGGGTATGCTATTATTAATTACAATGGAACAGACAATAGATATAACACGGAGTCCATCTTCCATACACTGGGGCAAATGTTATGCTGCTCTGAGGATGCATTTATCCCTGCTCCTCTTTCCAGGCTCATGTTTGACCACATTGGCTCCTGCTTTCTACCCTTAGCCACACTAATCTCTCAAATTCTCAAACACTTCAAGCCCCCCCCCCTTTTTTTCCTTCATAAGGACTGGTTTTGAATCCATTCCAGCTCCATCTTTCTTTTTGCATATTTAATTATTTTTCTTAAGTGAAATCTGACTCTAATATGGAGCCTCAGCTCATAATCACTTCCTCAGCACATTTCACTCTTGCCTGAGTTCTCCAGCTCTCCTGTTCTGCCCTCCTTGCCCCAGATTACTCACCAACAATTCACTTATACTCTTCTAAAGATTACCTTTACTGGTGATTATTTCATAAGGTTTGTCTTCCCACACAAGACTAGCAACTGAAGACACAGCACTACTTTATCTCTGCACCTAGAACATGCATGACACATGGTAATGCATGCTCTATCCACAGCTGTATTTAATAAATTAATAATGGTGTAACTGCCCTCACAGAGATGATACAGGAAACCTAGGGCATATACACAACACACTTTGATTAAGAACATATATAGTGTGATTTTTAAGAGCATGTTTTGTTTTCTCTTTTTAAAAATACTAAATTCAAAATGCTCCCCCCCCATGTCTTATGTAACCATTTACATTTCTGCTCATTTGGGGAGAAAAGTGGAGGAAAGTGAACACTTTGATCTGCCTAAGATGAAGTGACCATCAAGGAAAATAAAACTCATGGTTCAATGACTGTATTCCACATTCATGAAATGAATAGTCCATAGTATATCCAATATTTTAATTTCAGACACATTCACAATCAATACTGATCATCACAGTCTAGTCAATTGTTCAGTGATCCGTGTCGATCCTGATGACAGCTGAAATTCATTGATTGGGTGTGTTCTACACAGGTGTAGTTGCCATTGGGGAAAGCATTTTTCAAAGAAGCAAGACCAAGCTTAGGCCAATTTGTGAAATAACTGTCGATTGTCACATGAGTTCTCAGATGGTCTTGTCTCCTCAGAGTATTCATCCAATTCAAGTGCCACGTTTTTTGAATACTCCCTCATCCCCAACCAAACCTACATTCAGAAGACTGACAGTTACATATGTTGTAAGGTGAATTCTAATTTGAGTTATAGAAACTTCAGAATGTTAAGCATCCTCTCTTCACATGCTAAAGGATAGGAGATTTGGCATGGGACTTAAGACTATCCTGAGCACCTCCAAAATAAAACCTATTGAGGGCTGTGATAAAGAATTAGTCTCACTATCTAGGAAGGGCACTCCACATAAGTTATTGCATACTTGGATTTAGAATACTGCTTCCATTTCTTCCCAAAATTTTAAGAATGTCTGTAGGCAGAACAGCTTTTTTTTCTTTCTGCTTAAAGAAGAAAAGGATGAATTTAACTTGGAATTTAGTGTCAAATGGTTAACCAGTGTCTTGTATGTGTGTGTGTGTGTGTGTGTGTGTGTGTGTGTGTGTGTATGTGTGAAAAATTTTAAAAATAAAATTTCAAGAAAATCTTCAATAAATCCAGAATCTGCTTTTAATAGGTTAGTGATTACAATCTCTAAGGAATTCCTTCGGATTGAAATGCTTAGGATTGTTATGCTTCAACAATGTAGAATCAGCCTTAGCATAGGCCACTTGGGGATGTAGTGGCAGGGAGAGGAGGGAACATCAGATAGTTTCTATCACTCTTCCCTTTCATCTTGTAGCTTGTGCATTTGTGTGCTCTCTCTCTCTCTCTCTCTCTCTCTCTCTCTCTCTCTCTCTCTCTCTCTCTCTCTCTTTCTCTCTCTCTCTCTCTCACACACACACACACACACACATAGCTAGCTGGCACACATAGCTGTCTTCTACTACATCAGTGCCTATTTGTGAACTCATGATTCAGAAGAAGATAATTAGATAAGGTCAGTAAGAAATCATAGAGAGTCTATCTCACCTTGTCCTAGCATATACAGACAGACAAAACTGTTTGGAAACAAGAGAAAATTTTGCTGAGAGATATATCTTTTGTATTTTCTAGAATTTTAAGACACTATATGAAAAATCTTACAGAGAACCCATTATTTTTAAAGTCATGTTTTCTCATATTAAGCATGGGGAAAAGTGTAATAAGTGGCAGAAAACCCTGCAAAATTATAATACGGGTTTTGAAAAAATGAAAATAAAAGAAATATAATAAGATTTATCCTGTGAAAATGCAATGAGTTCAAATATCAAATGATAAGACCACAGAATGAGATGAGGAGGGGATTAAGAGGCATTCAACATTACTTTAAAATTCACTTTAGCTCCATCTTTTTCTGCTAAACTCATGTAAAATTAATTTTAATGCTTTTTAATTTGAAAGTAGCATATATAATTTCATCTTCTTTTAAATCCTCACTTTCCCCTTAGTATATATGATTATCTCATGCTAACAGTCGCTATTTTGGGGTGGTGATATTTTGTATAACACTACATTTTTTAGTTAACACTTTGTGGCTCATAGGATTGCTTGACTTGAAATACCATGGGTCATTTTAAAAGTACCCCAGAGCCATCTAAAAACAATAAAAATTGAAGTTAAAATATCTCAGTAATTAGTTGGCATGCTTTTATTTCTAGTGTGTCAGAGTAACTCCAGGTCTTCATTTTCATTATGTATGGCTTAATGTTCATGGATAAAGAAGTCATGAGCTATGTAATGTTTTGAACAACCAATAATAAAAAAAAGAAGTCCTTTTTGCTACTCTTTAGGATAATAATTGGTAATTTTCGTATTTGGACTGTTCTCACATTTGCATGGAGTTCATTTACTCATAATCCTTATTTCCATTTCTTTTCTGTTACCAATTGTTAAAAAATAATTTTCCTGAATCCTAAAATCAAGAGCATATATAATTCATATATACAGCTTTTTAAAAATAAAATTAATACCCAGGTACCCATCATTTAGCTCATAAAAAAGAATTTTTACAAGGATTTTGAAGTTCCAACCAGCAATTTTTTTTCTACCTTTTTTTCCTCATTGTTCATTTTTAAATTCCTTTCTCCCCTATAGAAGACATTTTTTGAGTATCTTCTTGCTTTGCTTTATGAAAATTCTATTTATGAGTGTATGTATCTAAAAATGCTGTTTAATTTTATATTTGAATTTTATGTAAATTAAATCATTATATACACATATTCATTCTTCTGTAACACTGTTTTGAGATATATTCACTTTATTCATTTATTTATATTTTAAACTAATATATAGTGTTAGTTATAGCAATATTTCAAATTTATTTATATATTGTGAATGGACAATTGAGCTGGTTCCCAGCTTTTGGCAGAGAATAAATAATGTTGCTATGAACATTCTTGAACATGTTTCAATGTGCATCTGCAAGAATTTCTGAGTGAAGTTTCTGGGCTTTAGGGAATGTGCATGATAATATTTACTGGATAATGTCAAGTGCTCTAATGTGGTTTTTACCAATATGCACATCCTCTAACTATGGTTCATGTACCATTAATCTGCATAGTTGGTAACATGTTGTACTGCCTGTCTTCCTAATCCTCCCAATCTAATTTGTGGGAAATGGAATCTCACTGTGGTTATAATTTACATTCTCGTGATACCTAATAAGGTTGGAAATCTTTTAAAAAATAAACCAACATTTTGTTTCTCCTCTCTTACAAGATGCTTGTTTATAATTTTTACTAGGTTTTGGGGGGATCTTTTTTGTCCTGACAAACAAAACAAAACAACAACAACAAAAAAACTTGCCATTGATTGATTCAGAGTAATTATTTGTATTTCAGGTTACTAGTTTCTAATAGGATAAGTGCCTAAGAGATTTCTTATTTTTCATTTGTGACATATCCTTTCATTATTGGAAATTATTTTTTCATGTTGCCTAAATTTTAGGTAATATCTTTCCTAATTTGGAGCCACCTGCTCCCTTTCCACTGATATCAATTGATATCACTTAAAAAATGCTCTCTATTTCTTTCTAAAATGTTTATATCTTTATATACCTGATACTTACTGTAGGTTATGATATTAGTTATATATTTAATTTTATATTTTTTTAATCAAAATTTTTCAGTCACCTTTTCATTTTTCACTGATTGGCAGTTAAAGCTCTGTATTTAAGATTTCTTTACACTTAAAGTGTATCCATTTCCAAGCTCACAATTCTATTTATTTGCTGTATTTATTGATCTGGATAAAAATCACACTATCTTAATTAATATGGCTTTATTTTTTTATTTTTATTGGTGCATTATAGTTGTATATGCAATTTTGGAATATGTCATCACATATTTGTGCATGCAGAAAATATAACAATGTCATTTGGCCAGTATTCCTTCCTAGCGCTTGCCCCTTCCCTTTCCTCCTCCTTCTACTCAATTCCCTTCCTCTATTCTACTGATCTCCCTTTACTTTTCATGAGATTACCAATTATTCCCCACCTTTCTTTTTCTTTTTTTTATTTCTAGCCTCCCACATGTGAGAGAAAACATAAGACCTTTGAATTTCTGAGGTTGACTTATTTCAGTTAACATAATGGTCTCAAGTTCTACCCATGTTTCTGCAAAGGACATAATTCATTTTCCATTATGGATGAATAAAACTCCATTTGTAAATATAACATATTTTCTTTATCCATTCATCTGTTGATGGACACCTAGGCTGGTTTCATAGTTTGGCTATTGTGAATTGTGTTGTTATGAACATGTGTATGCATGTATCACTATTTACTTTATAAAAAGTCTGAACAACTAATAAAAAAGGCTTTATAAAAAGTCTGAACAACTAATAAAAAATATTCCTGGTTTTGAAATAAATCCTAATTACAAATTTTAGATTTATTTTTACCTCCTTCATCTAAAAATGCAAGGTTTTGTTGAAATTGCTTTACATCAAATTTAAGCTTCCAATCCATTAAGATGGCATTTTTCTTAATTTATTTGAATATTTTAAAATGTCTTTCAATGTAATTTTTATAATTTTCTATAGAAAAGTCTTTTATAAATTGGTAGGCATTATTTTTCAGCTCTATATCTGACTATACTCTCTCTCTATATATATATATATATGAATATATATTATATATATATAATGTTTATTTTCTTTTTCTAGTTTAAAGTTAATTTTATGCTATTTATTTGGTCACTAAATTATAGACTTTAATGCAAATATATTTATTAATATAAACTATAGTGTCTATGCTTTAATCAAACAATGAAATAATTTCACAGTTCTTTAATCTCAAGCATGCATTCTCAACTTGTATCATTGCTGTTTAGTTTCTGTTTTATCTTACTTTTCTTAATTCCATTCTTTAGACATTATTATAAAATGTTGTATGCAGTCAATGTTAACTTACTCAAATAATTTACACACATCTTTTCTTCCCATAGTTTTTGGTATCTTATATTTTATACTTGAGATAAATATCTTCAGCCCAAAACGCATTCGATAAAATTTGCTTTAGTGACAGTCTGTTCATGGTAAACTTAGTTGTTGGTTTTCAGAAAATATTTTTATTTGACCTATGTTCTAAAAGATTTTTAGAGTACAGCATATGACTTACTCCATTATCTTTTATAGTGTTCGTTGGAAATACATGCTACTTTGTCTGGCTTCCGTTATCAATACCAGTCTAATTGCCATTCTGAGTTGGCGTGCTGTTTTTAACTCTGGCTATTTTAAAGATGTTCACTCTCTTTGCTTTCCTTGCAACATCACCTTAGTAGGTTTGGGTCTAGATTAATTTACTTATCCTATCAGAATTTCCTAAACCTAAAATTATTGTCTCTAAACAGTTTATAAACATTATTCTCTTGAATATTTCCTTTTCCCAATTTTCACTACTATCTTCTCCTGAAACACCAATCAGATATGTTAAACTTCTTTTTCTTATCTTTTGACTTCTCTTTAAAGGTTTTGTTTTCATCTCTTCATCTTTGTCAGTTATATGTGTAATTGCTTGAGATAAATATTTTGTTAATTTACAAATAATTTCTTCATCTCTGTCCAGTCTTCATTTCCAAGTATTCACAGAGTTTTAAATTTCTGCTTTCATGTGTTTAATTTATACAATCTTAGTGGGCTCTTTCTTTCAAAATTGCATAGTCTTCAAAAATGCTCTTATTCTATTCTCCAACTTAATCTCTCTCTCCTGTTTTTAAATGTTAAGCCAAAGAAAAAGAAGCTATCCTCCTGACTCCTTCATGACACTTCTTGTCTTAGTAGTTCTATCCTTCTTGACTATGAGCCTCATTCCTTCCGTGGGGAAAAACTTCAATTATGAATTGCACTTGTGTTTTCCTAGGAAGACTACTCAGCTAGTAAGAATTCAAAACATAAAAAGATAAATGAAAACTAACTGTTCACAAATTGTCAGGGACTCTATTCGTTTTTCCCATCACTTAATGTCAAGGCAAGATTTCTGCTATTCCTTCTATGCAATGAGCTTAATTTTGATTCATTCTTCTAGTGACAGTATAGCCATGTAGGATTCTTATTTTATTTCCTATCAAATGGCCAACTAAATCCCTAAGATTTCTTGCTAGTCTGCACCAAACATTGTAAAGGACCCAAATATTCATCCACAGTGCATTGGCTAGATCAGTTATGGCATATTTATACAATGGACCCAACACATGAAATTGAATAAACTATTGTTAATTTCTACAGCATGATGTTTGTGCTTTAAAAAAAATGTTAAATAAAAAATACTGAATAAGAAAAACTAAACACAGAATGTTCATATCTTGTGGGTCCATTAATATGAATTTTAAGAATAGGCACATCTGTAATCCCAGCTACTAGGGAAGCTGAGGCAAGAGAATTTCAAGTTCAAAGCCAGCTTCAACAATTTAGCAAGGCTTTAAGCAACTTAGCCAGACCTTGTCTCCAAATAAAAAAATTAAATATCTCTGGGTATTTAGCTCAGTGGTAAAGCACCTCTGGGTTCAATCTCTGGTACAAAAACAAACAAACACACCAACATAACAAATCTATGGTTTTAGAAATCAGTTTGTGGTCATGTTTTAAAGGAATTAGTGACTGGAGATGAGAGGGATTTCTGGTGGCTGGGGATATTTTGTTTCTTGGTTACACAGGTGTAGTAACACTTTGCAAAAATATTTTTTGCTCTCAAACATTTTATCATATAGTGCATTCTTTCTCGACTAATGTGTGTTGTCAACTCAGTGGGAGAAAGGGAGAAAGAGTGAGAATCAACCATCATGATTGCAAATAACAACTGAGGGACAGTTGCCTGAATGGCTACCTCCCTGGGAAGCCAGGCTCACCTGAATATGACTGTTGAATCCAAGTCCTGTCAGCAGAAGCAGGAGCACAGGATCATGTCTACTCTTTCCATGAAGTAGCTATTGATACTCTTTATCTCTTCTTTTGTTTTGTTTTTAAATATTCTTAGTTGTAGATGGACAAAATACCTTTATTTCATTTATTTATGTGGTGCTGAGGATTAAACCCAGTGCCTCATGTACACAAGGCAAACACTCTACCACTGAGCTACAACCCCAGCCCTCTCTTTACCTCTTTCTGTTTTCTGACACATGGTGATTATGTGTACAAGCAATGGAATCAGATGTCCTAGGCTCAAATCCAGACTCTGCAATCTTCTAGCCAGTTTGGGCTTGATACTAGCCTTCTTTAAAACTCAGCTTTCTCATTTTCAATTTGGAGAGAATGATAGTATCTGAATGAAGGGATTTTTATGAGTATTGAATTAGGTAACGTGCACGAAGCACCTACCACCATGTCTATAGCATCAGCTCTAATAAATATTAGATGTTGTTATTAACTTTCCATTTCCCTTGATTTCTTCTTACATTTTCTTTCTCTCTAGTTTATTTACAGCATCATCTATTTAGAGTCTCATCCATCCACTTTCCTTCTCTCAATCTCTCTCCCATCATGCTACAGTCCAAAAGCAGATGGTGGCAGAGTGCCCAGATACTTTTATAATCTCCAAGAGTGCTCTCAAAAGCTATCACACAAATTGAAGAGGCAATAGCTTGATCCAAAATGACAGAGAAGGGTTTGCATTCTCACATATTAGAGTTAGAGCCGTAGAAGTTCTATGGTACCTAGTACAACATTCTGTGGTAGACCTCGTGTTAGATAAAAGTGTTTGATGAGTATGGTGAGATAGTTTACATACAGAACTAGTATCGAATGTAGTTGCAAAGGGCCTTCCACAGTTTCCTGTAACGTGGCTCTGTGTGTGATCACTAATACTGGTGTGTATTAGTTATCACTTGTGTTAATTTAATTTCCAGTTTTCAATTCATGGATTACCTTCTGTTCTGAGCTGCATGACTAAGTAAAGGAGTTTTTTTGTGACAAGAATCTTAATTTTCAAGTTGTTTCTCTTTGTAAAATACTGTATGGCCTTTTTATTGTGTTGTTCACATAGAATCTCACTTATAAATGGGTATACTAATATTATAGAGTCATTATAAAGATAAAAGGAACAACAAATTTATATAAAGTTTCTGGCACAAAGCAGGTACTTGAAAAGTGGTAGCTTCTTCTCAGGCCAGATGAGAGTGTTGACTTACAGGTATGAAGTGAGCATGGGCGGGTAGGGATACCCTGAGACTACTTCTTCTCTCCAGGGAATATTATATTTCTCATCTTTTTCAGAGTGGAGAACGACCTCAAGAAAGAGGAGAAAAGACCCTAATATGGTTTTATACCAATCTGTGGATCATATATCCTACTTTATTCAAGATATTATTTCCAAGTCACATATTGTGGTAATTAATGCTACGTTAGTGACACTTCTGTAAGTGGGTTACAGATTGTTGCTGTGGTGTGTACAAAGCTTATTGGATAAATGTCTTTAAGAAGGGGGAAAGCATTAGTCTCTTAGCGATCAATAGGATAATAAATTGTGTTTTGTTTCTTTACCTGGATTTAATGTTCACCTTTAGAGTAAATGTTAGCTTTCTCATTGCTTCTCTGGTTTTCAGGATTCAGGGTCTTGAAACACACACAGTTACTCTCCTCACAGTTAGCAAATCCCTAGCTTCTCTGCTGGACAAATAGTCAACAGGAGAGCACATAAACTTAAAACAGAAAGAAGCAAGGGCAGATAATTTAGAGGGCAAGCATGGAGCAGAACTTTCTCCAGTATTCATCAGGCAGCAGGAGAACTCTAGAGACAGCCAGATCTCCAAATAGACACATCCTCTCCTACCCATCAAAACCACTCCACCTTTCTCCTATCCAAGATGTTAAGGTGTCAGTGGAATTCTTCTGCAGGACTCATCCATCCAAAAGTCTACCCTTTTATCACATAGTCACCAATTTTTGAAATGACAGATTTTTGAATATCCCATACAGATGATACTTTAAATTAACATCAACCTATTTTTCACTCCATTAAATCCTTTCGGTCCAAATGTGATTATGATGTAAGAGCCTCCAAGAGCCAGTGTGGAAACATACATTGTTGCAAGGATGCTAAAGGAAGGGAGAAAGTTTTCTTGCTTTTCTTTCCTCTTGGCTTCCTTTTCTCAGAGTTGTTCCTGTTGAGGCAAACAGCTTCTTCCTAACATTCTGAAAGATAATGCTTCAACCATAAGGGATGAGATTGGAGAAAATATTAAATTTAAAAAGTTACTGCTGCATCTTAATTTTCACCCCCTACTAAAAAAGTAGGGGATGAAAAAAAAAGTAATTCTTTTTTTTTTTTCATGTCTAGTGTAGACAGCTGGCAGAAACTGAGCTTATTTCCTTTGCCCTTTCCCCTGTTAAATAAAAATTCTTCCAATGTTAATAATATGGTAGGTAATTACCAACACATTCTTTGTAATAATGGAATTTAAAATTAAAGGCAACCAAGTGTAACCCACAGTCTTTTGAGACAAAGACATATACTAAAGGCACAGAAATTATTTAACAAATATTTACAGTTCCTACTATGTGCCAGAAATTCTTGCTAGCATCTTGAATCAAAATGTGGACTATTCAGAAGCAATGAACAATTTCAGACCTGAAAGGAAGCCAAATTGAAGAAGGATTTTAATTTTCTTCATTAATACCGGAAAGAACCTATCTTGTTTAGTAACCTCCCATACTATTGGGCACATTGATGCATGAATGTAGATAAAATGTGCATGGCTCTCACTGAGTTGCATTTATATGCCTTGTTATTCCTACATAAATATGCCCAGCCTGGCTTTTGTTAATTGCTATTTAGAGTGATGGTGATTAAAGTAAATACAGGAGTACAAATAGGAGTGCTTTAAAATAATGGTGTAATCATTACTAATTCATTTTATATTTATTGTGGTATTAATTCTAATGAACATTCTTGATATTAATGTGGGTGTTATAAGTACTCATATTGAATTTTTCACTGTGAGTCAGTATTAATTAAATGAATGGTTATTATTACCTGTGTAATGGGCCTAGAAGGGATATTATTTTGGTGTTTATAAAAATCAATAGTAGTGCTTTAATAGTAAAAGCTTGTTCTTATTCTTTCATGTTGATTATTGGTACTGCTTAATTAATGTGTGCTTATGCTACGATAATATACTTTTGTAAATTCCAAAGTTCATGGCCTGTAGGATGTTATCAAATGTCCTTCTTCCTCACTAGAAAAAGAAATTCTATTAATATACCCATGAATTGGAATAAAATTTTTATTTTCTCTAATTTTTGGAAATCAATAGCCCATACACAGTTTATATAGAATGCTCTCAACTAATCAACTTATGAAAACATTCAGTGTGAGTTTCTGTCACTGAGCTAAATGAGGTGATATTAAAAGGCTTAAAATCTATAAATTATTATTTCTGCAAGAATGTTTGATAGTTTCAAGAAGTTTCCACAACTGTTTCCCTACTCTAATTATTATCACCATCAACATCATTTTTAGTAAGAATTGAAGTATTTAGTTGCCTGCAGTGAAGGGTTGAGTTAAGAAAATAATAAAGAAATCTTGTTTCTAGGGTTGAATCCTAGTTCTATCACTTTTAACCATTTGACTTAAGGCCATTCTAAGGCTGAGTGTTATTATTTATAAAAGAGGAATTTCAAGGGTGCCTACCTCATAGATTTTATGAAGCACCTCACTCGGCAATGGGCACATCCAGGCTCCCATCTTGTGTTAACTACTATAATCATCACAGACAATTAGACATGGGATGAATGGGGCTGGAGTAGACTATGGGCCTCTTCAAAGTTAAAGAATTTGGAAAAAAAAGTTAAGGAATTTGGGAAATATTAGTGATGGTCACATGGAAGAGACAGAACTGGAGGATACCAAAGGAAGCAGAGAGCCAGTAAGAAAAAAAGGGAGAAAAAAAGGGAGAAAAGCTTGACAAAAGAGCTCAGAGGTATACAGTAGGAAGCCTTCTCCAGGAGGGCAGACCTGTCATTTTTATAGGACTTTTCTTGGGTTGAGTATAGCAGAGAAGGAAACACCCCTGAATCAATATAAGATTAAAGGAAAAAACCTGGAACACTTAGAAACTTGATTCCAGTCTACAGGTTGTGAGGAGTTTGAGCCAAACTTTTGAAAGGATATGTCACGCATGGCAATTTATTGCTCCAAGTGGGACTGACTTTTATCAAATTTTATACATCTGAATTAACTGACAATTTGATTTAGTTCATGAGTTAACATGAAATACTGGAATCGAAAGGTAATAATTCTTTCCATGTTACCTCTCAAATTGTGTTTTGCATTAAATAGGATTAAGAGAGTTGTCAGAATGTATAAGATATATCATTTTAATGACTTGTTTGGAATAAAAAATATTTTGCCTTTATCCATGTGTACTATGTATATATAACAAAAGAAGTATTATTGAAAAATATTAGATGTTAGATTTTACTCTAATGTGAAATGTCACTTGAGATTTTAAAACATGCACATGCAAGTATGTATGTATGTATATATATATATATGCTAAAAAGCAAAAATTTGAATTTTATAATTATTTAATAACCCATAGACTGCATCTACTTTCATTGGGTTGTAATATGATTGCTTTTTCATTACAACTTGAATTAAAACTACCATATTTTGAAAAATTAGCCTTAATGGCTCAAGTATTGTTAAATCTCAATACATATTAAATAAATACTCTGTTAATTTATGTCCCTAATAGTTCCAATACATATTGGCTTACTGTATATTTTAACTCGTGATGTAAATTGAAATGCTCAATATCTAAGCACAAATAATCAAAATTATTTGATGGGAACAAAAATGGGAATTTTCAAATGGAGGGAAAATTGGGAAAAATACAGATGATGCCATTATTAGCCACAACTGTGCTTGCTCATTATGGGAATATTGAGTGCTTCCCAGGTCTGCAAAAACCTATCATACATTTTCAAAATAATGAAATAAGAGGCATATGATATTTTGGTGAGTTCATTATGTAAAAATAAAGGTTTGTATACTACTCTCTCTCTCTTTATTTCTCCCACCACTTCCTTCTCTTGTTCCTCTTCTTATCCATCTCCCCACTTTCCTGTTGTCTTTGGAGAAAAAACTCCAAGGGCAAAAAATCAAAAATAATTAGTTATTGTTTCTCTCTCTCTCTCTCTCTCTCTCTCTCTCTCTCTCTCTCTTCTGTTTCTCAGACAAATTCCAATGGCATTGGGTTATTCCATTTTGTTTCAGTAGACAACAGATTTGCAATTCACCTAACATTTAAAAAAAATGAGGACTAGACACTTATTCATAAATAAAATAATATTTTAAATATAGAGCAGTTATATGTAAATCATATGTAATAGTTCATGAGAGTGTCAGTGGAGGGTGACTCATGGAAGATTAAAAGGAAGGAAAAAAGTTCCAAAAGAGGACAGTAGCAAGGAAGTTGTATTGACAGAGAAAGTGATGAGAAATGACATGCAAATGGAAAGGAGTGAAGGAGTGGAAAGAGGACAGATAAAGAGTGATTCAGTAAGTGACAGGGATATGGTCGGGGAATTCCCAGAGTGGGCTTCAGGAATTAAAAGCCTGTCTCAGAGTTTTGTAAAAAGATTAGATGTGTAATCTGATTTGTGCAGGTTTTTTTTTCAATCATTCTTCATCATGCCTTATTGTTTAGAATAGTGCAAGGAGTTATTCCTTGGGATTGCAGATCTCAGAACACTGTTAAAATTATTTTATAGATGGGAAAAAAAAACCCTGAAACATAGTGAAGTTTCTGACTAGTACAAGCCCCTGCAATATCTAATTACATTTTTAGGTAATGTTAATATTTCCATGCTATTAAACCACTTTGCTGTATCAAAGGAAAGAAGGAAAATGAAACAAATAAAAAGGCTTTCTACAATTGTTAAAAACAAGTTGGGGCATCTTTATATCTCCTCCAGGTAAGTCTAAGAAGCTAAAATAATTCTAGTTTCACTCTGTCCTGAATTGTTAAAATCTCTCTTACATTGTTATGAAACCAATACTACATTTCTCTTTTGATCCTACCATCTTTCTTTTGAAGCCCAACATGGCACAGAGAGAACCTAAATGTCCATGTAATCTAAATAGCTATGGCTATTTAAAAATAATTGCTTCCCAGGGATATCTGATTCAGTAATTATCTGCATTAAGTTTTGGATCAGATATTAGCTTCTTGGATAGAGTGGATGTTTGATATTTTAGAAGCATGGATATTGCTATTGATAAACAGAATATGGTCGGCTAGAGTTACATAGGAGAACACACAGGGGCTTCATAGCCACTCGCAAGAGCAATGACACTCACTGACTCCCAGCAAATGACCACAGTAGCTCTTGACATTCCTTTTGTTTGACCCATTCATGTTCCCATGATGTAGAGTCAATACACAAAACATAGATAAATAAGCACATGAATAAATTAAAAATTTAGAAATGAACTTGGATATATTCTCAGGGATTGACATCATTTTATGTTTCTAAATTAACTTTATCATGGTAATACTTTGTTTTTAAATATTGTTTAGTTGTCAATGAACCTTTATTTATTTAAATGCAGTGCACCAGTGCCTCACACATGCTAGGCAAGCACTCTACCACTGAGCCACAACCTGACCCCCCATAGTAATAATTTTAAGTCATGTTATTTCTTCATTTTCTTGGTTCTGGATTTTTACTAGCACTTATGTTTTAGGTTTTTCACTGTATAAGGGAAATATTGTGTATCAAACATACCATAGACCTTTCCTTCATTCTTGATATCTATTTGCTTATCATCCTATCTGTTCTAGGGTAAACTGAACTCTTTTTTTCTCTACAATATAGGTATAATGATATTCCTATAATTTGGGGGGTATCTGTTACATGAGTGATTTTGCATAATCTTTTGGCCAGTGCATGGCACTTGATAGATGGTAATCATACTCAGTGTTAATGTTCCTCCTTAGTTTTCATTATACCTATATTCTTTTAATGCACTATAGACATAAAAGAGAGTAGATTATCTTTTTTTTTTTTTTTGTTATAATTCCCATTGACTTTTTTTTTATTGTTGGTCGTTCAAAACATTACATAGTTCCTCATACATCATATTTCACAGTTTGATTCAAATGAGTTATGAACTCCCAATTTTATCCCGTATACAGATTGCTGCATCACATCAGTTACCCTTCCATTGATTGACATATTGCCTTTCTAGTCTAGTGAGAGTAGATTATCATTATTTCTTTGGTTCTTTCACTGATCAGCTATCACAGGTATTTGCAATAGTATCAGATTGTAAGCAGAGATTTATAAGATGATTCCAAACTGAAGATCATGTAGTTCTGAAACTTGGATGTTGCCAATGGATCTACCGTTACTACCTACTATGAGTTCTTTCTATTACTGCTGAATGGGACCATTTCTTTTTAAATGTAGTGCACCATGAACATTGACTTCTTAATGCCAACAGTTCCTTGAACTTGAAAGACATTGCACAATCTGATGAGTTCTCTGTGTTTGAAATGGGTAGAATGCCTTTGTGAAAAATTGGCAATCACTGTGACCTAAAAAAATTTTATGGTGTCTTTTTTATTATTTGTACAATAATTGGATATGCAACCTATTTTTTGTTTTGTGAATTAATTATTTGTTCTCTATTTCCATCAAATAAGTAGCAAATGAGTGAAAGCATGTCTCACACAATGTCTAGTAATTTATCCACAGGCCAAATTTGTTGTTCTGCCTCACCACAAGATCCTAGCAATAGAACCAGTTGACAGTGAACTGAAACCTCTGAAATTATGAGCCAAAACAAATCTTTCCTCCTTTAAGTTATTTTACTCAGGAAGTTTGTCACAGTGGCAAAAAGCTAAATAAACAAGACTTGGAATTTATGTTGGAATTACTGGGAATGAGAAGTCTTCTTGTTAGGGTAGCATTCATGGTAGGAACTACTTTTGGCCATTATGAGCATTCTGATTGGTCATTTAAAAGATTTAGGCACCGTCGATAAGAGCCATCAAGAGATGGAGAGAATAAACTATATATTGAGATCTAATCATGTGTCAAGCATTGCTTTAATTCTACTGAACCCTTCTTACCTTTAAAAATAAAGGAAGAGAGGTGTAGATGTTCTTACCTCAGACCAACAGATAAATGCTAATGGACAGTTGAAATCAAACTGGGGGGATGGGAAAATCAATCATCAATTTATTCATAATGTGAAAACTGAGAAAAAACTTAATGAAGCATTGAAATGGACATGGAAGTAGGCACAAAGGAAAATAAAGGATAAATGTGGATTTATATGTAGAGTCATCCTGAATTAAAAATGAGTAAAAATAAATACAAATCAATAACACAGGACCTTTGAAGGTAAAATATCCCTGATGAATAGTGGAGAATTAGACAGGTGTGGTAGCACGGGCCTATAATTCCAGCACCTCAGGAGGCTTAGGCAGGAGCCTCAAACCAGCCTCGGCAACTTAGCAAGGCCCTAAGCAAATCAGTGAGACTCGTCTCTAAATAAAACAGAAAAAGGGCTGGGGATGTGACTCAGTGGTTAAGCATCCCTGGGTTCAATCTCTGGTACCAAAAACAAACAAACAAAAAACAAAACATAGTTTTTCTTTTTTTTTTTTTTAACTCCTATGAGTCAAATTAGAAAAGCATATTATCTAAAAAAAAAAATAGTAACTAGGAATAGTCTCTAGTTTTCCTTCTTTGAATATCTAAATTGCAAAACAAATGTTCTGTTCATATTAACAATTCTGGTTCAAATGAAAAACTCAAGCATCGTTTTGCACATTCCACCAAGACAGGTTGCACAAGTGCAGGATTGCAGTCCTATTGCAGTCCTTGCTTTCATGGGTAGCTTCAGCCTTGTGAACTCACCAGTTGGAAAGCAAGTACCAGTTTCTGGGGAGCATATCATTCACCATACCTCTTTCATGGCTCATGGTGTTACGTATAGGTCTCAAAGAAGTGGTTGCCTAATATCCTTTACATAGATCCTAGTAGTCTCCAGGCAATTGTCTCAAGTCTAGTTTGGGGTAAAGAGGAAAGGAAATGCCATAGCTTTTGGGTCTGGGTCCATGGTGTTCACATACAGTAGTAGCTCCTTTACTCACCTCTGAATACAGGTGCGTAATGACAATAGTATATGAAGTCTATTAACTTTTAGTAAGTCCAGCATTGGGCTACCTGTCACTTCTATTTAGAATGGGGAAGTACTTTTGCCTAATTATCCTAACCTTGATGCCGAAGCTACAATTCTACCACATCAGTATAAATTTCTTTGTGCATCTTGCACATCAGACTATAAGAAGAATCACTATGATGGGGGAATTCAATATGGGAGCCTCAGAGCTACTTGAATCTTAAGCATGTAGTTTTTGCTTTCATTGATTTCCCAGTACTAGTAAAATCTGAAGGACTTTTCATTTAAAAGTCCCAGGGCATTTTTTTTTCCCCTAAAGTGGAAAAAAATACCAAATCATTTAGCTCTTCACAATCACATTAAAATGCAGGACACAATTCTTTAATTACCATCTCAATCGAATAGTCTTAAGAAGTTTGTGCTAATTGCATTGTTGATATGCATGGATGCAAATAAGATGGCTATTTCTCTTGTAGCAAATGACTATTTCTAATACGTATCCATTGTCTTGTTATAGAGGCTGGGATAGTTTCACTGCATCCTGGAAAGTGGTTTTCCACCATAGGTGATATTGGTTAAGCTCAAACCAAAGAGCACATTGCTCCCTCACAAACTCTCCCCCACATACATCCACACAGAGCAAAGAGATGCCCACAAATGAGGCAATGAGCAGTAGAAATTCCCTGTAGACAGGCACAAGGGAAGTGCGAATTGGACATTTGTGGAACCGCACTTGCCAGAAGGTATGTGAAACAAACAACCCCCAGCTGCTATGCTTTGCTTTTGTAAAAAAGATCTTAAGGTTGTTTCACAAACACAGGTGTGAGAAGGAAGAAAGGGAAGAGGAGAAGGGGGGTGTGTGTGTGACAATATATGGAAAACTGGCAACCACAAAATAGCATGGTTAATTTTTTAGGGATGGAAAATAAATGCCTGATATCATGGGGTCCATCTGCCTCTCTCTTCTTAGCTATTCTCCTCTGATTTCTGAGGGGCTTACTTCAGCTTGGGTAGGCCTAGGTGTTGTGTTGGGGACAGGAACAACAGTTACGAAGGAGAGGAATTTAAAAAAAAATGGTTAAAAATGCATTTTTGGTGGGGGCCAAGAGTCAGCCAAATGGAAGATTTATAATTTGTAAAATTACCTTTCCTTAAAAAAAATCGCATTTGTATTCCCACAGAAAATAAGTAAGCATAAATATTTCTCTATAAGGATTTATATATACACACACATATGGACATATACTTATGTACTTCATGGTTTATTTCATTGGGCACATATTGTCCCTCTGAAAAATACCTTTGTTTTGAAACACTGTGCTGTAGTCACAAAACTTATGAAACTTCATTTTTCCAATCATTTCGTGGACCTGGAATTTAATTTTGCAGATTGGATCCTGTAAGTGGCAAAATGAATTTTTTTTTTCTTTTTGTAGATCAAGGATCAGGTGTCAATTTAAGAAAGCATCCTTAGTGGTCAGATTCTGTCCTGATGAGGGAGCTTTGAGTGGTGACACTTGCCCCTCCAATTCATTATACTTGAGTTATTTCTTAAGTTACACAGACATTTTGAGAACTGGTCCACTTATTTTCACTGAAATCTCCTGGAACAATGGAAATATTGTTGTTTATTTTAACAAGGAAGGAGAAAGTAAATTTGTAGATGAATGAATTTCCTTGACAAATTTTGGAATGATTCATGTTCTTTCCAAATGCTTTAAAAATTAGGATTGTGTATCAGTATATAATATAGCCAGTATGATATTTGTTTATACTGAAGAGGTATCAGAAATGAGAATTTTGTAAAGTTAGAAAAAAATTATATATATTTGTCTTCATCTCTGTATCCACAGATTCAACAAACCTTGGGTTTAAAATATTTATTAAAAACTGCATCTGTACTAAATATATAGTTTTTTTCTTGTCATTGTTCCTTAAACAATATAGTATTACATGATTTACATAACATTTATATTGTGCTAGCTATTTAAATAATCTGGGAATGACCTAAAGTATACTGGAGGATATATGTACTATTCAGGTACTATGATATCATTTTATACAAGGCACTGGAACATCTATGGATATTGGCATCCTTGGGGGTCCTGGAACCAATTTCCCTTGGATACTGAAGGATGATTCTACTGGCTCCTTCTCCATATAACTCTTGGCAGATATTAGCATTTTTGTATTTTAGTCTGCTGAGCACCTATTCCACCATCTGTGATAACATCCCCATTTCCTTTACGGAAGTACCCTATTTAGGATTGCCAGATAAAATGCAAGACTGCTAGTCAAATCTGATTTCAGAGAAATAACAAATGGCATGTTAATGTAAACATGGCTCAAATATTTCAGAGGATATACTCACACCAACACATTATTGTTTATCTGAATTCAAATTTAACTGGGCAATCTATATTTTCATATGCTGAATTTAGTAATTCTGATTGCCTTTCACTCTCAGTGCATATGGTTAGTGTGTAGTATACCACACCAGTCAGCTTCAGAGGCACCATGTAACCCAGACCTGCCCAATCAGGTTAGAAATTCTCACAGTCTGAATTGTTCTAAGAATAAAACCATGAACTCCTCCATTTAACTTTTAAATTTTTCCCTTAATATGATTTTCTAATCCAAATCACATTTATCCACTTCCTAGGCATGACAAAACTTTATTCCATAAGACCCTCCCTCATCCATTCCCCTTTTAGCCTTTTATTCATACACCTTAGCCACATCTACTCTTCTTCCCTCAGATGGCCTCTTCTCCTGTGTGCTCTTCTTATTCTTAAGTATCCACAGAGTGCTTTACCTTTTCTTGATTTCCAAGCACTTAATGTATTCATTCAATCACTGATTGCCTTAAGCTCCCCGTAACTGCTTAATGGCCATGAGCCATATTTTGCTAGTCATATTATAGATCCAGAGAAGGAGACATTGTGTCTAAAGGAGGAAGATGTGAAAAGATAAAAAAATCCAAGATTGCCTGACTTCTTATTCCAGTAATGGTGAACTGAATAATTCAAGCCAACCTTTCCAGTAAGGATTACATGAAAAGCTGAACAAAAATATTTTAAGAATCTAATTTAATTCTTGAATTTAAAAAAATACAAGAATTTGTTTATTATTTAAACAAAGAGAGAAAATCTGAAACTCAAAGAGAAGTTAAAGAATTGAAAATTGGTAACTTATAATACAAAGATTTTAAAAGTTTTGGAAAACCAACAAAAAAATTATGAAATTAAAGATAATTTAGGAACTCGATAGACTTAACAGACTTGATGTCATGGAAAAGAGGATTACTAAACTGTTAGATTAATCAGCTAAGAAAAAAAACAGGATGAAGCATGGAGTGACAAAAAGATGGGAATTGGAGAAGATTTATACTGGGTACAAGAGAAAGTTTAATATGAACAAGAAAGAAGAAGAAAGAGAAAATGAAGCAAATAAAATATTTGCATGTGTAATGATTGAAGTGTTTTCAGAACCAAAATAATTAGAATCTCTCATAGATCACAAGATAATCTACTTAGAGAAAAAGGCAAAAGTTACAGATTAAATGTTAGAATTAGTGAATTTTGCATAGGCATATAGCCAACATAATCAATTATAGTTCTACACACAGCAAACATTAGAAGAAGTAAAATTTTAAATTCTCACTTTCTTTGATGCTTTAAAATAGTATCAAGATATCAAATTCTTATTGTTAAAAAAAAACTTAAAATCTCTAAGATTCAAATGTGGAAACTATCAAAAATTATCAAGGAAAATAAAAGATTACCTTTATAAATGGAGGGAAATACCATGTTCATGGATAAGAAGACTAAATATTATATATATATCAATTGTTCCCAAATTGATCTACAGACTCATTGTAATAAAAACAAAATCATCCCACTATGTGTGTGTTTTGTGAAAATTGAGTAACTAATTCTCAATCTCCATATGGATATGATAAGGGCTAAGAATACACAAAACAATATTGAAAAAAAAAGTTAGAAGAGCCACAAAATCAGATACTAAGACTTGTTATAAAACTATAATGATTGAAATAAGGAGATATTTTTACAAAAAGAAAAAAACAATGGATCATAATAGAGAGTCCAAATACATATCAAAATGTATGCAAACACTTAAGGTTTTGTAAAAGACTGCATTGCACAATCTTTTAAATATATCCTGTTTCAATTAGATGTCTACTTGAGACCCATATTTTACATAATAGAAGACTAAATCAAATTTTTAGATGGATTTTAGATATAAATATGAGATGAAATAATTAACTTTAGAAAATTATCTTGATGGTCCCAGGAAGATAAATATTTCTTAAATAGTGCATAGAACACATTTATCATAAGCAAAAGCATTAACAAAACTTAGAATTTCTAACATCATTAGAAAAAAATTAATCATGCAATAGAATATTTCTCACACATAACCAAAAAAGAGATGTTAATCAGAAAGAATACTTATGTACACACACACACACACACACACACACCAAAACAACAACAAAAGCTCTTTATTATTGACTGAATGTTTGTGTACCCCAACCCTGACAAATGAATTTGTTGATGTTCTAATCCTTAATATGATTATATTTGGAGGTGATACGTTTAGATGAGGTCATGAAGTTAGGTGTTCCAGGATGGGATTAGTGTTTTCATAAGAAGAAAGATTTCTGGAGAGGACAAAATTTCAGTTCTATATGACCCTTCCTAGTTATCAGCAATATATTCTGTCTCTCTTTCTCTCTCTCTTCTGCTTTCTCTTTTGACCCTGTGAGAAAAAGAGCTCTCATTTTTCCTTAAATCAGCTAGCACCTTGATTTTGCATTTTCTAACCTCCAGGACTGTGAGAAAGATGTACTTGCTATACTTAGCCACCCAATCTATAGGTTTTGTTATATAAGACAAATCCTATAAATTGAAAAAAAAAAGCAAAGAAATAGAAAAACGGACAAATAGCTGCTACTAGAAAAGAGGCATTTTCTACTAAGTTCAAGATGAGTAAACTTAATGATTCAGTGTTCCACTTCTTGGTGTATATTCAATAAAAATGCATTATGCACCATGAGACATATACAAGTATTTTAATAGCAGCATTATTAGAAACAGCTTAAAACTGGAAACTATCCAAATATCCATTAGTAACAGAATGGATACATAAATTGTGATATATTCGTAAACTGCATATACCACTACCTAGTATACATAGTTTACCACTACATAGTTTGTATACTACATAGTGTATGCAAAGTACAAGTACACCCAGAGTCTTCAGGGATGAATGCTTAGGTGGTAAAAATAAAGAGTGGAAGAGGTATTAAAACAGGTAAAGTAGCTACCTTTCTGGGCAGTGAGGACTACCAATTTAGGATGTCACCAAAGAGGATTCTGGGGCTCTGGTAATGTTTTATTTTTTGACCTGAGTGATGACTTTCATTGTATAATTCTTAAACCTCATTTTAAAAATTTTTAAAAAGAAGGAAGAGGAGGAGGAACAGAGGAAGAAGAAATTAAGAAAGTAGATGTTGTGTCTGATCACCACTCTTTCTCACCTGGAGACCTTAGACAAATGATTACTCTTTGCACCTTATTTTACTCACCTGTAAAAACTGGCATCATATCACCTTCCTCATAGAACTTCCATGAGAATTATGAGATTCTGCATGTGAAAGTGCTTTGTTAAATCATAAAGTACCTTATAAATTTGGGGAAAATAATATATTAATGCTTAGTGCAATTGTAGAATCTTAGTACCCATGCAAATCTCAGGTTCAAATGGATATTAAAGGATTATTAAACATATTAGAGCACTCCTAAGGCCAGAATCATATTAGAATGAAACATTAAAATAAAATTTTATGAAGTAGCTTTCTTCCAATTGATTAATATATTTTTAAAATTCTGCACAAACATCCCATCTCACTCCAACTTCTTTATACTGTGATCAGTATATCACAGTTCAATAGAATCTTGAACTCTTCTTTATGAAAACCCAAGTAAAATGCCTTATATGGAGCAGAGCCCTAGCAGTATCCTGGAAGTAGTAATTCTTCACCAATGGAACCCAAAGATTACTTAGTTGAATATTTCTCCCCAGCTCCTTGAATAAAATGCTCCTAAAATTATTGAAAGTCTTTGATTCATCTCCAGAGTTATGGAAAAGGTTGATTCTAACCCTTTGTCAGTGTTCTCACTGCTTTCATGAAGAAATGGGTTTTCAGAGGCCCACAATTCACCATCCCTGTTGATGTGCCTCTCACATCCCGCTGACCTTTCATAGCTTCCTATTCCCCTAATCTAGCTCCAAAACTTTTCACTTAAAAAATATAACCCACTTGAATCAAACTGTGAAATATGATATATCAAGAACTATGTAATGTTTTGAATGACCAACAATAAAAAAGAAAAAAAATATATCATATAAAGTTTGGCATGAATTGTGCCAGTGTTTCCCCAATCAAGTAAGTAGCTGGTAGACACTGTCTTTACCACTTTCTTTTTGGGAGACTTTCACTGCTATTATCTACAGTTCTTCCTCTTCCTTGCCCATGTAATCTACTTCTCTGACATCTAACTCTGAATGTTCACTCTGTTCTGATAGGACTGTATCTCACAGTCATTCTTAGTAAACCTAGTTTGTTTAGATTCCTATTCAGCCAAACATGATATGCCTTACTCTTTCATTCCAGAATTTCTACATCAATATTTGTATGCCTAACCAAGTTTTGGTTTACATAACTGTTTCCTGAGCATCTAGCTCCTGTGATTTTCACTTCACTACATTCATCAGAGAGCTCTTTCCTTTTGGCTGCATCAGCTGCTACAACCAAACAAATGATTTATAAATCTTTTTAAGCTTTCTGTGATATAAACTCAAGTAATATATCTCTAAATGTCCGTAAGACATTTCCACATTTATATGTCTCCATTAATCCAATCAGAACAACCTATATGGAACTTTGTCATTCAGGAAAGAAAAAGTCATCTTGACATACAAAAAAGTTATTAAAAGTTACTTACATAGACAATACTAAACAGTTTCCTTAATAATAAAAAACAGCAAAAATTCCCTTAAAGTCCCCCTCATCAGTATGTCTTCTAAATATTTTGAGATAATTTTATGTCACCTAAACAAATATCTCTGCCTCACTCTTAAAACTCCATGAACTCTTCTTTAATACAGCATATTCCAGATTTTCCTGGTCTTATTATCAACCCCCACTCCCATTTCATGGTCTTATCTATAAATAACTCTCTATCCTCTTCAATATGGATCAATCAGATCAAGCTTCTGCATTCTCCTTCTCATGCATTCTCCAAATTCTACAAAATCAAGGCTTAGAAGTTAATCTAACAAAGATGGAACTCTAGAGATTAATGGAGGAAAAAGACAATGGTAAGTAATCATCAATATTATTTTTCCAACAAGTCATAATGTTCCAAACTAAAGAAGTCTTCCTTCTGTCCTTTCTCAAATGACACTGTTTTAGTCAGCTTTTTCACCACTGTTAACAAAAAAACTTAAGAAGAAAAATTTTAGAAAAACAAAAGTTTATTTGGGGTTCATGGTTTCAGAGGTCTCAGTTCATACATGGCCAACTGCACTGCTCTGGACCCAAGGTGAGGCAGAACATCATTGGTAAAGTGTGTGGAGGAGGAAAGCAACTTAAGACATGACCACCAGGTAGCAGAAAGAGACTTGAAACTTGCCCAGGACAAAATATATACCCCCAAAGACACAGTTCCTGTGATCCATCTCTTCCAACAAACCCTACCTGCTTACAGTTATCACCATCCAGTTATTACAGTCAAGTGGATTAATGCACTAATTAGGTTAAGGCTCTCATAACCCAATCATTTCACCTCTGAAAACTCAGGCATTGTCTCATACATGAGCTTTTGGGGGATAACTCATATCTATGTCATAACAGATCCCAGACACTGGTCTCTTTGGTGATTATCACAACATAATCTTATAGTTTTAAATGGCTCCTCCAGGACTTCATGTATGAACTTAAAAGCAATTTTGGAGAAAAAGTGCCATTATGAGTTGTCCTGTTGCAGTAGTATAAAAAATTTAAAAATATTGTTTCAATGAGAAATAGTATTCTAAATAACTAGACATAGGAAAAAATAGTTTTATCACTATGATCAGACCAGAGCAAGAGAAACCTCAATTGTATTCATATTATTCAATCAATTATTAAAATGATTACTATGTTGCATCTCATATTTGCAAACATAATCATTTGAATTGGCAGTAAAATAAGAGTCAACAGAGATTTTTAAGAAAGTGAGTAGTCCTTACAAAATGGATATTATTTTAACTTGCAGAGTAGACAATTCTAAGAAGTCACAAAAAGTTATAAGTGACATTGGGATATGTGTGTTGAACATGGTGATTATTTAGTTTGCTACCAGCTTGGACAAGCCATGGGAAGGAAAGTCTCTAGGCAAATAGTTATCAGGAGGCATTTCAAAGAGCTAATGTAGATAGGGTGAAATACAGATTAACTAGTAAATTCAGGTGATGCAGTTGACAATTCTAGGAAAATGCATATTTTTGGTATGCTATAGATGGTAAATAGTTCTTTGAAGAAAATGTTTTGATTCTATATGATATTAATATTTTATATATATATTAGTGAATTTTTTAAATAAAAAGTGTGAAGTGTAGTGGAAAGTAGTGAATACAAGGAGCTCTTATTTTTATTTTATCTTGAGCTACTTTTAGAAAAAATATCAATGACAATAAAATGGATTTCAAATGCAAAATAAGTGAGTGAAAAATGCCTATTTACCATACCAATGCAAATTACAAATGAGACAGTAAAATCTGAACTAAGTAATTACTTCTCTTAGTTAACACTAATTCAATATGGCTTTTGTGTGTATGTGTGTGTGTGTGCGTGTGTGTGTGTGTGCCTTTGTCTCTTTCTCCCTACACATTCACAAGTCCTGAACATGTTTCCGTTGAAATATATTTTGTAGGATTTCTTTAATGGATCACAAAACTCAGCATCTCTTCCTTAAACTTTGAGAACTGTGCAAATACAATAAATGATAATTTTAATAAAAGAAATACGTGTCAGTAAATCTAGAAGAAGATTGAATTCTCAAACTTCAATATGCATATAAGGGCTACCAAAAGTAGCAAGAAAGGAAGAGAATCTATGGGGGTGTGGGCAATAGTGAAGAGAAGAAATACAGGAAGTGGAAAATAGACATAGTGCATCAGATCTCAGAACGTATCTTTCCATACATACTCTTAGAGGATGAGGAACCTTGACACCCAAAATAAACATTGTGTTTATTTGCAAGAATGAGTTCAGAACTCGGTTAAGCAAGAGTGTCTCTTTTGCCCACAAATACCTTATTTCTAGTTCTGTTCCAAAGCTCTAGTGAATTTCCTTCTTTTTGTCTGTCTAATTTACTCTTACCCTATATCCTCCAGAAAAACTTGCTTGATTTCTTAGTTCAAATGTTCTGCCTACTGCAATTGGTAATACAATATTTATAAGTGTATAAGTAGCATCTGTCCTAAAATAAAAGCTTCTGGAGAAAGAATATGTTCCTACTATGTTACTTTACTCCTTGGTCATATATTAAATACATATATGGTGGAGATCAAGAAATACCTTTATTGATTTGAAAGTGTGTTTATACATTGTAGTATATATGTAACTTATATGTAGTATAAATTAAGTGTACTTAACTAATTTCTGCATTAAATCAAACCAGGCATCTTCTTATTTGAAACTTTTTGAAGTGTTATTTATCTTGGACTGATAATCATCAGGTACTGCTTGAAAGGATTATTGTTTAGTAAATTACCTAGCACCACCTTGCTCTACAAAAAAAAAAAAAAAAAAAAAAACCAAACAATATACCACACCATTATAATTGCTAGCAGATGTTGACCAGTTAGAAGAAAGATGTTTCAAGCATTTGTACAGATTAGTGTGTGTGTTTCCAATATCTGAAACCATTGAGGACCCTGAGTTAGAGGTTATTGCATAGTATCTGAAATCACTTTGGGGCCCAATTAACAGCATCAGGATTGGCAAAGGAGAAATTGGGCCATCATGGGGGATGTTGGAAGGTTTTAATGCTGGAATAACCCTTCAGAGGAATCCAGGCTGGGAACAGAGGCCAGACTTGATAGACCCCCACAGATATCTGCTAGTTATTGCATGGGGGCTATCTCCAGAACCAGGCATGTCATTCATTGCACAAGGCAGCTTTCTGTTACAGAGGCATCACTCCTAGCAGATGGAGGAATACATCCTACATTCTTGAAGGGAAACCTGGGTGGCCTTCACACCATTCATTACAATTACCATTTGTTTTGTTATTGTTTCTACTTCCTACTTATCCACTCAAGAGAACCTCTTTTCTTTCCACTTATATTATTTTGTGGATCAATACCATGTCTTATGTATTCCTGTCTCCCTAAAAATCAGTACAAGGGTCTCAAAGCTCTTTGTATTTGAAATCATATATTCAAAGTAAGATTTAACTTAAATCTTGGAATTTCTTTAAACTCACTCTATTTGACCTTGACATTTTAATGTAAGTCTTTAAATTAACTACCTGACAAGGTTTTACTCATTCTGAGTCCAAATCAGGCAGAAAAGGGAAGAAGAATATAAGTGTGAAGCATGTTCAATAGGAGGTGCTCCCTATGGCCTTAATATTTGGCTATTACCGGAGACAATAGCAACTGTTAGGTTTCAAAGTTATGTCATGAGGGTCATGACCACTGCTTCACTGCTTCATGATCACTCACGAAAGAATTATTTTAATGGGCGGTTCTTTGAGATTCCATGAGTTTTACATCAAGTGGTTCTCATAGCACCAAGACATATCAGAGTTGTAAACTCCCCAGCTTATTATATTAACTGAAGCATTTCTCTTTATTTGGGTTCAAAGTTTATTTACCTAATAAAATAATGTAGCAAATATAATTACTTCCTCCACCTTTAGGTCAACAGAAAGTTCAAAAAATTACAAAAGGAGAATGATCTGTAATTTGTCTTTTTTGAGTATTTAATGGCAAGGTTAAGGAGATGGCATGGTATGGGCTTTGAAGTCACAAAGATCTAGATCATCTGGGAGAAAAGGGTTATCATTAATTGTGTTACTACATTTCTGCCTGACCTGCCTTAACTACCTGACTGCTCCCTCTTGACTTATCTGTTATCTGTTCTGGCTTGATTCATTTTGGTTTTCAGGTCTGATGGTTGCTCTGAACAACCAGTTGTGTTTCCTATACTCTAAAATTTTGATCCAGTTCAAAGTATTGGTTACAGAGTAATTTTTCTGTATCCAAGCCTAAAGGAGAATGATGAAATAGAATTCTGGAAACTCTGTAAAGAGTTCAACCTTCTTCATTGGCTTTATGTAATAGATTGCCATTATACCATGTGCCACCATGTATGATGTGTTTATTTGAGTTTAGGTCTAATGACCCCCTCCCAGAAAACAAAGCACACATGAACATATAAATACCTACAACACACACCTTTAATTTTATAAGCCGTTTCCTTATATCAAAATCTTGAGTGTTGTCTCTGACTATAAATTATTTATTAAGTTTCATTTTAAGAAGGAAAGAAAATACCCCAGGATAGAGAAGTTCAAGAATAAAATGTAAATGGATGAAGTTGTGTATTCTATTTCTGATGTTAAAGATGCAAAAAAGCACCACAAAAACAACTCGAACTACATTCTACTCTTGATTTGAGAAGAAACAATTCCAACATTTTCATAGTGAAACATCTACCATCCTAAGAATCCTGAGTCAGTAAGACGATCCATCACTTTGTTAACTGGAATGGGGCTCACCCTGAATGCACATCTGGCACCAAGAACTTGAAAGTAACTGAGGTAGCTAGTGGAAATGCCCAGGCCCAGCATAATTTGTTTCCAGGGAGGATGCTGGTTCACTTAAGTGCTTGGAAAGGAAGATCCTTCTCACCCATTCTAACACTCATCACGTTGATTTTTAGAACATTACAGAAAACTCCCTTTTCAGCAGCTGTGGAATCTACAGACTCCAAGGGAGAATTCTCCTCTTCAAATAGGGTAGATGTATGCTATGTGCCTTCTTAAAAGCAAGTGAGGAAAAGCAATAATTTTTTTTTTCTGCTGCCCTCTTGGTTTCTATATGCAGGATTTCCAAAAGGCTTCACCATCCTTCCTAACAATGAGGGAATCAACTACATCTGACTGCATTCTTTACTGGCTGTAATGTGTGAAACAGATCTTTCAGTTTCATTGCCTTTTATTTTTAAAAATAAGAATGGAATTTACATATGATAGAAAATCCACATAGCAACAGGAGTGCAGAAAAACAAGCAGGTGTTAATAAATTTCCAGGAAACATTAATCTGTTTCTGCAAAATACATCCTGCTGTTCATTTAAATGGAATGATACTCTATAAATTTACCACTTCAGTCATTCTCTGAGCTATCAAAATGTAATATATAACACCTCTGATGATCAAAGTGAAAGTAAGTTTAGAAATCCAATTTGTTTTTTCACCATTTAAGCTCTTTATTTAACTTTTGCATTCTAGCCCTCATTTTAATCAAACTTCAATTTTATTTACTCACATTCCATGTTGTAATGCTTCAAAAGTTGTCATTGAATGTTGCAGTTACCAAAAATAAAGTTTCATTCTAAATCAAATATATCCAAATGAGGAAAAAAAAATTCTATCCTTTACACTTGAAGATTTAAGATAACTTATGATTATGCTATTTGAAATTGGTAGCCACTGATAAAACAAACCAGAGGTAACCTGGAAGAAACTGGGAATACAGTAACTTTGTTGGAAAATGAGAAATGAGTATTGTGGCATAAGTGGCCCCCTTTCCCCCAGTTATCATAACACATAGTCAGTAGATACTCTGGAGATTGATAACAAGGAAGCTGTGTGTGGAATCTATTACCTAAAGGGACTGGCAGAAACACACTAGGAACTGAAACAAACAAATTATATGTGATTTCCTCTGGATGAGGGATGGATGAGAAGATCCTAAGATCTTCTGCCATATTTAATGTTTCATTGTGTCTATATTACTTCAATAAAATAACACAATAAACAACATAAAATGTTAATTGCTAATGTACTTGATATTCATTTAATTAAAAGTATTTAAACTTTTTAGTTTTAATGGACAGTTACTTATGATTTTCATAGTCTTTATCATCATCTGTGGTTTATGATGCCTAAATACTGTTTTTAAAATGTTATTATGCTCTTAATGATATCCTTGGAACCTCATTTAGGACCCAAATAGTCTTGTTTAAGCACAAACATATGAACTGAATCTAAGATTTTCTAGATAAGACCTGTGCCACCAAATGTTGTCTCACTTTGTGTGGCTCCTCAGAGGTATTTATTTAACTCAGAGACTACTCTCTTCTTTGAACTTTTCTGGCATCTGCAAAATCTCACCCTGTTGGATCCCGTCAAGGCCTCCCAATTGCCAGTCCTTTCTCCTCCTGTGCAAATAATTGTATTTTCATGGCTTCTGTTCTCTCTTTCTTCTCACACTTTCTTGAGGGATACTCTCTACTCCTATGATTTTGCTCAACCTTATTGGATGAACTGTTCCCCTCCCTGCCAAAATTCACAAGTTGAAGTCCTCGCCCCAGAATACCACAGATGTGACTATATTCATAGGCAGAATCTTTGGAGTAATTAATAAAAATAGGTCATTAGGGTGGGCCTTAATCCAGCATGACTGATGTCTGTATAAGAGGAATTTAGACACAGAGGGAAGACAATGTGAAGACAGAAGAAGATGGCCATCTACACACCACGAGGAGAGGCCTGCACAGATCCTTTGTGGCATTCAGAAAGGACAATCTCTGTTGAACCCTTGATCCCAAACTTCTAGCTTCCAGAACTATAAGAAAATAATTTCTTTTAGCCAATCAGTCTGTGGTGTCTTGTTACATCTGCCCTAGAAAATGATGATATCCGCCATATCTATCCTAATGGCTAATAAATCTATAGCTCTCTCCTCAGCTACAGATGCCCATGGTCAACTGCTGAACACACATCTCTACCTAACTATTCTACAGATAAAGTCTTTATTTTATAGTAGGCCACAATTGTTCTCCTTTTCAAATTTTCCTTATGTTGGTGAGTGATACCACTATCTAATTATCTGATGTCAGAAATCTTTGAGTCAGTGCAGATTTCTCCCTTTTTCCTTATTATCATTCCTCCAATCCAATTGGTCCTTAAGTCTCATCATTTCTTCCCTTCATATATTTTCCCAAATTTAATTTTCCTTACCACTTCCGTTCTAGTCCAGGTCTCATCATCTCTTGACTGCTTTTACCATAGAATCCTAACTGGTTTCCCCAATGCCATCTTGCCCTCTCCAGTCTAGTGAAAGTAAGAATTACAAAATGAAAACATGATCATATTGTTCTACTGCTTATAAAGTACCAATGATTTCCTTTTTCCTATGAGATAAAAGGCAGAGTATATTGTATGAATCATCAGGTCTTTCATGTTCTTATTTTCCTCTCTTACAATTTCATCTCTAATCACTTCTTCCCTTGTGCTACACATTCTATGATTTAGAAATTTTGGCTCGCAACTCATAGATGATACCACAGAGGTTAGTGGGTACATAAAAAGATGAGTTCAATGTGAGGGAAAGTCACTAAGAGCAAGTCAGAGGAAAAAATACTGGAGTGAGAACAGGTGTCATAATCATTTGTGTGATAGGAGATGTAGCCCCTCTAGTCCTTTTAGTGTTTGTTCTGCTGGCTCTTAGACTGGGAATCGTAGGTGTGCTGAGGTCATCTATATTTTGACTTTTAGTCAAAGAGTCCTTTAGAAATAGAATCTAGAGTATTACAATCTATTCACAGTAGCTGAAATCTCATTCTCAAACTGTGAGAACCAATCTCATGGCATATGGCCAAAAATCATCATATGTGAGAAAGGTCAAGTCATGTCATACCTGTTTTACATTGCTTTCATTGTCCTTCCCAGATATGCCTACTTAATAATGCAATTTTCTGTGAACTGTTCATCCTGGCCTAGTAAATTATATCTATTTTTTCCACCATCTGAATTACTTTGGAAATAAACTTCAAGGATGGAAATCTTATTTCTATAGTAAGCAATGTAAGTGCTGGTCCTGAAAGTTGTCCAACATAACTCTGCATGTCAGTGTGTCTCAGATTGGATCATCCAAAGTCTCCTGAAATAGATGCCAGAACATGATTTAATTTTCCCCAGGTCTTATGTGAGAAGGAAAGAGTTTATAGATTAATAATGTGTCTCACCTTGGCATGGAGGATGAGCAGCAGTTTCATACTTCAAATTAATAAATGCAGTGGTAAAATTTTTTCAATTCACCAAAAGGTACAGTTTATCTGCAAGGTCTACTCAGCCTTTTAACTGATCTTACATGGTGACTAGTTAAGAATGGGGCTACCATATATGATAGCCACAATTACAAACTGCATGACTGCATAGACACTGATCATAGTATTTTCACTCATACCCAGAATCCTTTGGAGTTGTATATTAAATAGCCTGCAAAGCTACATGTACTGGTCTTATAAAATTTTTGTTAGTTCTGCAGACTAACTTCTGTATTCCTTGGGTCTTTGTGAAAGTCATTGGCAAAAGATGGAAATTCAGGAATTATCATTAAACTACTTTGGATGCTCAGAGGGCATGGAATTACACTCTTCCTAATGGATATTGTCTTGTTGACAAGAAAGAGAAATTCTTTGTTTGCTCTAAGGATAACAGAAAGAAATAGGTTATATGGTGTCAGAAATACCAAGTCTGCTTAAAGAATTCTGGGAATAAACTAAAACTAGGGGCATGAGGAATTAGGAATAAGAACATGAAGCAGGTAATAATCTCAACTGAGAAAGATAGTTGGCAGCCCTGAGTGAGGATTAGTTCTAAAGGATAAAAAACAAGTGGTGAAGGTTTAACCAGGAAGTAGCAAAAATTGTTATCCCAGAAAGGTGAGATGAGGAAGCAGGCATCAGATAGAGTTTCAGGATAATGGAACCTCTGATGGTCAAGAAATCATTCAGATAAGTCATTTTTATCCTTAGGTATCTTTTATTGTGTTATATTTCAAAAGCATTTTCAGATATCTGACATCTCCAGTTCTCTTTCTTACTCAGTTTGATGCTGCCTGAATCACTATCTACAACCACTGTCCACTCTTTGCTTTGTGTGCAAGGACCTTGACCTAAGGACATCTGTGCAGTCCTGTCCCTAGGCATTTTTTGTTTTCATGACTCTATTTGCAAATGGAGCTATTGTTCACCTGGGACAGAGTGAGTGGCAACCTTAGGATGTTCAAAAGTCTCAGTGGCTCGTAATCTCGTTCTAATGCTTGGTATTTGATGCAGTTTCCAAGGAGAGCTGTGACACAAGGGCATTAATCTACCTCATGACAGCATGGGGTTTTAATGCGTTTTCTGCATCCACAGAAAGAGCCTCCTATGGAGGTGGTGAAAGGAGTTATGGCGAAATCAATATCTTCATTTCACTGGGGCACTGACAATTTGTAGCAATGATACAAGGGATCGCTGCACAGGAAAAGCTTGTTGGGCAGAATCTAATGTACAGCACATACACTTTTGAAAACAGACACAAAGACTTGCTTCAAGAGGGAAAAAAGTGATTAGGCTACGTGGAGCCATTATATTTCTAGAAATACATAGATAACTTAACACAATGTGGGAGCAATGAAGTGTTTATTCATAACTCTGTTTCTGGAAAGAAAAATTCATTCCACAAGTAATTTAAAGGAATCAATGGAAAAAAATCCTGGTCATACATTGAGATACCCATATCAAAACGATGATGCCTGATCAGCTTACAAAAGGCACAGACTGACCTAAACTAATCCATAAAATGCCAAAGATCAAACCTTAAGCCCTGCCAGGGAGATTGGCTAAGGAAAGTAAGGCCACCTTCAGAGGTATTAGGGGTGGGGAATGAATTGAGTCCCAACTAGACTAGACTTTTTAATCTTTTTAACCATAGCTTTTTAGATTTAGTGTTAATTCCAGTGCTCCTTGAAAAATAGTTTTACTAAATATTGATTTATTTTGATTTCTCTCCTATTTCTGGATACTAATGTTCACTATTCCCTGATTTCTGATATCCTACTCTTTTTCAGATACTGGTATAGTTAGTGGTGATACCTACAGATATATATATATATATATATATATATATATATATATATATATATATATTTGACAAATTTCAAATAAACAGATAAGGAGAATGGATACACATTTTTAAAGATGCTTGCTCATTCTTTGGATTCTTCTAGCTCCATGGGTATATATATATATATATATATATATATATATATATATATATATATACTTCTTTAATACCTTCAAGGTTATATAGTTTTATTACTCAACAGTAATTATTCTCTATAGTCATAAAAATAAAATGCAAATGGTTAGTTTTTTAATCATTTCTGTGAATCCTTTTAACCTTCTGAGAGTCCATGTCAAGAAATAAAAATTTTTAAAAATCATTAGATTTGGGTGCTTTTAAGATTCTCTTTTCCTGAGTCATGAAAATAATCTTTTTACTGTGTCTCTTAGATATGATGGCTATTTCTAAAGTAGGGTAGAGACAGGATGCATATGAGATGCGTATATTCAAGAAAATACAGTCTGTTGCAAAATTTCCCAAACTCTTGTTCTGTGAAAAACTAGTCTCAAAAGAGTTCCATCATCAAATAAGTTTGGGAGAAGCTGCATCTTGTCTTCCTTCTTGGAGATTTACAGCACACTTCAGAATATTTAAAGCTTTGGTAAATTCTGCAGGAAATAAACTAGTTTAACAAAGCCCAGCATTTCTTAAATTTACTTGTCAGTGAAACTCATCTTTAATAATTCATGAAATACCCATTAACATCCTGCTTAATTGTGGGGTAAATTAGATTCCTATATCCTTGGCAAAATTATCCCCTACCCTTGGGTAGGATATCCTCCACAGAAACTCTTGAACTTTAACACATATAGTTATTGTGGTGTAATACCCTTGGCAGAATAAGGTAGAAGCAAAAATTGGAATCCCTCTATCCCTCACCTGCCTTAATAGCTTCATCCATTTTCATTATCTTCTCCATTATTTCATAAAATTGCTGTAAAAAATAACCAACTAAATGGTCATTTGGCTTGTCAAATTAAGTGTTATATGAATGTAATAATAATAGCAACCATTAATTGAGCACTCACTGTATATTAGGCAATGAAGCACTAAGTCAGACACTTAACATAAACTTTCCGTGTTTCACCAGCAGAGGAAGCATGGCTATCTTCACTTGAAACATGAGAAAACATTCTTGGAGAGGTCATACATCTTGCCCCAATACACTTACTACTACAGGATAAAGGCAGCATTGCATAATGATCTCTCTTTTGTCTCCCAAGTCCCTGCACTTTTCACTATATCATGCTGTCTTTCTAAATAATGTGAATTCAGCTAGTCCCAGCAAGATAATAAAATATGAAGTGATAAGAATAATGATGCCAATAATGGTAATTAATAACAATCAAAATGGTATTAAAACTCTATATATTGTCATTGCATAAAATTTATAGTGGTGCAATGTTTTAATACTAGAGAGCCCACTCTTTTCTCCTGCCCCCACATCCAATTAATCACTACCTCTGGTTGATTTTTTTCTTTAATATCTCTACAATCCATCTACTGTCAGTAACTGTTGCTCAAGTCACCTTCTTATCTGCTCTGTATTTTTACTGCAATCAACATAAAACTGGAATCCTTGCTGTCCTTCAATTCATTTTCTGCACTTAAACCACTATGATCTTTCTAAAATACAAATCTGATTGATTATTATCCATCGGTTTAAAACCTGTAAGACTTCCCACTGACAACAGATTAAAGATGGCATGTATAGGCTTCTGGGATCCCAAATATTCCAGCCCATTACCTTTTTAGCTTCAAATTCCACATTCTCCTACCTCATTGAGGGCTTTTTCTGTATCAAACTACAAATTCCGGGATTCTACGTTCACTTTTATTTCATTTCATACCTTCACTCTTGTGAAATTGAGAAGTGTTTTACAGTTAATGGTTCATTATACTCAAGTAGCAGCATTTTTTGCTTCTTGCGGGGGGAATAAAATGAAGGACCATCTTGCAACTGATAGCTTCATATATTCAGTGAGATGCTGTACTTCTACTTCTCTAAAGCACCACATTTTCTTATTTGCAGGGATATTTCCTGGCTTTTCCTTCTGCCTCAGGTACTCATCCTCAGCCACCATCCCCAGTCTCAACTTTCCTATGGGAAGTCTTTGCAGATTCTTCAAGTCTAGTGTAGGGATGCCACTTTTTGCCTCCGTAGAACTATTTTATCACATTCATGGATGATGGTTCTAAAGGATGTCCACAATTTTTTTTAATCTCCTTTCCTTCTTGTGAAGTCTAATTCTCCTCTATTTAATGGGGTCTATTTAATGCTTCTGAACTTGCTTCTGAACAATGGAATGTTGTAGAGGTTACTGTGTATCATTTTCAAGATTTTAAAAGACATTAATTTTCCTTCTTGCTCTCTCTTTAATTGCTCTCTCTGGGGAAGCTATCTGCCACGTCATGAAGAAATGAACACCTTTTTAAAGAGTTCCCATGACAAGGAACTGAGGTGTCCAACAAAGAGCTGTGTGAGGGCATCATCTTGGAGGTAGATTTTAAGCTCTGCCCTGGCCAACATCCTGCTTGTAATCTCATGGGAGACCCTGAGCAAGAACCACCTAACTACTTCCAAATTCCTTACCCACTAAAATTGTGAAATGAGAAATGTGAGTTGTTTTTAGCTACTACATTTGGAGCAACTTGTAACACAGCAACAAATCACTTATAATGCACTGAATTGGAATTGTTTCCTTTCTTGGCTGTACCTTCTTTTGACTGAAGATTTTTGGAGGCTGTGTCCTACACTGTTTTTGTTACTTCTCTAGTGCTTAATGGTGTTTGAAGATAACATAGACCCAAACATTTTGTATGCATGGAAAAGAATCTTGTCTCATCCAGAACTTTGATTTAGATAGCAAGCCTTTTCTTTTCTTCATAAGCAAGTATTTGTAAGACTTGGTACACATGGAAATTTATTTATTTATAGTGCAAGGAAGGAAGGAAAGAAGGAATAGGTTTTATGCTCAAGATTTACTTTGCCTACAGTGGCCAGAATGGTCATTTAAAATTACTGTTTTCTACTTTAAAAACTTCAGTGGTTTTTGCTTTGCACTTAGAACAAAATTAAAGTTTCTTCTTCTAGAATACAAAACTCTCCATGACCTGGCTCCTGTCTACCTGTCTTGTCATTCTGCAGAGAATAGTCTTCCTAGTCTTGAAAGAAAGAAATCAAGTTATTTCCTCTTTACAGCCTTGGCATTTTTGCCTTTGCTGAAAGTTTTTGTTTCCTTCTTTTTTGCAAGTATGAGCTTCTTTATATAAATCAGATTTATAGATTATGTCAACTCTTCAACAGAGGCCTGTCCAAACTTACACTTCACCTCACTATTTACAACCTGCTCCAGTGCTCTAACACATTTTCTCCCTATCAGAAATTTTTCTCTTTATTCACTCATTTGTTTCCTTTCTCCCTTCCTTGACTAGAAATGTGCCACATGAGAGGGGAGCCATTGACTTTCCAGTTGACCACTGTGTCTCCTAAGACTCGGCATACCTGCTGGCACACAATAAACACTGAAAAAATGTTTGTTGAATAAATAGATAGATGAAGGATGCATGAATAAATAAGAAAGAAGTTGTATAAGGGGGAGGATACAGAGAGGTACAGGGACATCCAGAATCATGTCTCCTGCCTACATGCCCCCTTTGACTTTATTGGAGCTACTATCAAAAGAAAGGTCAGGATTAGATTAGGATATTTGTGTTTGATATATTTTGTGGGACTTCACTCCAGTGTGAACCCATATAAATGAGAGACAGGGAGGACACTTATCTCATTTCATAGGGATCTCAGCAGGGCTCTGCAGCTTTGAAGGTGGGGAGCTTTGGAAACATCAGAGACATTTTCTTTGGGAGAACATCAACTCCCTGAGGATGGACCCTGCCTAGAGGGGCAACAATGAGGGTCTTCAGACTCCTTCAAGGGCAAAAGAAATTGATGGAGGAAGCAAAAGAAGGAAAAGTTGATTTAAGCTGAGACTTTGCAGGGAGTCTGATTGGTAAGCTGCTTCTGAACACCTGTGGGAAAATTAGGAGAGGATCCCCAGATAAATTTGGTAAGGATATGGGGAAGGGAGCCTTCTCAAGGAAAAGACTGGAGGTCCTGTTAGGAAAAATATAAAGAACAGAAACATGTCTTCAAATTTTATCCATAGGCTGACAAATTTGGAAACTGCTATTCCTACAGAATAGAAAAAGAAGTGCTGATTTTGCAATCAGAAAATCTAAGTTTTAGTTATAGTTCTTTCACATTCTAGCTATATAACTTGGGGCAATTTACATAATCTTTGCAACTCTATTACTTCATCTGAAAACAGGAATACTATTATCTACTGAAGGGTGTTCCGAGGATCAAGATAAAAATTTTTGAAAGTGTATATGCCAACATTTTTGTAGAACATATACTGTGTAAATTATTCATTATTTGCCATTGTCATATTTGGGATGATCTGCCTATCTTACACTAATACCTTTCAACCCTTAAGTGCTTCTCTCATTCATGTACCTGGAAGCCTCAGGAGCCATGTTTGTACTTCTGGACCCCCCCTCTGAGCCTTTATTGTACTAGGAGTGAACATCTGGCCTAAGCTCAGTCAATTAGATTATTCTCCCAGGTCTTTAGAACTGGGACAAAAAGACTGTTCTTTAGACTAAGTTGCTGTTTTGAATGCCAAAAGTCCTATATCCAGTAGCTATGGTATGACACATAAATCCAGATGATAGTAAAGTGAAAAAACTCAGCAGAGATATGATGGCACCGATTAGAAATCAAGGTTGATTTTCAGTCTCTGAATCCAATTTTATTGGACGCTTCAGTGTTCTAATTATAAAATGACCCTTTCTTTCTTAAGTTAAAGTTGGTTCCTGTTCTGCTATAATGAGAGAATCCTAATGCATTACTATTTTACACACACAAACACACACAAACACACACAGATGGCTATCTCTATTACTGAATGAGAATTCTGGTTAAAGAAAGGAGGTGACATTGAAACCTTGAACACATGGAGTGAATTTCATAAGCATGTGGTGTGTCTGCTCTGTTGAGTTGTGGAGATTAACATCAGTATGGTGATTTAAAGTTTGTCAAAAGAAGCAATACATAAAGGAAGGTGATAACTATAGCACCAATAATAGTATAATAGTACTTGATAACAATCAGAAAGGTTTAAAAACTTCACACATGGTTAGTGTGAAATGTTCAGCAATGGATTATTGAAGTATGGACCACAGTAGCCAACTTGTATGACCATAACTTGCTGTTAGTCATATGATCTAGACAGTACTTTCATATGATAATATCAGGAACCATTGCTCTTCTCTCTGTACTCCTTTTACCTTTCTTATTTAAATGAATTCCATCTGTTTGGAAAAATCCTTTAAGAAGCTCCCAGTATCCACTTTATTGATCAGACAAAAGAAATCAACCAGTAAAAGAAAATAATAATGTTCACTCCTGTTATTTTATCCAGCCATCTTCTGGAATGCTTGCAAAAGTCCATACTGATCTATGAATACTAGGATAAGTTTCAAGCAGGCTGTTGCTTTAATATTTCAAAAATCCATGTGTTAATGAACTTCTAGGAACATATGTTACCAATACTATGTATAATTTTATTTTGCTCCACATTAATCCTGCTGCTTGACTAATGCCTTTCGTCCTAGTTACAGTAATTGAAAATCAATAATATTTTATGAAATAAAGATTTATATATATATGTATCTATATATGTCTATCTATCTATCTATCTATCATCTATCTATCATCTAACTACAGATATATATAACTTCAAACTTGGAAACATTTGCAGACAAACAGTCTGAAAACAGAAATACCTGGACTCGAAATTGCGTTTAAGGATTTGAGACCTCTGGGACAGCAGGGTACATAATTAATCTTGATAATTTGTAGGTTTGGTGTGAATGCACTTTGGTTTTTTGGGTAGGGGGCAGTGCTGGAGATTGAATTCATGGATGATCTGTCACTGAGCTATTTCCCCAATGCTTTTTGTTTTTTATTTTGAGACAAGGTCTTACTAAGTTGTCCAGGCTGACCTTGAACTTGTGATTCTCCTGCTGTAACCTCCTGAGAAACCGAGATTACAGTTATGTGCCACCTGTTCTTTATACATATGTGTGCATGTATATAGCCATATTGTCTTAGTCTGTTAGGAATAAACAGACTGAACAATAGGAATTTCTTTAATATTTCAAAAATCAATAGGAATTATTATTCAGAGTGATTGGAAAATCCAAGATCAAAATGCCATTAGATTCTGTGTCGAGAGGGCTCACTCTCAGCTTCATAAATGGTGACTTCTTGTTGTATCCTTACCCAGTGGAAGAGCAAAAGGTATGAACAAGCTCTCCCTGGTCTCAGGCCTCTCAGCTCTATCATAAAGTTTCCATTCTCAAGACCTAGTCACCTCTGAAAGACCTGCTTTTGAATGCCACTGCACTGAGGATTGCATTTCAACATGTGAAACACACATTCAGACCATAGCACAGACTTTTTATAAGGGTCTTACAAAAAATACAATTCAGTTGTTCCCAAATTATTTTTCAGTGCTCTTATCATTACATTAAAGAGCTTGTTTTTATTAAGACCTTCTCTGATTAAAAAAAAGCTTACACACCCTAAATAGGCTGATCCTAGCTCACTATTGCATGACTTGAGAAATCAAATATGTTTTACAACCTCACTAATGTTCAGGGAGTTGTATATGAATTCATGTAGGGTATTAATTATATAAGTATCAATTATATAGTTCTACATAATAAATAATAGTGTAATTAAATTAGCCTTGTTTCAAGTTTGCTTTAATGAATTTGCAATCTTAACTGTTAATAAGCCTCCATTGCCGTACATGAAGTACTTTAAAACTTTTCTGAAAGTAGATGTTTTTATAGAAATGATTGTATTCATTTTTAAAATGATACTCTTGATAATAGGGAACAAAGGAACATAGCCCAAAAATAAATAAACGAAATTATTAAAAAAATGTCTAGTCTGATGTTTCCTATAATATTTTGGGCCTATTTCTGACATTCATATAACTTTTAATTTTGTTTTTAATTTGGGTATTCTTTTCTCCCAGCAAACTAAAGACTTCTTGAGGTCAGGAATGAAGACCAGTGCATACATAGTAGAGTGTCTTGCTTGTAATATCTGTAACAGTAATCATTTGTTGAAAGAATGAATTAATTAGTGTATTTGGTTTTCGTTGAAACTTTCCCTTGTAGGGTAAAGAATTATTATTATACACTGCAGGGCTCAAAAGGCTAAGATTCTGTCAGATAATGAAAAATAATGAATCATCTGAAATTACATGCAATGTAGACTTTATAATATTTTCCCTCAAACAATTGGTATTTGGTTGATGCATTTTTATTGGCTTATGAAATAGAGATCTAGTCCTATGAAGAATGCTATAATAACTTTTCCAGAAAACATTTAATAAGAGAAATTTTAGAAGTTAACACAAGATCTCATGGTAATTCAGTTTGCTCTTGAATTTCTACTCTAAAGAGCTCTTACAATTTTCTCAAGTCAGGTTTTCTGTCTAGGTTTAATGATAGTAGTATTTTGTTGGGCAACAACTTTGCAAAAGATCATTCTTTAGTGAATCTACAGAAGTGTTGTGTTGTCTTTCTTAGTAGTTCAAGAGACTGGGGAACACAATGGAATTTACAAACTTTGTTTATCCAGTTGCTAGTTTTGGAAGGATAGGTTCAGTTTCCCCCTAAAATACTTACTGTTATGGTTTGGATGTGAGGTGTCTCTCTAAAGCTCATAAGTGAGACAATGCAAGAAGGTTTAGAGAAGAAATGATTATATATGAGAGCCTTAAACCAATCAGTAAATGAGATTAACTGAGTGGTTACTGAAGGCAGGTAGCTGTGGCTAGAGGAGGTGGATCACTGGGGGGTGTGCCTTTGGGGTATATATTTTGTATCTTGGGGTGGAGTCTCTCTTTCTCTGCTTTCTGATAATCATGTAAGCTGCTTCCCTCTGCCATAATCTTCCACCATGTTGTTCTGCCTTGAGCCCTGAGGAATGGAGCTGGCTGTCTATGGGTTAAAACCTCTAAAACTGTGAGCCCTCAAATAAACATTTCCTACTCTACAATTGTTCTGGTCAGGTCTCTTAGTCACAGTGGAGAGAAAACTGACTATAACACTTATATTTATTAAATATCTTTAAGGGTAAAATTTAGTGACGGTTTCCTGCAATGGCTTTGCACAAACAATTTTTTTCTTATTTTGTACTCTTAACTATGGAGAGTTAAGAAAAGATTGGTCAATGCAGGGGAACCGCAGGTTGTAGCCTGTGTTTAGTTCCCATGTTTCTATAACCACCACTAGCTGTGTCTACAAAGTGATGATTTTCCATCATATTTGGTGACTTTGTTTCACTGACAGCATAAGTAGAGATCAGCTGGAGCAAATGACTGAATCCAGGGGTGGCCCTGTCTATGTGTTAAGTCTGTTCACTGCAGTGTTTCCACATGCAGCATTCTTTTGCTCATAGGCCTGATAACATTCCCAGTGACTGCAATCACTGTCAATCTCTAATCTTGTAACCAGGAAATGGAAGGTTCTGGAGCTTTACCTTGAAATTTCAAGTTTTCATTTCACATTTGTAAAAAGTTAGCTGTGTGTTCAAGGTCAAGCTGGATTCTCCAGGTCATTTTATGTGTTCACAAAAACACTCTTCTGAATTTCAGCCTGGGTCTTTCCACAAGATGACCCAAGTGTCTTTATTGTAGGTTCCTTGGGGATTTTGCCTTCTCTGAGAGCACTCATCTGCTAGCAGTGAATAAGATAGCAGATCTCCTCAATTCCTCTCTTCCCTTCTAAGGAAGCTAATGAAATCAGAGCTGCTCAGTGTTTTTATCTGCCCTTCTAATGCATCACATGTGATAAGATATCAGGGTTTCCCCCAAAGCAAACCGAAAGAAAACACAAAGAAACACTGAAGGATGGGAAGACACCTTGGGACAGGATAACTTGTGCCTGTAGCTTACCTGTTAATTAACTGGAGCCATGATCCAATCATATGTCATGAACACGAGCAGGAAGCAAATAAATCGTAGTCACTTCAAATTAGCTCACTCAACAGGCCAGGAACAAGTTAATTCTTAAGCATTTAATTCAGTCAATTGGCACTCAAACGAGGACAGGCAGAAACAAATGGTGTAGTCTTTGAAAGGTTGTTAACCTGACCCAAGCTCATAAGAGTAAATTGAATTTTTCAACCTTTCCCCAATTTGTCAGTATTGTGTAGATACACATTTTCAAATGGAAGTTTCGAGTCCCATTCTACAGTAGTCTCAGGTCTACCACCATTTACTTGAAGGATTTGCTTAGACCTTTTTGTACCCTGGGTTTTTTTTTTTTTTACCTATAAAATAGGAATAATAGTAGTCTCAATCTTCATATGGAGTCAGAGTTATAAAACATTTAAAGTTCTTGATTGAGATTAGCTATCATTATTATTTCTGTATATTCAGACTGAGATACTGAAAAAAAAAATGCTTCATCCTCCTTTGCAGAGTCTGGCCTTCAAGCAGGAATGTCATTTCTTCCATGTTTAGAAGACAGCATTAACTTTTCATAGGTTAATGTCAATTGCATCAAATCATATAGTATTTATTGTGCTACATGAAAATTAGATGTTTATTATAATTTTACAATTGTTGTTTCCCATTGTTTTATATAATTGATACTGGTATTTTACCCTCTTGGTGGAGAAAAAAAAAATACGTTGATCCTCAAATTTCTGTACTTTTCTAATTCCTCAGAGAGCCGTGCCTCTGATTTTCCTTCTGCAAAGTGCCATCTGTGTGCAGGGGATCTTTTGTCGGCTCCTTCTGTGATTCACTGTGACTCCTTATTATTGCAACCAGGATGGCCTTTTTTTTTTCTCCCTTTCCTAATAAGGAACAGAACCAACATAACTGGGATCGCTTTGCACACTGGCATTTCTTCTGAATACACTTCTTACTAGATTTGTATTTCTATGCTGTGGGTGGAAATGCCAGATAAGAAGAAACAGATGAAGACAGATGAAAGGGCGAGATGGAATGAGGAGGTCAGTTATTTGGATTTGCTTAGGTGGGACATTTGTTGCAGAAATAGCCACCAGCTCTTTTAAAAAATACATTGGGAGTTCAGTACCATTAACAATAGATAAAGAAAGGAGGCAAGTAGCTACGTGGCGTTAATCTCACCCCTCACAAATAATGGCACCGGTGACATTTGACCATGTGACAGATGAGTGAGTGGAGAGCCCTGGGACTGTGATAGTGACAGTTTTCTTTTTCTACCCTTGTAAATTATTCAGCATTGGCACAGCACTGGGAAAACACAAACCCGAGAAAGGGTAAGGGAGAAAAGGAATTCTATTGCAAATGAGAATGGCTGCTGACAAGTCCATTAAAAAACAACAACCCAACATTCAAGCTGCGCCTGCTGCCTTCAAAATGTCCTTCAAAGGTTCGGTTCACTAACCTCTTTTAGACATGCAAGAAGGTGGCAGAGAGGAGAGGGGAGCCCCTGTTAAAAGCATCCCACACTGGTCTCCCTTTCTGAGTGTGTCTGTGTCACTATCAAAGATCCAGTGGTACTTCTCTTAAGATCATGCGTGTTATTAAAGTCCAGGGTCCTTGCTTGCTGCACATTTCTATCCTGCTAATTGCATTCTGCTGACTTGAATGCTCCTGGTTGTTTTGGGTTGGGTGTGATTGCCTTCCGTCTCTTTCTCTCTACTGTGTTAAAGCTGCCACCCGAGCAGAGGTGGTTTTCCTAAATGTGATTATAAAATTTCACACGCCAGTTTATAAAAATGCCATGGCACACTTCTTTTAAAAAAGTGGAACATATTGTTTGTCAATGAACTTTTATTATTTCTCTTTTCTGCTCTTGGAAGGGAGATGGGGCAATCTTCCCATCTAAACACCCCCTGCTGAAATAGGGACCAGTGAGGTCCCTTGAAAGGATGTTGTGAATGAGCATTCTGATGGCTGAGCCAGACCAGTTGCTTTGCCCCAACCTCCTCCCCAATAACATCTGCTGTGCAGCTGGAAGGATGAGAAATTGATGTTTTTACATTGACTGTCCAGCAAGGGGGGCTAGAAACTACAATTCTATTTCTGTTGGAGACGATTCCCCTCTGGTGTATCCTACTAAAGAAAAATCATTAGTAACATCTTGTATTTCTACAATAGATTTTATGTGACATTTTCAAAATATTTTACGCAAATGTATGGAGCTTCCCTTGGTAAGGTATAATAAGTAAGCACTTCATCTCCATTTTCTGGAAGTCTAAAAGATACAACAGCAGGTTCGGTGAGGAATAAATCTGCTGCAATGTTATGGATGGACCCCAAATGTTCTTTTCCTTGCACCCTCCTCTCCACAGCAATAACATTGCTTGCCCACAGCTTTTTCTTTAAAACAATGGTATGATTTTCAAAGTATGTTCTTTATCAGTCCTTTCCTTGACAGGAAATAACACTAGAGGGTCATAGGATCATCAGAGAAGTTTGCCTGGTTTCATTTATGCAGTTGTGGTGATTATGTGGAAGCATTTACACCACCCTACGTGGCCCACGTTGTAGTTTAGGATACTGTGGCTTCCCAGGTCCCACTATGGCTTAGCCTCGCTAATCTGATATAGTGTGAGACTGAAATGTAAACCTCCTGTGGTTTCAGTCTTTTAAAATTCATTTTGTAATATCTATCTCCCATTTCCTCCCCTGTTCAGCAATACCCCTTAATCACCTCAGCTTTACCTGTAAACAGATCAAAGAGCTTTCAATGAGCTCTAATTGGTGCCTTTATTGTTATTATTATTGAATGCTGAAACAGATTAAGCAAGAGGATATAAAATTCATGTTCTAATAGGGGGTCATTTGGTCCAAAGGTAAGCTACTGGATCAAGTGAACAAGAAAGACAGGCATTGTACCCTAGAGCCTTAAGCTAAATGTCTGTGATCATCCCTTAAGTCCTTTAACAGAGGACCTTTAAGGGAGTTTATGTGGAAAATTATCTCTGCCCTGATCATTTTCAATAAATTTGGTCCTGTGATTTCTATCTGCTTACTCTAAATTTCTTTTAGGTTTCTGTAGTGAGCCTGGAAGACAGATTATGGTTACAAGAGAACTCTATCTGCTTTTTGTAGCATACAATTTAAGACGTAGGAACATCAATGGCTAATGAGAATTTAGTCACTGATTATTTGAAATCAAAAGCTTAGTTCATCAAAGGTTTATGCCATAGTCAAAAATTAAATCCTCCAAATGATAACAAGTGGAACAAGTGGTCAATTGTAGGTCTTTTTGTTGTTGTTGTTGTTATTTGTTTGTTTTCCAGAAGTGTTTAAAACATAGCAGCTCTCCCAGACTACTTTTTTAATTGGGTGCATTTTTATAAGAGGTTTGGTCTTACTTTTTAGTGGGTATAGAAACAACATGAAGGGAAGACTGCCTATGGCTAGGGAAGCCATCCTCTTCTTTCCTGTTTCCAAAATGATATTTTTCATGCTCTTTGCTACCCATATAGGATGCAGAGAAGTTGCTTCAACTTTTGACCAAAAAGAGCCAGAAATAGAACTACCTATGCCCTGACAACAACAGAAGTTATCTTTTACCCTCTCTGTTTTGGCAAAGATAAAGAAAACTTCATTTTATCTTCCTTCTTTTGCAGGAGATAGTACCTTGGGTGACACCATCATAAATTTAGATCTTTAATAGTAACGAATGCTTGCCTTTACAGGTCTTTAAGTCTCTGGTTTTCCCAAATGATTCCTAAGCTTCCCTCCACAAATAGGTTTCAACAGTGCCTTCTGGAGTGCCTAGGTGAGATGGTATTTCACATCTGCCTAGACATGTCACATTGCGGCTGGTCAATTCAACTATTCAACACATATTTGCTGAATCCATACTTTGGGTCATCAACTGTGTTAAACTTGGGAAATCTCTCAGTAACTATGTGATAGAGTTAACTGGATCCTTTGTTATACTTTGGAAACCTGCTTTTTAACTTCAGAAGTATCTGCTATTTAAGAAAATTGGGAATTTCATTTTAATTTATTGGCTGTCATACAAATACTAAACTATGGTGATAGATGCTACATACATAAATAGATAGAAATAGTTAGATCACAATTTTTCTTCTGCTTGCTTATTCTACAACATTTGCCAATCTTACCGAACATCTCTAGATAAGGGTAAATTCATCTTTTTAATGAAAGAAGTTAGTCCAATTCTGCAAACATATTTGACTATTTCCCAAGGTAAATTAAAAACCTTGAGTGGATGTCAGGTCTGGCTCTATTAAGAGTTCTCTCCTTCGTTTTCATTTCTCCTCCAGTGGCTATATACATAATGATGGAACTTGGTTGCTATAGAGGGACAAAAAATACTTTTCTCCTGAATTAAAAATGGGGAAAAAATAAATAAGTGAAATATGAAGGTATTGTGTCCAACTACAACTAAAAAATAAATATTTTTTTAAATGGGGAAAAATAGTTTCATTGACATATGAGATAATAAACATGCAAGATTAATGGAACATTTTAATTTGAACTTGGGTCACTGTGCTGTGTAGAATTTGGGGCTTAATCAAGTCCTTCAGCTAATATAGGACTTTGAGGGTGTAGTGAATTCAGTTCTTCTCAGATGGAGCTTAGAGCCTAAGAGGCAGATGGGTGGTTGATGCTATTGACAGTTGTTTGAGACACCAAAGAGTAAGGGGTATTGTAATGTCTGCTAAAGGAAAAGATATTGGCTTCTGTGGACTGTGGGAAAGATGGCAGCCTCTACTGCCAGGAGGGTAATTCCAAGAAATTTTGTCATTTCAAGTGCCAATTGCCTAACATTCCAGAATCCAGGAAACTTTCATAGATTATATGGTGTCTTTCTACAACTAGCTCTTTGCACTTCTGACATATCAATGGGTCACCCTTGACCTCCTAGTACCAGTATTTGCTTCTAGTTATATTCTCATTGAGAAGCAAAAATAATAAATTTGCCTTAAAAATTTTTCGTAGACTTGGATCCAGACTTTATAAGTCCATTTCCCAACACTGACAAAAACCTTGGCATCTGATTTCCTTTTGAAAGAATATTACCAAGAAAAAACTGGGTTCATAATTATACAAGAAATATATTTGGTGAATTATTTTTTCTTTATTCAAGCAGATTGGCACCAAATCAAATTTTGAAGTGCTACTGTTCCAATAGTTATGTCATTTGAACCCTTCTGATCATGACCATTTCCTTTGGTGGCTCAGGAAATCCAACTTCACTCTTTAATTCTTCAGCCCTTCATTACACTCTTGCCTAAGTCAGTGTCAATGCCATGATCCATTTTTTACCATTTCAGTTAACTGGCTTCCTGTCTGGAGCCTGTCTTAGTAAACTATCTCAGATACCCTGGTCCTCTTAAGAGTGAGGCTTTCTTCTTCAACTTATGTTTTGTCTTTTATCCTGCGGTTCTGTGTTCTAAAAGTCTATTAGGAATTTTGAAATATTGACCATTCTGCTGTGTGTTGTCCAATCACATTTTTTTACAATAATTCAAACACAGAATGCACATCTTGACAAATATCTAATAGAAGTTCTTACAGCTAACATTTTTAGGGCTTTTTTTTTTTTTTTTTTCCAGATAGACTGCTAACATTTGCCCTTCTTTCTTCTGAAAACAAAGAAACCTTTCTTTTGTTTTTTTCTGGGAAGCAATCTCCTATTTTTCATTCTGTGTGACTTTGGATCATTTTGAAATAATGACCACTCCCACACTGGACGTGTAACCCAATACAATTGACATATCCAATATGCTGTTTAGAACTATTGGTTAAGGTTTGGGAATGTGATTTAGTCAAGTAAGAGAAAGTGTTGGTACTTTTGTTCAAAATTTGGGGGTGGGCTGGGTGAGAAAAGACTCTTTTACTGGATTTGGCAGTAGGAGAATGTAGAGCAGGAACTTTTGAAGCCATCTTGCCTCCGATATTTTGGAGAGCTTGCCTGAGAATGGGGTTAACACAGAGGGATGTAGGACAAAGAGACATAGGGATTCAGAGTCCTGCTGACATTGAGTTCTCCTATCCAAAATACAACTAACTGTACAATGCCACCCTATTCTTTTCAGTTGTATTTGCTAAAAAATATTTATTTTTCAGTGTTTAAAGCACAATAGACCTATGTCAGGTCTATTTTCCTCATTGCTGAGAACTTGGTGACAATCTTTTTTTATAGTCATTATGCTATGCTTGGACTTACTATTCAGTTATCTATACCAAAGCTATAGATAACAAGCTGGAAATGCAAGTCACAGCCTGGCCACAATCATTGCAGGATGAATTATTCCAGGGACTAATGTTCCAGACAGTCTGCTAGAGTAAAACTAAGCAGAGAATCTTTTTCCCTTTGTGCATTGAGAAACCAGAGCCACTCCTTATCCTGCTTCCACTTCCCGTAAACGGTATGTCTGGAATAATGGACAGAGGATGGCAGAAAGCATAAAACATAGGCCTGCTTTCCCCATTAGACCATAAAAGCTCCTTCAGGAAAAGTGTTCTATTTAGTTTATTATTGTATCCTCAGAAACTAGACTAGTATCTGGCAAAGGGCAGGTATTCGATAAATGTCAACTGATGAGATAAGTAGAAAATGCTTAAGGTACTATCTTTTTAGACATACATCGCTCAATTTTTTCCCTGTCATCTGGACAGAGCCTTACTAAGAGCCTTACTATCCTCGGGTTTGTCCAGTACCTGTGTGGCTTTTGTGTGATATATTTGTCAGTTACTATCACGACCCATGAGCAAGTTCAGGGAAGCCAGGACAGGAAGAATCCTACAAGGTCCAGAATCTACAGGGGTGGACTTTCCAAGCTATCCTTATTCCCTGGCTTCCAGGGGACTGTGGATCTGGGAGGCTTCCTATCTCACTGTGTCAAATACTGAAATAATGAACAAATATCAGAGGCATGGCCTGAAGCTAAATGATGTTTAACTCTGTTCTCTATCTAGCAATGGAGGAGGGGGAACGAAAGGTTTTTTGATCTGGGAACACTCTCAGATATGATGCTTATTCCAAATTTAGCCAGCTGCAGGCCACAGGGGCTTAGCATAAGGGAGGAAAGAGGAGGATTGCTTATATTTTGTGGAGCAGAGAAACTCAGGGCTTCTACAAGAGGGATTACTGTGCAGGCACAAGAAGTGTGAGATGAAGTGCAGAAAGACTGTAGCTGGGACTCAGCCTCCAGCTAGAGCCGTGGCTGGCTCCTCAGTGATCCAGCTTTCACGGCAGATCATCCATTAACTTTGTCAATCCAATCGTGATGCTCCCTGGGTTATCTGCACTGATAGTGGGGCAGAACTAATTAGCAAGCACAATCTCCAGGCATCCCAAAGACCACAGACCCTGTAGAGCCTATTAGCATCTTATACGGTGGCCAGTCATTCCCAGTTGTAATGGTTATGTTGAAAATAAAGGAGAACAGGGACCAGGACACGTGCAGATGAGATGTGCCAGGGCTGGGACCTGAGCCCAGAACTGCTGGGGCTGAGTCCAGGTGTTCAACAAGAAGCCTTTCTTACTGGGAGGTCAGATGGAGTGAAACCCCAGCTTGAGTTGTTCAGGAAAACGTGCTGGGCCTTTTTGTGTTTGGAGGTCAAGTTAAATGAAAGCAAAGTCTTCCCCTCTGTTCTCCCTCCTCCTCTGGTGTCCTGGCAGCTAGATTCTAACTAGGGAAAACTGCAGATGATTAGCAACAACCTAAACAATGGCATCCCTCCAAATCATGATGAAACCTTAGGGAATCTTCAAAATGTGCATCTTTTTCAGGACTCAAGGAGTTCCTAGTACCAGAAAAAAGGGCGCCAACACAGAAATCCTGTTCTTTCTAATAAATAGAAACCTTCCTTGAAAACAAGGGAAATCATGGAAGTTTTGCTGAGATCACACCATCCAGATACACGGATGATGTATGAGACTGCTTGCAATGTTGCCCTGTCATCTGGACAGAGCCTTACTATCCTCGGGTTTGTCCAGTACCTGTGTGGCTTTTGTGTGATATATTTGTCAGTTACTATCACGACCCACGGCGTTGGCTCTGCTCAGCATACAGCAACGAACCAACCACATAATGCAAATAACAGAAACTTGGGCTGGAAGGACCTGCTCTTGGCAACTCAGCCTGTCACTGTGTGACTTGCAATAAGATTTAAAACACTCATAAGAAAAAGTAAAGCATGATTTTTAAATGAAAATGTAATGTAAAATTCAAAGGGGATGGGAATGAATACATTTTGATTTAAGAATGGTTCTAGAAAACTCCAAAGCCATAATAACTGAAATAGTTTGAACATACTATTTTACTCACATGAACAAATAAACACAAACTAGGCATTTAGGTGAGAGAGTAAGAGTCACTGGGAACTTCACTGACCTTGAATTTCATTATTCTCTGCAGAAATTCTGTTACAGACTATTGTTTGGGGGGCCATTATAACACTTGACATTCGCAGGCTCCTCTGAGTCCTCTTTCCTAATTTCTTTTTCTGAACTCTTCATCCAGACCAGAGTTGTAGTTCTTGGTCTCATCTTCTCTTACTAGATTCTATCTACTCACACATGTTTAACCATCTATGTCCTTGGCAGCTAGCTTTATTTTAGGTAGCTAGCTTTATTTTTGGCTCTGATCTCATGTTTGAATTTTTGCTTTTAATCTTTCCAGTACCAAATTACCATTTCTACCTAAATATTCACCATCAACTCAAACTCAACATGTCTACAATAAAGTTTATTATCCTCCTCATTCCAGTTTTGACTTCTTTTCTGATTTCTGACAATGCTTTCATAATATTCTCAGGTTCTCAGCCCCAATACAGAAAAACCAAAGAAAATTTTGACTTAGTCCTTTTGATCTCCTATTGACGGTCATTTTTTAAAAATCAGTTCTTCCTTTCTTCTGTTTCTTTCTTTCCCCTTTGTATGCCACCCCAGAATTCACCTGACAATTGTGCTATTAAGCAGAACCACATGAAATTGCCAATCTTCTGTGTCAAATATGCCCAAATAGTGGTACTTTCAAATGTTCATTTCCATACAGTAGCCGCTCAGAGCTGTCTCCCAGGATTCATGGGAAATTAGTGAGGTTTAGACTGTGGTCCCTTTAGGAAACAACTCAACCTTGTCTTAACTCTCAACATTTGAAGCATTTTCTGGTGCTCTGGAGTGAATAGAAAGATCTTGGCTTTCCAGTTGTACTTACATAATTAATTCAGCATTCCTGTAGCCATATATCTTACCACCCCTCCTCAACATCCCTCTCCCAGATTTGGGGCAGGAGGCCCTGGGAATATATTTCCGTGACACCACTTCAAATCCTCTTTGGAAGTAGCAATAGAATAAATTTTTAATCAGTCAACCAGGGCTTTAATGCCTGTACTTCACTTACTTGCATCTGCCAAAAAGAAAAGATCTTGCAGGGAGGGCATGTGACTCGGTTTGTTTTGCCCTCTGCTCTGACACAGTCGGCTGGCCTTCAGGGCACAGCTTAAGGCCCATCTGTTCAATCAAGCTTTTGCCTGATTGACATGGGAGAATCATCCAGGTGAGGGGGTCCCTTAGATTATTATCTCCTTCTCTTTGTACATGCAACCAGAGACCTCTGGTGCCACAGCCTCCTCCAAGTGACCTAAATGAACGAATGCATAAACAATGTTTTCTGTAGCAATTATATTTGTTCCAAAAACTTCCTCCTCAAATCCTTTGTGGAACAAGTCAGCATATAAATATATACATAAATAATAAGTTCAAAATATTCCAAGTGGTAGCTTTAAAATATTCTCCCTGCTTTGAAAGCAAAACTTTTATATTTAAAACAAACATTTCTTTTCTCATTCCACTTGAAAAGATGAATGTGGAGTATTTTTCAGACAATGCTGGTGTTTTTCTGCCCAAGTCATTTTAAATTGTTGTTATTCAAACATATAAATAGCAGAGAGACTAGTATAATCAACCCTATGTACCCATCATTCAGCTTTTATAGTTACCAACACTTTGCCAATGATTTCACCTGTCCTCACATTTTTCTTAAAATAATTTAAATTGAATTAGACCATTTAACCTGTAAATATTTTGTATGTGTATTTTACAGATAAAGGCAATTAATACCATTGTGCCATATTTGCACCTCAAATTTAAATAGCAATTATTCATTTCGTTGAAATGTATAATCCACATTTAGATTTCTCTATGTCATAATTTCATTTATTGCAAATAGTTATGCTTGTAAAGCCCTTTTATTTGTTAATAGTGCCCCTTCCTACTTTTTTTTTCCATGCCACCAATTCATCATCTGTCCAGAGGCACTTTCCACACTCTGAGTGTGCCTCATGACTCTGTATGTTGGTGTTTAACTTATTAAGCAAGAATATTTAGTGGATGACACTGTAGTTTTTTCCTATTTCTTCATAACAAGAGGCATATAATACCTGACTATCTTAATTAGTGTTGCTGGATTAATCCAAGGAAATGTCAAGGCATCTATTTCTCATTCTTACAAAGAAAAATTAAAGTGTGGTCCACACCCACGCATTCAACAAATATTTCCAAAAAAAACAAACCTCAAAGTACTGTGATGGATACTTGAGGACAATTGAGAAGTCTAAAAAGTCTACCACAGGGCTTTTGCCTTTAAGAAATTTATTTCACCATGAGAGAGGTAGAGCAACATGAGTCTAGCACGAGACCTGAACAAGCAACAACGTAAGTAAGCTATAGGAAACAGTACAAACAAGGCAGAAAAATGCTTCATAGCCAGAGGACTTTTACAGATGCTATTTGGTGTAAAAATACAAAAATGGGAGAAAAGAATGTGGTCAGGCCATTTTCCCTGAGGAAGTGGACTCTGCACTAGATTTGAAAGATTAGTAGGATTTACCAGACAGAGAGGAGGCAAGACATTTAGAGTGTATATAAAATGACCTAGCAAAAGACCAGTGGGAGAGAAACGCACAGGGGGTTCTGGGAAGAGTATTTTAGGAGAGTTTGTTCCATTAACACTGCTTCCTCATTAACTCTGTACCTGAATAAGTACTGTATAAAAAGGGTCTCAGCAGGTATCTGTGATGACAGTACTGTCTGAATCAAGTGCCTTCATGTCAAGGTCAGACGCTCTGGAGGATGGGCTGAAAGGTGACCTCATTTGGGCAGTGGTTTTTAAACCCAGTAAGCTTGTTAAAAGTACAGACTCCCAGACTCCCAGCCTGACACCCTGAGAATCTGGCATCTGGGGTGGGGTCCAGGAATTTGCACTTTTTGCAAGCACTCTAAGAGAGTCTGATGCAGCTAGTTCAGAAACGACATCTTGAGAAATACTATCTAGGAGAATGCAAGGGGCAATGGCAGGATGCTTCAAAGGATCAAGGGAATCTTCTAAGCCTGCTCTAATGAAGATCATGCCAGGAGCCTTACTCAGCATTTCAAATGCTTTTTCCTGATGGATTCCCCCAATGCCACCCAAAGAGGCAGACACAAATTTTACCCCATTTTGGAAATGAGGAAACTGAGGCTTAGAGGAGTTGAGCTCAAATGGCAGCAGGGGAAACACTTTAAATCTGCATTTGATTCCAGAAAGCAAACCTTAACTATAAATCTAGTTTGACCTTGAAATGTATAAGCTCTTTTCAAATAGTGACAGTTTCTTCTCTCTAATAGCCACATATATTCTATGCTACCTCTTTAAAGGAATATACCAAACCTGGTACCAGAGATTTTGTTGTCACCTCTGGCAAAGAGTCATGTTTCAGTTTACTTCTCTGTACATTAAACAATTAAGATTGCATTGTATGACAGAGATATTAATTCTCAAGTGATGGGTGTGAAACAAAACAATGTATGAAGCTGCTCTTTGCTCACAGGTGAAGAACTGTACCCCAGTTGTACCAAGTTTTACTTATTCCCTGGTAAACATAAAAGTCTGTTCTCTTTTCTTGCAAAAGAAAAAAGGCCATGCTTTCTGTAAGGGCTCAGCCAATAGCCCCAAATAGAGTGTTTCTAAAGATTAAACTTGCTTTTCTCACACATGGTTTCAGTTAAAGACATAGAGCTGGGGTTGAAAACTGTAACCAGCTCAGGAAATGAAATACAATTTTTTATTTTCATGGTGTCTGTAAAATACTTTATGACATCCTAATGTTTGTGTGTGTGTGTGTGTGTGTGTGTGTGTGTGTGGTGTGTGCATGAGTGTATATATACATATATATGTGCATATATATGTTCCTTAGAAATTTATAACATATTTTAATTGAATGGGAAATATAAAGGGAGAAGGAATCCTGCATTTTAGCAAACACCTCAGTTATAAATAGGTGTTTAATAAGATTTTGATATAATGTCAAAATAAGGGAGGTTGGAGTGGAGGGTTGGATCATTCATGATAACTTTGGCCCATAATTGGTTTTAAATGTTCCTCCTATGAAGATATTTAGGAAAGAAAAGAACAATGTAAATTTACTGACTTGCTTGACTTGAATGAAATGTTCTGACTTATTTAAAGCAAGTCATCCGTTTATATATTTACTATTTATTCTTTGTATCTAGCAAGATGAATAGGCATTTGGGGGAAGTCAATGATTTCACAGAATAGGTTTGATTTTTCTCCTTATATAAAATAGGAAGAGGACATTGTACTGCCAATTCTGGCATCCCCATGCAGAGACATACACTTTAACTACAAAACAGCATGTTCTGAGTCTGTGTTTTCTCCCGGTAGTAGTAGCAGGAACACAGTGTTCATTTAAATTAAACCAGTTCCTTGGATAATAACAAAGTAATTAAAGAAACCACCAAGGAAAAAGAGCCAATTTATTTGAATCCTGTTCATAAAAACTACATCAAGAGCCCGAAGGTACAAAATAATGTGGATAAGATGGCAGATTGATGATTTTTAAAAATTCTGCGTGGGATGCATCTTGATATTAATTCAAATGAGTATCCCTCATCTGAAAATAATACAAGATGCAAAAATTTCTTTCTTAAGAGAAATGAAATTCTTTTAAAATACCCAGATAAGAAATTGCCACATAGCTTGAAGTCCACTTGACCTCTAGTAATACCTTAAGACCGAACATTATGATTTATTCATATTTTCTACATTCCCATTGGAATAGAAAGGCCTTTGTCTTTAATGCTTTCAAGAGTTTGAAATTCATACTGATTTATCCTACATGATAGTACCTGAATTGCAAAGAGATATTTTCAGGCATCAACGAGTTTCCTATTTTGGTCAGTAACAAAAATATAAATGGAGTTGAAAATGTGTATCATGTTTTCACATTACCATTAAACACTGAAAATTATTTTAAAGGAAAAGCACATCAGTAAAATACCTCTCACCTTTATATTTCATCAGTTGCAGCAATGAGAAATTAAATCGAAGTCCCCAAACAAAAGTTCACAATTGGCCTTTGTGCACTTTAGCAAAATGACTGCTTCTTTTTAAAAAGGAGTGTTTTCTGCTATACTCTGCATTTCCCCCCTTGAAATTCAGGAGTCACTTGGATTGCACATTACAGTGTGTAGATCCAGGACATGAAGAAGGGCAGGCACAGGAGAGGGTCTGTCAATTTAAGCATGTGATACTGTCTTTGAAGAACAATTTACAGAAAAATTAAGAACACGAACTAACTTTAGAGAGCAAAAAGATGAACAAAATGTTCAGCTTGCCCACTAACAAAGTGAAAAGCAATGAACTTCAAACTTTATCGTAAGTAATAAAAATACTTCAGTTCATTGTCATGATCAATTAAACAGAAAGGAGGAAGTAGAGAAATTATACATGGAAATAAAAGGAAAAGGAGAAAGGTGGAAAGTAAGGGGAGTAAATTAGGAAAATAGAACAAAAGAAGAAAGACAATATGATACAAGTTTGGAGAAAAGATACAGGGTGCCAGATAGTATCCAGGGGCAGGAAGAATCAAGACAGCCTTTACTACCTTTGCCCTACTTTCTGCAGTTCTCTCTTGAATATGTCCCCTTTCCCCCCACTCTCACTGCTGTGATTAGTTCATCCTCTTTGAGACCCACAGTCTCTATCTTAAGAGTCTCCCAGGCCCACTGGTATACTCAGCTCTTAACCTGCCTCCAGCCCCATGGGAGTGACTCTTCAAGCAAAGTGTGTACACGTCTCAACTATGACTTTTTCCAGTTAGTCTGGAGGATAGTTAACAGGCATTTACTCTTAGAAAATTTGCCCCAGTTGACATAAAATTCAACTAACAGCAGTCCAGTATGGTTGCTATTTTGATTTGGATGTGAGGTGTCCCCCTAAAGCTCCTGTGTTAATGTAGTAATGTACAGAGGTGAAAATGATGGAATTGTGAGCCTTTAGTCTAATCAGTTCATGAATGGACTGACTGGGTGGTAACTGTGGGCAAAAGAGGCATGGCAGAAGATTTATCCTTAAGTGCATGCCCTGGAAGGGTTTATCTTCTCTGCAGTTTCCTTCCCTTTTCCCTCTCTGCTTCCTGGTCACCATGAACAGAGCAGTAAGTACCCTCTGCCATACTCTTCCACCATGATGTCCAGCCTCTACTTGAGCCAGAGCAATGGAGTCAGTCCACCATGAACTGAACCTCGGAAACCATCAACCAAAATCAAGTTTTCTTCTGCTAAGTTGCTCATTTTGGAGGTATTTTGGTCACAGTGACACAAAACTGACTAACACAGTTGCCTACTCATTCTCTAATACTTTTTAGGTTTTTAGAGGTTAAATGTTGTAGATATTTTATCTAAAAGAAGTTTTAAATTAATAGATCTCTGTCTTCTATAAGAAATTTTTGTTAAACTGTGGTGTGAGATGTAGTTTATATATTTTTTTTTATTTTAGAGAGCAATTCTTCAGTTCATTTGGAGTCAGAATCCTGTGGATTTTTTTGTTTTTTGAATCCTTGGTCAATACCTTTTTCTATATGGATCATAATTTTTCCTAGTTTGCTTATTGCTCCTATAAAAGCAATTGAACAATCTGTTATGTTCGAGGAGATTCTGATGATACAACATTAAGCTCTGCAGATATATTAACATTCTTTTGTTGGAAAGAAGAAAATTGCAGAGTTAGGTATGCACTCCCAATATGGGCAAGACAGGCTTTACTCCATATTTTTAAGACTAGAGGGAAGAAATTCCAGAGCCTTTAAAAGAGGATCCTGAGCAATGAAACAATGGCTGTGAAATATTTTCCTGTATAATATACCCAATCAATGAAAATTTCATTAACATCTACTAAGTTCAATAAATTTTACTAGATTCTGGGGAGTAAAATTGAATTCAAATGGGTTGGTTGATTGACCACATCTAATAAGGAATGTTAGCCCCATGGATCATATGTCCTAGAGTAGAGGTTAAGGTACAACAGGTTGAAAGAGTCCATTTCTAAAGCCAGGCATCCAGCTCTTCCCCCTAGGGTACTGTGAACACAGGTAAGTCATTTAAGCTTGTAATACCTCATTTACTTCATCTGTAAAATGGGTATGAAATTTAGAGTTGAGTGAGTTAATGCCAGTAGAGGGTATATTTCCTACCACAGAGTGGGCACTACAAATATTATTTTCTCTCCCTATTCTGCAATCATTATATTTAACTGGCATGATCCTAGAGAGGATGGTAGTCCATTGAATTATCCCTGTGATAGATATCTTAGTCTATTACATGGGAAACATTAGTTTCCTATTGCTATTATAATAAATTATTACAAATTTGATGGCTTAAGACAATATACACATATTATCCTACAGTCCTTGAGGAAAAAATCTAAAAGGGTTCTTATGGTGCTACAATGAAGGTGGCATGGCTGTGTGTCCTCTGGAGGCTCTAGGAGAAACTGGTTTCTTTGTTTTAGTTTCTAAAGGCTGTCCTCATTCTTTGGCTGTTAGGCCCTTCCTCCATCTTCAAAATAGCACAGCACTTCAAATTTCTGAGTCCTACTCCCTTGCCTTCCTCTTTCATTTATAAGGACCCTTGTGATTAATTGGACCCACCCGATAATCTAGGATAATCTCCTCAACTCAAAATCCTTAAGTAATCACATTTGTAAAATCCCTATTACTAAGTAAGGTAACATACTCGGAACTTGTAGGGAATAGGATGTGAACATCTTTGGGGGAGTATTATCCTGACCTTCATATATATTGGACATTTTCTGGGAGAATGCTCATTTACCTCTATGTCTTCTCCAAATAATAGCTGTTATGGCTGTTACTTCTGTAGCATGGCAAGAAGAGAATTAGATAAAACAGAACTCATTTGAATTTGTAATATTTGAGCACTTATTATATGTGTGCATTATTTTCATGCAGTCTTCTCTTCCTCATTCATTCAAAAAGTGTTTGCCTTGCAACTTGACCTCTTTAATTAACCAAATCTGCTTTCTTCTCAATTATATTACAAAATCAATACAGAAAAATCAACATCAGGCTGTTGTAATGACTCAAAGATTTAGTTCCTTGTCAAAACACTTCAAAGGCTTGAGAATGGTGCTCCTATGTCATACATCTGTGTTGTTGGTAAATGAACTTGAGCTAAAGAAATCTGAGCCAATGATTAGACCCTCTAATAGAAAAAAAGAGAGTTTTCCTGAGATGTGAAAGTAGGAAAAAAAATCAATAATTTTATTTAATAGGTGAGAAGTCTTTACTGTGGTGTTTCCAAATCAAGCAAGTATTTTCAACTCAGGGAAAGAACAGCAGAGTTAACCAGTTTACTTGGATTAGAGTATATAGAGTGGATATTAGGGAGGTATTGACATGGCTTGGATTACAAGGTTGGGAAATCACTAGTGATAATGTGAAACTTAGGAGGTCAAGGCTGTTGCTATGGATTGGGTATGGTTGGTATTATGCTGGTTTTAAGTACCAGCTAACCAGTTTGATTTAAAAGGAAGAGGAGGAAAGTAGGAGGAGGTGGAGGAGGAAGAGGAGGAGGGGGGAGGAGGAGGAGGAGTAGAGGAAGGGAAGAAAGAAAGAAAGAAAGAAAGAAAGAAAGAAAGAAAGAAAGAAAGAAAGAAAAGAAAAGAAAGAAAAAGACAGTGTTTCTTCTACCATGCTGCTACCTTAGGTTGCATGGTACTTTAAGAATTAGGATGCTCCACAATATAATTTCAAAATATGAATTAATTTGAATAGGAAGAACAGTTAAACATGGATTGTTCACAGATTATTTCAAAAGGCAAGACCTTATTATTGCCAGCCCACATGTCACTAGCTGCAGAATGACACTGTGCATCACATTTCATGGAAATAAAAGGAGAGTGTCTTTGTTGTAAATTCATTCATACACTCTTGGGAAATTAGGACACACAACAGATGTAAATCAGCCTTTAATCCAAGTCCCTGTGTGGATGGTGCAGAGCAGAGGGGTGGCAGGAGCCAGGGGAAAAAGAAAACTATAACATGCCAAAGAATACAAGAGAACGTCCTGCTTCTTTGGTCAGGTTGGACCATTTATACCTATTCTCCAGTGCTGCTTTATCTCTACGTTGTTGGATGCTCTCTTCACATCTCACATCCAACTCTTGGGAGTTGGAGAGGAAGGTGACTCTAGTTAGAGAAATTCCCAGCAGGACCTTCCTGGATGAAAACAATAGGCCTTTAACTCACGGAGGGGACTTATTTCCAAGCTATTAGAGTCTCTGTCAACTAGGCACAGGATTCATGCAGGGCAAGACACAAGGCAGGTTGTAGAGGACTCTTAAAAATCTTTCTGAATATTGAACTTCCAGAATTACACAATTCCCATCAGACTAAGTAGCCTTTTGGACCTGAGTCTTGAAGTTAGTAGCATCTTTTTTTCCTGAGCACGTTGGGAAGGCCCTATTCCCCTTCTTGAGGCACCTCTGCACAAGCTTATTTCTGCTTGAGCATCTCAGGGGCCAGGTAAGGTAGAGATAGTGATGCTTTACTGCTTCTGTTCTGCTGCTTGCTAGATAGTGAGTCTCCAGTGCAGTGCCTACAGATTTCCAATGCTATTCTATTAGACTAATCACAGTATAATTCGACTTGGATGCAAAATTAGCAGCAGAATCATATTTTACTTTTAGCTTCTAATTGGCAACAATCACATGCTTTTATTAAACTATTCCAATCAAGTCTTCCCAGCATCACACATTCTGCTTATCACTGGGCCCACCTGCAGTCAGCTCTCTTCCTGGCCTCTTATCAGCAAAGCCAATTACTTTCTCATGTGCTTGCTTTGTGGTTTTGCTTATAGACTCTACCACACCTCCACAACTAAGCCCACAGGGTATTAGGTAAATTCTATTCCTGATCCTCTCTCTGCCCCACATGAGTTACTTACCTTGAGGTAAGATGTGAGTCCTCTGTCTTCCTTTCTACAAAGAAATGTTTATAGCTTTACTTTCATTTAAGCATTTGCTTGCTTTTCCTGCTTCCTCTTTGTCTTTTTCCCCTTTCTTCTTAGTCTAGTTTGCAAAGTACTTTTTAACTCTCAATTAAGAATAATTTTTTTTTAAATGCAATAGTTCCCTCTAAACTCCTATTGCAAACAACTCCACTTTTTTTTAATTGATGTAGGTTTCTAGGGAGGTGATATTAAGTAATGAGAAATAACAGGCACTTTGGGATCAAAGAAAGCTGGGTCCCTCATTTGCTTGGGGGGGTTAAACTTAGTGCTCTAGTTAGTCTACCTTAATCTGTCTTTTCATTTCTCTACCGGGACCACGATGCCTGCTGGCAAGGGTATGTGGATTACCTGAGTTCTGGTGGGAAGCCCTGACATATGAGTGTTCACCGTGTGAGCTTTTCTCCTTTTCAGGGTTTAGCAAGTATTTTTTTTTTTTTTAGGTAGTCAAATAGGCATCGAACTAAGAAATTATGGAGGAATGGAAACATAGCATGATGCGTGGCTTGGAATAGGTTGTCATCTAACCTTTAAGGCAGAAGAAGCAAAGTCAAAACCAGATGTAAGATTTAAGAGAAAACAGAATCAGCTGGGCACAGTGGCCAGGGAGGCTGAAACAAGAGGATCACAGTTCAAGGCCAGGCTGAGCAACTTAGAAAGGCCCTAAGCAACTTAGTGAGACACTGTATCAAAATAAATCAACAACAACAACAACAACAACAAAAGAGCTGGGGATGTAGCTCAGTGGTAAAGTGTCCCTATGTTCAATCCCCAGTACCACAAAAATAAATAAATAAGATATTAAAAAAGGAGAAAACAGAATCCTACACCCCAGGCAATTAATTGACATAAACCTCAAGTATACTGCAATTGAAAAGAATATTGCCTTCCAGTAATTAAATTGTACAACTAATTATTCACCCCTATTTCCCTTTTCCTCCTTACCTGGGATAGACCCCTCAAGAAACCATGCAATTAACAGCAATAATATCAACAGTAACATAATTAATATCAGTGAAGCACTCCGAGGCAATAAAGTGGCATAGGAAATCAAAATGGCATCTATGTAATATTCATATTAAATTTAATAACTATTTAAATATTTATAAATTATCTGGCATTTTTTATTTGCAAAATGCTTCACAACCACTTTTTATTAATTATTAGATACCACTTATCCCTTGGCACTCAAGTTTCCAGATGAAGCAGTACTGATTTTTTTTTTTTATTAATCTTAAAGAACATTTAGCTCTATCAAGCACTTTTCTAAGTTCTTATATCTCAATTATTGGGCCACATGGAAACTAAAAAAAAAGAAAATTACACCAGAGATAGACATTATCACTGCAGCATCTAAACTATTACCATCACTTTGGAGTTCAGAAAAGTAAAATGACTCACTCAGGGTCACAGAACTAGTCCTATTGGTGTAGAAGTCCTGAATTAGCTTAAACCCTGAGGTTTTATTGCTAGATAGAAGAAGTAAGAAAACCATGGTTACGTTAACTGGGGTCAGTGAGAATCTAAGCAGTATACTGACATGTGATTTGCAGATGGAATCTAAACAATATGCTGACATTTTCCCCTGGGCCTGTATAGGTCAGTCTTGAGTTTTCATGACTTTCCCCTCAACTGCCTATGATCTAAAATGATATTGATCTTGCTCTGTTAAAGCATGTGTCACATGATAGAAGTCTGTTTCATGTTCATCTCCCTCCCACATAAGACTCTGTGAACTCACCCAAAACCCAGCAGTTATGTCTTACTGCCTCTTACATTTCCCTCCTACTTGGGAGGCAGCTTGTATTCTTTTTCACCATTCTATTGATATATGGCAAATTATCATGAGGGAGAGGATCTCATTTAATTTATCTTTGCCTTTATAATAGTCTACATGGTCTATATGTGTACAGTAAGGGTTTAATAGATAATTCTTTATGAATAAAAATAAATACATACAGATATATTACTTCTGATGATGCATATATTTTTACAATATTATCATGTAAGTCAAGAAAACATTGATGAATAGCTAAATAATTTTCTATCACAGAGAAGCCAAGCTGGAAGTCATCAGAAGCCATCTGAAGTAGGTTCCAATTTGCCTTTAACATGTCTGAATGTAGCACGATGTGTTTTCTTAAATTCATATGCTTTAATATAGAAAAATAAACATAACATAAAATTTACCAATTTAACCACCGGGAAGTGTACATTTAGTGCATTAAGTACATTCACAATGTTGTGCAACCATCACCACTATCTAGTTCTAGAATAGCATGATATTTTTATGGTTTATAGCACAGCTGTTTTATTACATTTGGGGTGGGAGGGAAGCAAGAGTACTATAAATATAATTTGGATTTTAAGAAATATATAGGAACTAATCAAGCCACAAAACTCACTAAATTTAAACGGAGTTTTACTCCTCTTACTCTATCCTCGTATTAAATCATAGCCTAAAGAGATATCTCAAGAAGAGAATAGTATACAGAGAAAAAATACTAGTGAGGATACCATCCTGTCAGGATCCTCATGACCTAATCTGTCTGGTTAAATCTCAGGACCTGGAAAACAGCTGTTAGTTGGATTATAACAAGCCCATTTCTCTTTACCATGAACATCTAAAGTCATCTCAAAATATGGACTTTAGTGAAGAAAAGTGAAGAAAAGTATTGTAAATTATTATAACCCACTATGGAATTACCTACAATTTAGTTAATATTTAATTTCAGTCTACTATACACAGCAAATACAAAAAAAAAGAAACAAAGAAAACAAACCACAGTGTGGCTCTGATATTAATTGCTCTACTTCATCATGAGGAACAGGTGGAAATTTTACCCAGGTGTGTTACAGGGAACTACTTCAACATTATGTTTGCATATTCCCTGTACCAACTGATAACAGATTGGTTGTTTTCATATATGTCTAATGTTAAGAGCAGCCAATGCTTGCTCAAAGATCAGGAACCAGTGGAAAATGTCTCCATAATTATATTTCAGTGCACTCTGAAACCATCTAGTTCCAGTCTCTTGGTGACAAACTACCTGTCTCTATATGTATTTAATTTTCCCCTAAACACTAGTACAGCAATAGGAATAAGTTTGGAATGGAAGTAAGTCTTTTATATTGAGTATAATATTAAAAACAACCATCACTACTCTCTTCCTCTGTTTCAGAGAGTAGAAGTTACAATGCTTTCTGTGAAGCAATAATAAACTTCACTGCTTTACAGAGGCTGTTTTGGGTTTTACTATTTAACAATTTCACTGCCACTTGTGTGCAAATTAGTAGTACTCAGTTTCAGCTTAAATAAGAAGCACCCAAGAAACTTTCTAAAAATGCATGTTCTTTATTATTACCCTTAGAGAGTCTTCTTTAGTAGCTTTTGGGTGGAACTTCAGGGTCTAAATATCTCTGGTTCCTCCAGATAATTCTAATGCAGGTGGTTCAAGGACCACAGTTTGAGAAGCAACATATTGGATTTGTTCCCCAAACAGTGCCAAAAAAAAAAAAAATACTATCCCTACTGTAGGTAACTGATCTGCATGAAAGCTAACCCAAGAATGAATTTCCTTGTTTGATAGTTAACTTTTTATCAATGTGACCAAAGTACCTAAGCAAACAACTTAGAGGAAGAAAAGTTTATTTCGGCTCACAGTCTCAGAGGTGTCCATCCATGGTTCACCAACTCGATTGCTCTGGGCCTGAGGTGAGGCATAACACCATGGCAGAGGACATGGCAGAAGAAAGCTGCTCAGCTGATGGCAGCTGAGAAGCAGACAAAGACAGGGAGGAAAAAGCCAGGGACAAGATATAGTTCCCAAGGGCACATTCCCAGTGACCTATTTTTTTCAACCAAACTCCACCTGCCTACAGTTTCCTCCACCACCCAATAGTCTATTCAACTACCAATAGATCAATCCATTGATGAGGTCAGAGCCTTTATGATCTGACCATTTCCCAAGAGTTCCACCCCTGAACACTGCTGCAATGAGGGCCAACTGTTCAACACATGAAAATTGGGGACACATCATCTTCAAACTACAACACCTAGCATCTTAGAATTTTTCCATATTAATGTCCAGGTAAGATAAACTTTTTCCTGTAAAATGGGGATATAAAACTCATTTGACACAATTCTTATAGACACAATTTGGTAATTAAAGCTAAAAGAATCATCAAGTTTGTAAGCACATAATATAAAATATTTTTACCTCAAAATATTTTATCACTGTCATCATGAACAATAATAGCACATCAGCCTGGATCTATGAAATGCATTTAGGAAACTGATTGTCTTCCTCCAGACTTGCCATTCCCCATATCCTCATGGGGACTTAAGGTTACTTGACTTCAAATTAAAGGTCATTAATCCTGGCTTCCACCCAATACATGACATGCCATTTGATTCTGCGAAAATTACTCAGGGGTTCTGATTTCTTACATGAAAGATGGCAAGTAGACGTGACCTAAATATTTAAGAAGAATGACAAACTAAGAATTGTAATTTTTAGTAATAGAAAAGAGTCTACAGTCCCCTGAGGTTGTTGGGAGTGGCTTTCTGGGTCAGAGATAATATGCTTTTAGATATTGTTTAAAATCAACAAACCCTAGTCTTATTTTAGTCTTGCTTTTAAATTTTACTATTTTATTTGACTATTGATAACTTCTCATACCTTTACCTCATCTTTTTCTTTTTTTGTAGAGTAAGAGTACCATAGCAGATGATAACCCTCCAACATGTGACCACTTTTCCCTTGAGGCTGGATTTTGGAAACCAAGTTGACTTCTTGCTTTCCTTTCTGTAGAGGCTGCTTAGTCATTAGTCCTCAGAGAGCAGTAACTGCAGAGAGACAAAGGAGATGCTGATGGAGAGCAGCCTCTTCTATTTGGAAGGATTGCAGCTTCCTAAGTATTACCCTGAAAATCTTTTATGAAGCAACTGAAATTGAACTGTCTAATGTGTAAAGGTGCTGCATTTCTCATTTGGTGCCATAAGATGGACATCAGTAGAGACTACAGATTTTCCAAAAGTAGTTTAAAAAAAATTGTGTGGACCTTTGTTTTGACCCTACAACAACTGAAAATTGCTCCTTTCTGCTCACTTGGAAAAAATTACAATGAAAATGTGTAGTTCTCAGATTTACATCAGTGCGAACACCCAGTAGCTATAGCTGGTCAAAGAAACAGAACATTCCAGCTGTCCATCTTCCCCACACCTGAGGTGGCCCTTCCAATCTTCTTCCCTTTTATTTCTCTTCCCCACAGAAAACTGTGATCTTGTTTCTCATTGTAATCATTCATTGCTTTGTTTATTATTTGAACACCTAACGAAGCAACCCTCAAAATAAAAAAAAGGTTTTCCTGATTTTTGAATGTTGTATAAATGGAATTATCAATACATAATATTCTATATATGTCTTTTTCCACTTAATATTAATTTTTGACATTAGTCCACATTGTTTTATGAAGATGCAGTTATTTATTTTTATTGCTCTAGAGCATTTCACCATCTGAATAGGCCACAATTTATTTCAGTTCTGTTTTTGCTGGACATTTCCTTTCTATGCTTTTTAAAAATGTTTATTTGCTGTTTGAATATCTTTTTTTTGTGGATTGCCCATACTAATCGAAAGAGAGATTAAAAGCCCACCATATTCTCACATATTATTATGCCACTGTTATTTGTGATACTTACTCTAGTGGTTGATTACTATTCCTACTAGTTAAATAAAGTGTCACTTTAAAAACTCCTGCCAACTAATGGGTATCTCGAAGAAAAAAATATATAATCCCTTAAAATACTCAGTGGAAAAAAAGTATTTCTATGGCCAACATCCTTAAGAAACAATACACAAATAACCCTTGTACACCTGCAATGAACATTTATAATAATAAAAATTCCAAAGAGTGATGGAGTAAAAGAACCTATTCACCTTTTCTAAAATCATCTTTTCTGAATCATATTTGAATTCAGAATATAGAATTCCATCTTGTGGCAGTAATGGTCAATGGAGTACATTTGGAAAAAACCTAGTTTAGAAGAGTCCCCTACTGTTGGATTTTAACACCATGGGTCAGTGAATGGAGAACCATGATAAAAAGAAGCTTCAAAGAGGATATAATTATCTCAGAAATAAACTTACAAAGGATTGGAAATGGAAAAGTGGTTCATTTAGATTGGTTTTCTGTAGTTTCTTTAAATATTTGAGTGATTAAAAATCTAATAATGAATACAAAAGAATTTGATATAGAAATGATTACAAAGGTCAGATTCATACATCAGAAAGCAGACAAATGCAATTATATTTCCAAAATCTATTAATGGCCCAATTAGTTCACAGATCAGATAATTAGATGTTGTTCATTAATGATGATTTGTGCGTGTGTGTGTGTGTGTGTGTGTGTGTGTAAGGGGAGAAAAAGAGGGAGACAGAGAAATGGAAAAAATCACAGCATTTTAATATTTAAAGGCAGAGTCTCAGGATCAAGTCGAGCTGCATATACTTTCAATTGTTTTTGAGGACGTTTTTAGTTTGGAGTTGCATGGTAATTTGACTTTTCAAATATTTCATGTGTAAATAACAATATTTTGTGAAATTTAGTTAACCCTCAGCTTCAAAACCCTTACTTGTTTCTTAAGGGAAAAATATTCAGAAAGATTAACTGCCTTGAATTATCATTACTGAAGAAAATTGTCAATAAAATGGAAGTAGCCTTTTTTTCATTATCACTAAATTTTCTCCTATTATGAAGCAATTTGTCTCTCTATTAATAAGGAAGTTTATTTATTACTATAAGGTTTTTGTTGCAATTTCAACATAATAACATGAAGTGGGTCACTAAATTTGCTATCATCTTATAGTTATTGTGTCTACTATAATGTATCTACTGTCTTGATAATGCATCTGAAAAATTGCTCACATTGATTGGGCTCTGATACAGAAAACAGTAGAATAAATCTATGAGGAATCCTCTTTGGCTGAGTGTATGATTGGAGATCACATTCACTTCTCCCTTTTAGCTTCAAGGCTCTTGGCTTTCTCTGCCTGTCACTCAGGGCAATGGTTAGTTACTGTCAGAACCACAGCTATAATTGGGAAAGGCACTTGTTAAACACAGAAGTTTGGGGGAGGTGAGAATTCATATCCAGCCTAGCGAGTCTGGGAAGTTTTCCAATCTTCCAATGCTGTACTAAAGCACAAAAGCAAATTGAATTTTATTACTTAGGTGACATCAAATCATATTTATACATGGGGACTCATTGAGAATGTCCTTCTTCAGAAACTCAAGGTATTAAATCTCCCCCCCCCCCCGCAAGATGGTCTTAAAATTTGCATTCATTTTAAAATTCCATCCATTTATATCCCTCTCTTTTTCAAAGATTATAACAAAACAACAACAAGCTCATATTATTATTAAGAGAAGAACTTTTTGTGATATAAATATTCTACAACCATCTGGAAAAATAAATGCAAAATTAGAAAGTGTAACTAAACTGAATGTTGTTAATGATGCTCGTTACTAAAATTGATGAGCCTGTGCTCTCAAATTCGAAACCTTGGTGGTTTTCTTGCAAAAACAGGGGATATTTTGAACTTTTGAAGCTAGGATTTATGATTAAAAGTTATAAACTCTTTATTATCATCAATGCACTCTAAATCATTATTGGACTTTTTGCAAATGGTTTTACAAAGGCATTTTTCTAGTTATCTAGAAAGTTAAATCAATAGATCTTTACTTCATTTATCAAGTTTATTTTTTTACAGATAAAAATTTTGGTCAAAACTTACTTTAATTTTATCAAGTTATTTTTCTCTTTAAAATACTTTGCCTTAGGATTTGAGGCAAACTTGGAGGTGTTTAACTTCTCTTTTTTTGTCTATAGTAAATTTTAGAATGACTAATTCCTGTTATATCACTTAGATGATTAATAAGGATTTTATTCTTATTGAATTTAACATAAGACTCTATTTTCCTACTCAATTTGGTATTTTTTATATTCTTCCTCCTTTCACTTTTGTAATCTTATTGCCTTTTGCCTAAGTATCCCAGACTCAGTTTCTATTGCCCTTACGTAAATAACTAATTTTAAGTTCTCTTGAACTCATTATACTGCCTGGTATAGCTCATACCTACTTGCTTTGCCATTTATATCAGGACATCAAAATGTGCTTATTGGATATTGACGATAAATTTAAGAGTGTTTAGATAAGAGATAATATCTGATAAAAGATTGCTTAGTGAGATAAAATAATACAAAAATGAATAATTAAAGAGCATCAGTTAATTAGCCACTAAACTATAGTGAAAATTCTAGTATATATATTCTGAATGTGTATTATTCTCAATGCTCATTTCTAGCAAAGTTTTTCAAAAGTAATTCCTTCATGGGGTCTGGATAACCTGGCCTACAATTAATTGGATCATTAATCCCCACTTTAGCCAAAAGTTTTAGACCAAACGAAATAGCCATGGAAAGTTAGCAGATTACAAATGGCCTTGAACTCTTCCCCAGAGAATATTGTATGTTGAGTATGGTACGACAAAATCATCTTCTTCCATTTGGGGCTTTTGTGTACAAATATATGGAAACATTTCAGAAGTTATAGCATTAGTTAAAAACAGAGAAATAGAATAAATGTTTAGATTTCAAGAAGATGAAATGACTAAAGTTGAGTTTTGGTCTATTTTAATCTAAAAACACACCTATGCAACAAGTAGGTGAAGGTAGAAATGGTAGATAAACATAATAAATATCTCTTTAAGCTGAAAGCAAAAGAAATCCCTAGAGACTAATATGCAGAGTGATTTTTGGAAGAAAAAACTGAGCTATGGCTGCTGGGCAGTAGAAGCGGGATGCTAATGGTTGGGCAATAAAGGGGGAGGTTCATATGAATTATAGTAACCAGAGGCTCAGACTTTAATCCTCAGAGGAATTGTTATGGATTGAATATTTATTCCCCCTTACCAAATTTGTACACTGAAGTCCTAACTTGAAGTGCAATGCTATTAGGAGGTGAAGTCCCTGGGAGATAATCAGGCCGTAAGGGTAAAGCCTTTGTGAATGAGATTAGTGCCTTTATCAGAAGGGACATAAGAACTCATTTCTCCCTGCTTTTTCCTCCATGTGCGAATGTAATGAGAAGAACACCATCTGCAAACCAGGAAACAGAAACTCACCAGACACCACATCTGTTGGCATCTTGTTCTTCCCAGCCTCCAGAACTGTGAGAAATGAATGTGTTTTGCTTAAGCCACTCAGTCTAGGGTGTTCTACTGTAACCACCTAAACTAAGACAGGAATAATTAGGGCATCAGGACTCAGACTCATGAAAGGCATGGTATTGAACATGAAACTCAGACACAAAGCTTAGGCACTTAAAGGACTGAGAAAGAAAGAATTGAAAAGAATCTGTTCATAAGCACAGGGGTTAAAGAAGATGCTGGGCTATTGGTGAAAAATATAAGTCTGCTCTGAGAATTTTTAGGTTCTGGATTTTATATTTGAACTAGCTATAAGATTAAATATCCTCTAAAATGACATATCAACATAAAAACTGGTTCCAGACAATGATAATTCTAGGGTAGTTTGCAGAATAAATGTCATTCTATGGAGTGACAGTCTATTCTAAGGCATAGAGTTCACAATTCAAAATTAAAAACAAATTAAATATTTAGTAAATTAAATACCCTGAGTGTGAGAGGGCCACACAAAGAAATATAAAAATAGGAAGTATGAAAAAGGGTTAAGAGAAAGACATTCAACTAAGAATTCTCAAAGAAAAGAGTAGAGAAATTTAGAGAAAATATTGGAAGAGGTAATGATTAAGAAATTTTTATAATGAATAAAATATGAATACTAAGATTCAAATACAACAAAATTCTGAGTATTATGAATATTAAGTGAGTCCTAACATTGTAGAGAAATTGTAGAATCTCAAAAAGAGAATAAGAAGAACTTAAAAATTTGATATGCTAAGGGAATTATAATTATTTGTACAGCAAATTTCTTATTATAGTACTATGTCAGGAGACAATGGAACCATCATCCAAATATGTAGAAAAAATTATTGTCATGTATATGCTTTGAATTATATACTTAGCATATCATCAGTCAATAATGAGAGAAAAGACACTTTTATACATGTAAAATCTACTGTTAATAGATTTTTTATTGACACATATTTGAATATATTTATGGGGTATAGCATAATAATTTGTTATATATGTACAAATTGAAATGATCAAATCAGGGTAATTTGCACTTACATCTACTTGAACATTAATTTCTGTGCAGGGAACCTTGGGAATCTTCTAGTTGTCTTGAAATATATCATAAATTATTTTAGATTATACTTGCCCTATTATGCTTTACGACATCAGAACTAAATTCTCTTTTCTAAGTATATACTGGTAGCCTCTCTCCATCTATCCTCCTCCCTCACCTTCAAAGTCCTGCTATTTCCATCTATTCTAAGATTTTATGAAATCATTATGTTAGTTTCACAAATGAGTGAGAACTTGCAGTATTTGTCTTTCTGTACCTGGATTATTCCATTTAACATTGTGTCCTCCATTTCCATCTGCTTTTGACAAAAAATACAGTATTTTATTCCTTTTGTTACTGAAAAATGTGTGTGTGTGTGTATGTGTGTGTGTGTATGTGTGTGTGTGTGTGTGTGTGTGTGTGTATCACACTTTCTTTAGCCATTCATCTGTCTATGAACACCTAGTTGATTTAATATCTTGCCTATGGTAAATACTGGTACAATAAATATGAAAGTATAGTTATCTCTTTGATATATTGATTTTATTTTCTTTAGATATTTACCCAGTTGTGTCATAACCAGATCATACTTCAACTTCTAGTTTTTTCAAGAATCTCCATTATGGTTTCCATACTAGTTGTACTAATATATATTTCCTCTAATGAAGTATGGAAATTCCCCTTTCTTTACATCCTCACCAACATTTATTATTTTTTTATCTTTGTGATAATAACCATTCTAACTAAGGTGAGATGATATCTCATTGTGATTTTGATTTGTATTTCCCTGATAACTAGTAATATTCAGTATTTTATCATATATTTGTTAGGCTATTATTAGATCATTTGCCCTTTTTAAAATTGCACTATTTGCTCTTAGGGAGTTGGGCTATCTATTTTTTAAAAAATATTCTGTATGTTACTATTTTTTCAGATAAATGTTTTGCATTTTTTTCTCTATTCTGCTGCTTGTCTCTTCACTCTTGATTGTTTCATTCACTGTGCGGAAGCTTCTTAGTTTGGTATAATTCTATTTGTCTATTTTTGCCTGGGCTTTTGGGGTTCTATCCAAAAAGTCTGCCTACACCAAAGTCTTACAGTGATTTCCCTAGGTTTTCTTCTAAAAGATTAATCGTCTCAGCTCTTATATTGCTTTACTTAGCTTTTTTACCTCTTTGACAAAAAGACATGACAGGAACAATCAGAGGAGGAAAAGTTTATTTTGGGGCTCGCAGTTTTTGAGGCCTCATTCCTTGGGATGAAGTAGAAATTAGGACATGGCTGAGTAAAGTAGTTAGGACATAGCACTAGGCAGCAGACAGAGAGTTCTCTTCACCAAGAATAAAATATATTCCCCAAAGGCACACCCTGCAATGTCTCACCTCTTTCAACTATACCCCACCTGCCTACAGTAACTAGTCAGATAATCCTTACTAGGAGGTTAACATATTGATTAGGTTAGTGCTCTCTTACCCAATCATTTCACCTCCAAACTTTCTTTCATTGTCCAACACATAAGTATCTAAAAAGCACCTCATGTCTAAACCATAAGATACATCTAGGTCCACTAAGTTGATTTTTGTTCTTTATAGATCTTAAGAAAAGATTTTTTAAAGAATCAAATTCAGGAAGAAAGAAATTAAGCCAGAAAATAAGGAATGAGTGAACAAAAATTTCAGGTAATATGTTTCTGAACATCAACACACAGTCTTCTATAAAGTAAACAATAATATAAACAAAATAATAACTATTAATAATAATATCAAATATGGGTGTATACCAGATATTGATAGCATTGTCTTTGGAATAGAAGTTATCAAAATGCTATGCAATTCACTTAAAACTACCTGCCCTAGCCTACCTCACACCACACTTCCAAACCTCTCTCAATCTTTCTCTGTAAAATAGCGCCATTCCAACACTTTGCCTCTCATTTATTCTTTGACCTGCATTTTTCCTTTCAGTTACATTGCCCTTCATGTTTGAGAAAACCATCTATTTGTGCTGAGCTGACTACCCAGAATTCACACTCCTGTATCAGCCCATACCTACCCTTTGCCTGTAGCAAGGTTAACAGTGAGATTTTAACTAAAGACCTCAGGTCAAAACACAGTAAGGAAGTGAGTTCTGCCAACAGCCACATTGGTGCTTGGACAAGAATCATTCCTTCTTCAGTCTTTGAAAGACTGCAGCCCTGACTGACACTTGGATTACACTCTGTGAGGGGCTCAGAACCAGAGGTTATGTCCTGATTCATGATTCACATACACTAGAGAATATAAATGTTTCTTGCTTAAGATATTAAGTTTGGGGAGTAATTTGTTACACAGTGAGATATAACTCATCAGGATAAATCATTGTCTCTAGGAAGTATTCCTTTCTCATTTGGCCTTTCTCCCTCATGCCAACAAAGATTTACATTCCTTACATAGTATAAAAGTCATCTGTCTACACTGCAATTTGGATGTCAATAAGACAGGCACAGTAGGTAGAAGCCGAGATGGAAATGCAACATGAAAGGATAACTCTGTGGTGGAGTAGCTCAGTTCTTCTTTTTTCCTCATATTTACTTGATATATGCTGCCCTACACAGAGTGGGCATTTGTATTTTCCTTGTACTGTTTGTCTTGGTTTCCTTTGTGACTGCCAAGCCCTTCTTATTTTGTTTATATAAGCTTGCTTGTCCAGTATCCTGATATATTTCCCCTCAGTAATTCAGGTTCTTTATTACCAAGGAAGCCTAAAGTTTTTGAACAGATAATGATGCTTTAAAGGAAATAATAACCAACAAAGATACTCTAAACTCTGAGTACACTCAGGATACAGCTTAAAGGAACTTTATAACATATACATACTCAACAACACATTTGTTATGGATGTTAAGCAGACTGAGGATAGAGTAAAAGTAAAATTCAGGCAATAATGAGAAACATTAGACAAATTGGAGAACTGATAAAGTATGGAGACTAAATTCATATCTGCAGAAGTAAATTGACTTTGGAACCAACTTTCTAAATGTCAGTGTAATCAGGGCCTAAAGGGATTTCATTCATCAAGGAAGGAAGGATCAATTGATTTGATGACAAATACAGGATATTATGTGCCAAAAAGTGACATCATGATTTTCTTGTTTGGTTGTTTATATTTCCCCTTTGTTTTTTTTTTTAATTTTTTTAAAGGCATTTACCACTTGGAAAATGACCCTTTATAGCAAATAAATCCTAATCTTGGACCACTTCCACGTTTGTGAAATGTTATTTAAAAGTAAAGAGCTCAGAGTCCAGTGCTCTCTGTACATAGTCTGAAAAACCAGCATCTTTTCCAGTGATATTTCAGCCTCTTAAATCAGTCCATCCTGAAGAGTAAAGAATGTTCCCTCCTCAGCCCTACAAATCACATTTGTAAAGTGATACACATTTTTTAAATGTAAAAAAACCCTATTGTTTTTAGAAACTTATTCTTGAGGGCAAATTTTGATTTCAAGTCTTTATATTAATGACCTGAATCCTAATATGATTTAGACTGACAGCCTTCCTTCTGTCATAGGTCCTGATTGAAAGACTATAAATAGCATTTATTAGGGGGGATTCCACTAAACTTCTTTTTACTTTCTTTCTTTCTCTCTTTCGTTCTTTCCTTTGTCCCATCCTCCTTCCTTCTATTTCTCCTTCCCTTCTTTACTTTCTTTTCCCTTTTCTTCTTTTGGTCTCAAATAAAGCTGCTCTCCCCACCCTGAGCAAAGCTACAAGCCACATATTCTGTACACTAAGGAGAACCCAAAATATAAAGTAATCTGAGTATTTCTGTTTTCTCAGCCACTTGTAGTCATCTTTACACTAATAACCAAGTACATGAAAGTAGCTTAACCCACAGTTCTAATTGCAAAAATTAGAACTCTGCTCTCATATTCTGAAGATCCTCAGAGAATAAATATATTTGAATGGCCATTGCTTGTTGCCTTTACTTCTTTGTTCCTTTGGGCCACTTCTGAAATTTCCTTGAATATATATCACCATAATCATAAAGGCCTCAGAGGAGGGACTGGGACAGGGAGCCCTCCTCTTGCTATCTTTGCCCATCTCTAAATTCTTCACAGTAAAACATTTTTTTGAAGAATTTCAAGATCTACAGATGAGTCGCAAAAAATAATACACAGTATTCCTACATATCCTTTATTCAACTTCCTCTAATATGACATCTTATACCACTGTGAAAAAGCTCCATAATTGTGAAACAAGCAAGGTTGCCTAGATTGGGTGAAAATTTTTAGATTAATTGAACAGGTAGTTATTGAGCTCCACTATCCTAGGCCCTGGAGACACAGTGATAGACAAGACAGAGTTTCTGCCTCACAGAATTTACATTTCACTTCTCTCAACTCCCTATTCCTATAGTCACTGCAATTCTGTGCTGTTGAGCTATTTCATCACAACTAATCATCCCAGAAGTATCATCCTTCCTTGAATGTTACTAACACCATCTCTACAAGCTGTTCTGTGCATGTTAATTTGCAAAGCATTCCTTATTTCTATAATTTCTGTTCTTCACATTGTCTTGCTTTTATGTGGGTGATTGAAATATATTAAGCTGTCTCTAGATTGTGGAAAGTTTAGCATGACATTTGTCACTGAATTCATATGACAGCATTGTTCATCCACTTGTGCAAAATAATCAAAACTTATCTTTTTTAAATTTATTTTTTAAACTGACATAAAATTGCATATATTTATGAGGTACCATGTAGTGTTTGGATACATGTACACATCATGTAATTTTCAAAAAATGGTAAGGATATCTATCTTCATGAACACCATTTATTTGTGGTGAAATATTCAAAACTCTTTCCTCTTCTTTTTTGGAAACACATATGTTATCATTATCTATAGTCACCCTACTGTCTGATAGAGCACCAGAACTTATTAAAGTCTATCTTGAATGATAGAGCTGAGGCAAATTTCTAGAGTCAATTACAGAAATCTTTGTAGTGTGAATCTATATCTCTTTTTGAATAATACTTGTACTTTTCTGGTGTATTATTTATAGAACTTCTATTACACACCAACAACTACTGGAGCCCATTCTACAAATGACTTCTCATAATTTGTTTTTAAAGTTGAAAACACTTATAGCTATATATAAATACTTTGGACAACCTCATATTGCCTGTAATTAAATGTGCAGTGATGAGGAAATGACCCCTTTCCATGTTTCAGGACTCATACATAGGTAAATGAGATTCTAAAATGAAGATTTCAGATTCTTGAAACAGATAATAATTATAACCTACAATTTCAAGAATTATTTAAGTGCTATATTTTCATGAACTCAAGACTTGACTTAAAAGCATGTGTTGATTTAATGGATATCGGATAACTATTAATCTCTTAGTAATATACGTCTCATTTTATTTGGGACTTGGGATGTTCTTTAATAATATGCTATATTTTTTTTGCAAATTTTTATAATTTTTTCTTATTCTACCCTTTAAAAAATTTCTTTAGTGTTATATATTTGTCTATATATCATATATGTGTCTAAACATTTCACTGATTCATTTTATAAACCATAAATTATAATTACAAATATGATTTATTTGATCCTCTAAGATCAAAATCAGATATAACTAGAAACTTTCTCAAATATTTCCATTAAATTGTTACTAAGAACAGATAACTAGTACTTCAATGATGGTTATAGGAGATAGTGTTGGTTTAAGTTACTAATTCCACCTTGGATTGGAAAATTATTAATGTTGTTAAAGATGAAGAGGTATTCTTCCAACCAAGGGAAGTCACAGTATCCTTGGCAGAAGACTCTTCTGTTTTAAAAATTTCCTGGTTGGAGTCCCTGTAGCCAAAGTCTCTTGCTATCTGAAGGATTACTGCCGTTTTTTGATTCACATTCTCCCAGTCTGTGCATGAAAGTAGTACAGCAGAATTTGAGTAAGGAAATATATCCACATGAATAAAAAAGCACAGGGAAATATTCAGGTTTCACATGAGATCAGAAAACAAATGTTCAGGGGTTTAAAAATAGAATCATGGCAGAGAGCCATGATGATGTTGCATATGGCCCATTACAGGAGGTATCTTGTGTTCTTTGGTCAAGCATATGTATTCAGTTTTTGCAGACGTCCAAGGAGACAACACTGTGATAGAAAATTGGGTAGGGCAAAGACTTGGCTCATCAGATCATAATCTTAAATGTCTGTGATGACATTTCCAGTATCTATGATTCTCTGAATGCATAATTCATTTGTGAAAATACTCAATAAACTTTCTGGTACAGATTCAAATTTTCTATGTTACTGAAGTTCTTTTCTTGGTCTATTAAAACCACTTTGTTCTTTTTTACAGCAATTTCTTCATAAGAAAATCTTTTCTTTAATGTATATACTATTACACTGGGACTTGCAAGTTGTAAAGTGTTTTGGTGGTACCAGACTTCAACTGTAGACCTGCAAATCATTTTTAATAATGGTGCACTGGGTTGGAAGGAAAGGTTTATTTTGTTTTCTCCATTGCTGTAAGGGAGGGAGATTTATGTTCCTTGATCTTTACTGAAAAAAAAAATGTGTGGAGGTAGAGGTGAAGGGTAGATATGGGCTGGTACAAAGAGTGAGAAAGAGAGACTAAGCAAATCAGATTTTTTGAGCATAAAAACTGCTGAATACCAAACTCAATAACAATAACTGAATTTTATCTGCCTTGAAATGTTATCAGAAAAAAATGGATACAACCAATTTTTTTGAAATCTAAAATTCAGATTAGCCTAATGTATAAGATTGCTTGAAACTTACAAATATCTCAGAAAAGAATATTAGTTTTGACTGACCTGCTAGCCCTTCACCAGTGTGAACCACCCACTCCTACATACCTGGACATATAGCCCTTCACTCAAGGTCCCACCCATTTAAATAGATAGGATCCTGGAATTAATGCCAACATTGTCATCCCTGTTCTTGAAAATTTCATAAATATGTGATTATATTGCAATATCTCTGTTCAGAAAAAAAACCTCACAATAACAAGTGAAATAGGGTGTTAATTAAAAAAGAGAAAGAGAAAATGAAAGTCCTAATTCTTACTGCTAAACCACAGACCAAAACAGCAGGAAATGTGTAGAATGAAACTTAAAGACTAAAGAAAGAAAAGATGCAAGAGTCAAGCAGTGTTCCCAGCTGGCTGGAACATTTCCCTATGGTGCCAGCTTGTTTGAACCAACAATTATTTGGAAAGAATGGGAATTATTAACAGGAAGAAATAAACCCTCTTAGGTCTTCCAGGATGGACATAATAATAAAAAAAATTATCAGAGCTCTGAAATATCTCTCATCCATGGGTCTCATGGTATTTATCTAATATTACTTTGCTAAAATCATACTGTATTTGAAGAAGATAATGACTATATTTTATAGATTGAAAAATTGCTTTTCAGAAGACTGAGCAATTTGACCGAGCACATGTTTAAAATGGAAATAGACACAATTTTTTTTCCTATTTCATCTTTCTGTTTCTCACCAAATTAAGAATTTAAAGCAATTTTTTTTTCAGCCTAAATGACACAAAATGACCAATGTTAGATTTGGAGAAGGAATTATCCTTCTTCCTTTTTCTGAATTGACTGGATGTTTTTTACAGAGTGTAGATATTTTGTTTACAGGTAGTGCTTCTGAGAGCTAGTAAATATTAGAGAAATCTTTTCATTTCTGTGGTTTCAGAGCAAATATTTGTTTTTTTTTATTATGTATCTTAATCACTTTACAATTCACTCCGAGTCACTTTTAAAAAGTTTTTGACGGGAAGTACAAACAGGAGGGAAATGCCTCCAAACAGAGATGTTATGGGATTGAAGGAGAAGAACATTTCTTAAAAAGAGAATAAGCCTTTGAAACACTAATTAGTTTATGTTTGTTAAAATTATTAGAAATCGTCATTCTACTTAATAAGAAAAATTTATTCAGTGGTTGCCAACTCAACTGTATTATTTTTTTATGTAATCTAGCCCTCAAAATTTTCTTCTATATGTAAGTAGACATGTAACAATCATAGTAATATAGACAACAGCAATCACAGTAATAATACTGGCAAGTAGAGGTCAAATTTACAGTGCTTACTTTGTTCCAAACTCTGCTAAGCATTTAGTGTTCTCATCTCACCTGCTTTTATCCTCACCAAGTTGGTGGGTTCTTTTGCTAAAATGTAAGTTGCTTCTGTTCAAAAGCCAGTTCTACTGCTTCCTAGCTGTTATGGTTTAGATATGAGATGTTCCCCCAAAAGCTCACATGAAACACAATGTTAGAAAGTTCAGAGGGGAAATGATTGGGTTATGAGAGCATCAACCTGATCAGTGCATCATCTAGTGATAGGGACTGAGTACGTGCTAACTGCAAGCAGGTAGGGTGTGGCTGAAGGAGGTAGGTCTCTGAGGTCCTGCCTTTGGGGTTTTATTTTGTCTGTATGAGAGGAGCTCTCTGTCTGTCTCTCCTTCTCTCCATTTCCATGTTCTAGCTGTTTTCCTTCACCACCATACTCTTCTGCCATGATGTTCTGCCTTCCCTTTGGCCCAGAGCAATGGAGATGGCCACCCATGAACTGAGATCTCTGAAACCATGAGCCCCCCCAATAAACTTTTCCTCCTCTAAAATTGTTCTTGTCAAATCTTTTGGTTACAGCTGCAAAAAAATCTGAGTAAACCATTAGCTTTCATACCTGGGATAAGTTACTTAAACTTCATATATTTCAGATTCCTCATCCACAGAATCAGAGTGATGAAGGACTTATGGTGAATATTAAATGACTGATGCACAGGAGCTCCTTAGAAGAGTTTCTGATGAGTGGTAAAGGGCTCAATAACACACTAACTATAATACAAATGAGGAAAGTAGGCTTTATAGATGTTAAGTCTTTCACTCAAGGCCATATATGGAGTACCCAGAAGTGCTAGGATTTAAAACCACTCCTTTCCAACTCCAAGTTCTAGGCTATTACTATTTTCTAATATCACATTTGATTCAGTAGCACCTATGAATTTTGAGCACCTTAGGAACCTGGAACTTATGTATATTTATGTGCCTATTCTTTAGCACTGTATATATTTACTATACCACATCTTAGTTTGATTTAAAGTAAAAAGCCAGACTGTGTTTTCTGTTTTACTGAGAAAGGATATACTATTCACCAAAATGGCATAGATTGTGTTTTGTGGCTATTCTTTCTATTTTCTGACCATTAGTCTCTAAAGGTGGTGATTATGACTTGATGACAGCTGCATTCAATGCAAGTACAGAGCTGGGAAGAGTTAATTCACCTCCATGACATTAGTGTATACCATGTATTGCAGGAAACGTAACTTGATTGTTCTACATTGACACTCTCAATGTTATTTCATATGACTGAAATTTTCATCTTTTGAATGAGTTATTTTAAAAGAATATTGTGCTATTCTTGCCAGTACTCTTAATGTCTTTCATCTGTAAAATCTTTTCATACCGGTCAAAGAAATTGAAAAAGATAGGAACTCGTGAAAATATTGAAACAACTATTCCTCTAATCCCATTTTGGAAGAGATCCCCACCCCCAAATCAAGCTCTTGTCTTTTTTCAGACAGAATTACATGAAAGTCATCCTGGAGGGGTAATTTTATATCATCACCTATGAGGAAATTTCTACAAACTTCCTCAGACATTTGGTTCCTACTCATCTTACATGATGATTTTAAAAGTTTTCCTTATAGATATGCCTTTACTTTTAACATGCTTCTTTTGCCTGATAGAGATTGGTGTCATCTTGGCTTTCTGAGATTAAAATATTTTAGTGGAATATTCAATTATTTTTTTTTCTTCTGGTTCTGTCACCAGCTAGGGTCTTCAACATTTCTTTCTTTTGTTTATTATTTTTTTGACCTTACTTTTATCCATGGAGTTGAATTAGATTTCCTCTTTGATTCTCTCCCAAAATACCATAATATATATTGAGAATACTTCAAATGTGCTCAGCATTGTCCAACAAGATAAAACAAAACTCCTTTCTATAGCTTTTAGTGTGTTAATATCACTGTGCTAAGCCATACCCCCACAAATGGCAATTCTGCATTCTTTGAATTTCCCATCCTTTTTACTTTTACTTTGCTTATACCATACATTGAGACTTAAAGGAGGTTTTCACTATGTTATTTTGAAATCCTTATTCATTATTCAATATACAGACAATAAACTCTCTTTAAAATTCTAACATCTTAATTTTTTCCTATTTAATGGATCATGAACGACCTATCCCAAAATTATTTTTGAGGTATACATTGGAGACTCTTCAGCTATCCTGAAATCCCCAGCAAAAATCCAGAGGACTTTAGAACCTAGAGACTAAAACTAGACAGGAAGCCAATACAAAACCAAAACCTCTCAGAGTGGCTTTAAAGGAAAATCAGACAATTTGTGTTCCCAATAACTGATTTCTTTTGACATTACAATACTTTGGGGGCACTTTTTCCCTGTGCTTAAATACTGCTCTGGCTATAAACAACTTTGTATAGAAATATTTGTCATTATAAGAACCATTATTTTATAGGGAGGAGATTGTATAGGGATTCAGAGTACATTTGCATTGTGGAGTTCTCCTGAACTTGACTTCATAAAAAGATGTAGGAGTTAGCAGAGCTGCACAGTGGTGGGGCAGTGTTAGCTTCTTTCTTTTTAATTTTACTTACCTGAAATTAAGAATCTCACTAACTTTAGCCTATGCAAACATCTGAGTATGAATGTGTAAAATGCCCTTATGCTGTAGATATATGTGCTCATGTTCTCCTACTGAAATTTTTTTGTTTCAAGGTATGGATTAATGCACTCCCTTTGCTGTACTGCACATAGAAAGATCTCAATAACCACTTGTTAAATAAAGAGATATTGAGACTTCTCCCAGTCAAGTATTAAAATCCAAGTACAATGTGGCCAAATGAAACCTCTCACTTCTCTATTCCTTATCATAATTAAATTATTTTTGATAAATTGTATAAGTATTTTTTAGTTCTTATAGTTCTTTGGGGTGCTGCAAAAACTTGCTACACAGGTGAATTATCTGGAGAGATTTAAAAGCCACTGATGCTAAGATCTACTCCCAGAAATTCTGAGTTAGTTGATCTGGAGTTCAACTTGAGCATTGTTTGTTTTGTTTTGAAAAAATCTTTCTGGATAACTAATGTTCAGGCAAGTTTGAGAAGCAATATAGAAGAGCAAGAATAATGGGGCTGGGGCTGGGGCTTAGTGGTAGAGCACTTGCCTAGCATGCGCAAGGCCCTGGGTTTGAATATTAGCACCACATAAAATATAAACAAATAAAATAAAGGCATTCTGTCCATCTACAACTACAAAAAAAATTTTAAAAAAAGAAAGAAGAGCAAGAATAGCAAACAATTCCAGAATAATTGGACAAGGAAACCTAATACGAGGAACCACTTATGAAAGAAACCCTATGGAGAACACAGATAAGTTAGGACCCATGAAATTTATAATCTGGGGTATGTATTGGAATTATCACCATAATCATCATTACATGGTATCTATTGTGTCTACTTTCACCTCACTGGCTCTTGAGTAAAGAGCTACAAATATTTGGCCCTTTGTGTCTTTAAAACACTGCTTATTGTCCACCTTACAGTAAAACACACAAGTTTTTTCAGCTAAATGGAGATGGGAAAGACCAAAGAATTCACTAAATTCCCCCACCAATAAATTTATGTAAAAAGAGTCAGACAGCCACCTTTCAGACCCAAAATGTCAAGCTTGTAAAAATAGTATTCTTGGGAGTTACATTTGATCATTTGTTAAATATGGGGATATAAAATGTGGAAATCCATGTGTAATGCTTCAAATCCCTAATCTGGTTTAAAAGGTCAGTTGAAGCCTAAAAGGACTTGACATTTTACCTTTAAAAGTCTGACTTTTGGACTTAAGACTTAACAACATTTCAGCCTGAATGACCTGAAGGATAAATACAAAGCTGGTTTCAATTGAACTATTTAGAAAGCAGGGGATCTTCTAATTTGTAAGATAGCATTCAGAGAGCTTTTTCCATTAAGAACTCAATCGACTGAAAAATGATTTCCTTGGGTATTCCACAATCTTTCAATGCTTGTGTAAATTTTACGCAGGAGGTGGGCGGTGTGTGAGACTCAAGATATAAAACACTGTTGGTACAAAGGAAGAAAACCATCTTATGAGCCACAGAGAACTGATGATCACCTGTAAGCAATACACATTGCCTCTGTTTACCAGTTTCTCCCTCAGGTGAAACACAATTCACATACCAGATATTCATTATAGTTTCATTTCTTTGAAGCAAGTTCAATGGCTTTTTCAAATGATCGTTATCATCAATTAATATTTATTGAGCACCCACTGGGTACATATTATAGAAGGTCTGGTAGGCTATTTTGCAACAAATGTCTTACTGTAAATTATACTTTATGTACTTTTATTATATTTTTGTAGGACCAAGTGACTGTCTATCTTCTGCATGGTATATGCTAAAATGTCACTTATGTGAAAGCAACAAAGGGGGATTCTAGAAATGCTTTTGTGCATTATTTGTGTGTGTGTGTTTGTGTGCGTGTGTAAAATATGAAATGGTTAAAATTTTTGAGACTCTGTTATACATTCTGTTCTATCAGTAAAAAATGAAATCCAGTTTTTACTTTATTGATAAGGTCACCAACATTCTTTTAAAAATGAAAATGTAGAGAGAATGAACCAAATATAATGACGTATTATCTTATATGTTCAGAATATTGCCTTTGATAACATGAAAATGAAGTTCTTCTGAGGGTTGGAATTTTTCTTATCTACAAAGGCCACTTTAAATTGAAGCTTCCATGAGAATGTTTTCAAGGATTATCTAAATACAGACCAGACCTATGGACATATATTTCTGTCTTACTAAGATATACTTCCAGGCTATATTCCAAAACTGAAAAATATTTCTTTCTTTCTTTTTTTCTAGTCTTATGTTCATATTAGAAAAATCTGGGGTGTTGAGAATCTTTGGTAGTTTGCTCAGATATCATATAACTGATAGAATTTTTATATTTTTGTGAGCATCATTCTTTTAATACTATTTAATGACTATTTATTGAAAATATAACACATTCAAGCCTCTAAATGATCTCTGTGGGAATACAAAGATAATTCAAACACCTGTCCTGCTTTCAATGTGATTTTCTAAATTACCATGCTTTATAAATTTTCACATTATTTTTGTAATTTTAAACTCTATTAATATGGCATCCCTTTATATGAAAAATGCTTGTAGACATTTATAATCGAAATTTCAAATGTGGAAGCTGCTAACTATTAATCTGTAGAAAAGACAAATTACAGAGGCTTGAGGTGGCCTAGGTAAAATTGTCCCAAATTTTCATGTTTAAATGTTACATTTTCAATTGTACAATAGGTGTGAAATCGAAGTTGAACAGTATTGTGCTTTTTCTACACCTCAGAGAGACAACCATAAATGGAGTCTTGGGAGTCACCATCCTTTCAAACACCCCATTCAATGGAAATTGGGTTAGGCATCTAAGAGTGAAGGAGATACAATCTGTTGTCCTTAATGGCAAACATCACTTTTCTAGCTCTTCTCAGTATAAATCAGTATCTTACATAAAAGGAGATTAAAATTCAGATGTTGGGAGATTAAAATTCAGATGTTGAAAAAGTAAACAGATATACAGAGGTACAGTGTTCTCATCTCATCCAAGGCTTCTAAGATGGATGTCAAAGTGCTAAATGGAAGCACCAAATGGTAACTATGTCCTGAAGAAAAGAATTGGGCCATAGCACATCAAATTCTATTTTAAAAATAATTATGCCCAAATCAGTCAATTGGTGTAACAGAAATAAAGTCATTTCAATAGAACATTATCACAGGATCAATGTCTCTCACTTTGAAAAAAATAACCATTTCTCCTTCACTTTGACACTTATTTTTGATAAATGCTTCGGCTTCCCCTCAGTTTTAATTTCTCAGCCAGGTATTATTATGCTGTGACAACCTTCTATTCCATTGTCATTGTGTCAGATTATTGAAAAGGATAATAGGTAGATATATTTGCCTTTAGAATGTTAAGAAATAAATGGCATTCCTATTTCTTATTTATCGACAGTACTTCTTAATTTCAGAGAGTGGTTCTAGTGATAATTACTAGATTTTTACATTGGTAGAAAACTGGAGTGTATGTCAATAATAGAACAATTTTATATTTATGAACTTTTTTCCTTCTATAAATACGCAGACTTAGTAATCAACATTAAGATTGCTGTGTTTATTTTTAAATAAAAATAACTCATTATCCCTTTAATTAATCTGGCACATTTAAAATCTACAAATAAAATGATATAAAGAGAGGTTAGAGATTTTTCTTAAAATCACACAGCAAGAAGTCAATTTTTGTTATCTATGCTTTATAGTTTCCACACAATAAACTTCTCCTATTTGTTTTTGTTTCAACAAAGAACACTATCCAGGCAATATAAAGTAACCTTCAAGTTAACTATTTGGTGTAAATTTGAAAGTTATTAAAATCAAGTAAAGAGTTGAAAGATGGAATGACTGTTTTGATCCACAATATAGGGATATTTTTCTGTTATCTGCTAGAAAAAATGAGCAAGGATAATATGTCAAAGTCTAGCCACATTTGGGGCTGGGGTTTCAGCTCAGTGGTAAAGCACTTGCCTAACATGTTTGAAGCACTGGGTTCAATTCTCAGCACCACATATAAATAAATAAAATAAAGTTCTATCAACAACTAAAAACAAAACAAAGCAAAACAAAATTTAAAAAATCTATCCACCTTTGAAACAATTTAAAACAGCAACAGCACATATTTGTAATCTCTAGATTTGCAAGGATTATTAGGTCTGACAGAAATAAGTGACGAATTTGTTGGGAAATAATCATGTATCATTGGAGTTTATTGGAATTAAAATTTGGAAAATATTTTGGGGTAATCTCTCAGTGCATAATATATGTATATTTTGACTTGAATACTCTATCAAGCTTAAAATAAATTAACTAGACTTTCACTCTTCAACATTAATAGTTTCTAAAATAACATTTAAAGAAAACCAAGCTGAATAAGGATAACAATTGAAATACTACTTGGTTAATTTTTTAAAGCATGCAAAATTATCATATGTATTATTCATGGACACATATGTTTTTAAAATAGCCAGGAATAATGCAGACTTGGAATGATACATCCTAATTTCAGAAAAATGATGTGATGGGTGAGGATAAAGGAATTTGTATAAGATTTTAATGTTCATCCCTTAAAGAAAAATGCTATCATGGAAATAAAACAAAATATTAATATTTGTAATTCTTTACAATAAGCACATGGATATTTGTTAAATTGCCACCTCTGTGTCTTAAATATTGTTGTTAACAAAAAGACCTAACTGAAATATATAATTTGCATCTTTTCCCATACTTCCATCTAGAACATTCTTTAAGTTAAAGTATTTTCAATAGTTCATCTTTCAATAAACAAATGCTCATTGAATAACTTCACCTCTCCAAGCATAGGGCTATATTCTAGACACTAAAAATAAAAAATATATATAAGATGTGTTCAATGACTTATGCTCTAGTTAACAAGTTATATTAAAACCTTTAACCATTCCTATGCCCAACATTTCCTTGGTGAGGAAATGCACCATTATCTATTAATACTACTTCTCTGTCTTTGTGTATCTTTATTAATTTAATATGCGAAATTAGAGCTTTGCTAATGACCAGAAGATATTAATAGAAAGTGAGGTTCCTTTGTTTCTTTAGAGGACATTCAGTGCACTACAGCCTCAGACTCCTGAGTCAGTGGTTCTAGGCATCTGGGGTTCATATATCAGAAAATGCATTAAGAATATGGAACACTTAAAAGAGGGTGGCTAAAATATATTTTGCTCTAATATCTACTCTCATTTCATAGAAGAAGTTATATTTTTGTATAAAAGTGTAGAAATATGATCCTTTAGCCTAAATGAATGTATCTTTTTGATAAGATTGATACATTGTTCTTATATTTTACATTTTGCAGTAGGCTATTAAACATCTTATCATAGGTCAGTGTAGGGATCCCACTTGACAAGAGTATAGCCATCCTGATGGTAACTGCCATTTTGCCTGCCAGGTGACCTGGCTTGTATTCCAAATTCTATAGGACAAATGAAGTCCTTAAGATAGTCAAGAGTACTGTGCTAGCTACAGATGCTCACACTGTTTCTTAACTGACATTTGAACCTGGTAATAGCTTTTGAGAAAGACCAGGTACATTCTGGTTGGCTGTAGCCCACCTTAGTCTAGGTTAGCATATAATCGCCTTCCTCCTTCTTAGGGATTCATCTGCCTTACTGCCACACAACACATACTTCTAAGTTCTCAATAAAGTTTGCTCTGTGCCCTTTTCTTTGATCTTATTTATTTATTTTTTCCCATCTTTCTTATACACTAGAACTGGATTCTTATACACTAGAAATGGGTTTTTCCAAACTAGGACCACCTTTGAAAACTGCTGCCTTAATGATCCCATATTCTTGACCTTGCATATGCTGAATATGTGGGATATTCATGAATAGATATGCTTTCAAAATTCCTTTATTTGATTTGAAAACCACTAACCCCTGACAACATTCACATAATTACTGCATGTATGCTTATCATTGAGGGGAGATGAATTTAAGGGTAAATACTTATTTGAGAAGGCATATGTTTCACTCAAAAGTTACCACTGATGCTGTCGATAAATTTTGAATTTGTAAAATTTATGGTTTCTAACAACTTAAATCTCTGTCTAATGTGAAATGCTGATGATAGAGCTAAAGATGAAAAGAAAAGAATAAATGCAACTCTTTAAGTCTTGGGATTCCTTGTGGCCCACTATTTATACTGAGTTGTATTTCAAGTCTAGGTACTAGAAGAAACTTAAAAAACAACAACAAACAAACTATTCCGATCTTTACTTACATCAGCTTTCAATCATCATGTGTATATTTCAAACTCATAGCAACATTTTTAAAACTATATTCCATTCTTCCTCACTTCTATACATCACAGCAGCTTCTTAACCTCTCACTTGGAACCCTGCCAATTTTTCTCATACACCTTGCCAAGGTCCTTTCTTTTTTCTCTACTTTAGCTCATTATATATCCTGCATCTTAGTCTTCCCGAATACTTCAAAATTTTCTCTCTACTTTCCAATGATCTTTTCACTAGAGCAAAATCTGGAGATTGGATCCAGAAATCCTTACCCTTTTTCTCTTTTCTATTTTTGTATCTCCCTCCCCATTCTCCTGATTTAGCATCACAAAATGCATGAGAATAAGGCCAGAAAATCTGAGACTCTCTTTAGATGAAAGGGGGAGCAAGAATGATGAGGAGCAGATGATAACATTTTCTGTAATTGGGATTGAGAGGCAGGAAATTGGGGAAGGCTGACAGTGTATGAGAAGGATGTCTAGATAATCAAAAATGAGAATGCTAACACTAAGCAATACAAAAAAGGCATTGGTGTCTTGGGGTACATGGTTATCAAGGTGTATCATCACCCTGCCCTATCAGGAAGGTGGTCCTGGTGCTCCTCTGAGACACACATGGGTAAAGACAGCCAGAGCCATGGCCCACTAGATGAGATTGTTCCCAGCATAGAGATTTGTCCCTTTGCATTTAAAGAACAGAACACTGACATGCTTCCCCGCCCCCACAATAATTACGTCAAACCTTCATTAGATGGAAAATCATGGTGATCTCTTTCCAAGTTTCCTGTTGCTTTCTATTCCACAAACAATGAAAAACATCTATGGAAAGTTAAAGGATGTGAGTAAGTAGTACTCAGCAATAGTGCAGGGAGACTCTTGTTTATTCTCAAGCTCATTGAGGTCATGGATTCATTTAAAAATATTTTAGAAATCTATGGAATTTCAAAGGCATAACAGACCATAGACAGGGGATATGGTTTGGTTTCCAATTCATTTATTTCCCAATCTTTCAGAATGGCCTGTATTATCAAGATTTTTATCCCCCCCTTAGCTTCTGTTGCCTCATGAAACAGATGATTTCTGAGTTCTCTTCAAATACTATCAATGTTTGATGACTAGGATCTTAACAGTTTTTTTTTTTCTCTCAAATTATGAACACAAAGATGAAGGTAAATGGATACAGCTCTAAAGCTGGTCATAATCCTAAATCGCATAATAAAAAGTATGTAAAAAGGAGATTGGATAAGCATTCCAAAAAGATCTCTGTCCCCAAAAAAGACAGAATTACAATATGTAGGTTTTCTTCCAAGTTTCTCTGGAGAGAGTCCTTTACTAAGGAAGCTACCCAAGAGCCTTGTCCTGTTTCTTCTAGATGTGGTAGGTCAGGATGCTGCAAGGCATGTCCTCCAGATGCATTACATTTTAAAGCACTTACTCTCAAGAACTTTTTGAAGTTCGACTGGTACTACTTTACTCATTGACTCGTGTTTAGATTACAGAAACAAATGATTAAGCTGAAACTCATTCTGAAACAAAATTCCCCCCCCCACACAATATAGTACATAAACTGAGCTGCAGCCTTTGCAGTTTTCACCATCTGGCCCACAGTGTGAGATGATATTAGTAGCATGTCAGGGAATTTTCCCCCTTCTCTTTCAAAAACAGAGAGAGAGAGAGAGAGAGAGAGAAAGAAAAAAATAATCCTAATCTATAGTATGAAGAGTATTAAATGAAACATCTGCCTCGCTGAATGAGTAGATGAACTTTGCAGTCTGCAAGCTGCTGGCGTTTGTCAAGTACATGTTTACATTGCTGACTGTTGTAAATTTTCAAGATGGTGACATGAAATTGACTTACTAAAATATCTTATTCAAATCTCTTAAAACACATGTTTCATTTTTTTGTCTTTTTTTTTCCCTTTAATGTCCTTATTCTTGATGAAAGGCATTGCCGATTGAAACAGTGAGAGGTTGCTGAGATTCTAGTCAAACCGAAGCCTCCGAGTAAAGAAAAATTGCATAATAAAATCTGCCTAGAGCTAGCACAAAAGTCTTGTTAATGTAAAACTATAATCCTAAATGCTAAAAGATACTAATGAAAGAGCCATAGAATTGAGACAAATTCCCTGGTAAAAAGAAACAAGATGCTGTTTCAAATGTTGAAAAGAAGGGTTACTTTAAAAAATAATATCTGCTTGATGACTGATTATAAACTCTGCTAAATTCAGTCTTTCAAAATGAATAAAGATCAATGAAAAAATATTTCTCAAAATATAATCACTTCGGACAAAATATCACATAGCCCAATGAGGACTTTGAGTCTTATTGAAGAGAGGTCTTATTCTAAGTTTCAAGTTTCTTCTTTCCTTGTAGTGAAAACATCCCATTTTCTTTATCAATTCTAATACACGTACCAAAAATGAAGATTTGTTTTTAACTTATGTAATATTCAGGACACAGAAATAATTATACAGTTTTCTCTCTCTGTTATAACATCTAGAGAATAAATTAAAAGCAAAATTTTAATAATATAAATATATACTTCCAGTCATTCTCCACTATTGAACACAGAGAAGGCTGATTTATTAACTAATTTCCAGTGAGATATAATTCAGTGGATGAAACTGAAACTGTCTTTTATTGTATTTGCATACCTTAGGGTCCTCAGGATAGGTCTAACTTCTACGGCACTAACTCCCTTCTTTCTTCCCTTCCATATTCTTTTTCTTTTCCCCCCTCCCTGACTCCCTTCTTTTCTTCTTTCACTAAACGCAAACCTAATTTTAAAGATTGTAATATGTAAATTTAAAGCAAATATTAAGCAGAGAGATAGGACTTCAAAGACTAATTACAAAGGACTGTGTGTGCCCATAAGAGAGGAATTCAAGGTAGATGTGGAGGGCAGAGCAGGCCTCTAGAGACAAAGTAACATCAAAAGAGGGGCCTATGAGACATGTGTTAGCCAGTGAAAGGGGAGAGGAAAGTGGAAAGGTTCTAGGCAAAGGCTCATTCAAAGAGTCAGGGTCAAGAAAGAGCATGAATCACCAAGAAACCCACATACAGGACAGTGCAATTGTATACTGTAGGCGGTAAGTAGGGAATTTTAAGGGAAAATTTTTGAGAGTCACTTTGGACAGGGTGAAAAACCCAGACCCAGATAAGATATGCAACCCAGAATTCTTTGTTTGTTTGTTTGTTTACTGAGAGTAATTGAAAGCCATGAAGAAGTTTTATTCTAGGGAACAATGTAATTAGATTATTTGTAAACCCCTAGGGTGAAGAATAGTTTAGGGTATAAGTAGTGAGATTGACAAGTGAAAAGAACACCTTGAAAGCTATTCTAATCATGCAAATGGAAAGGGATATGCACATAAAGTTGGAAGTAGTATAGCCAGAGGAAGAGGGGGCAGATATGGACCATCTGAAGGAGTCTGTATATAAAAGAATGATTGCATTGGTACATGAGGAAAAGGGAGGAAACAGAGACTCCAAGTCACTGTGGCCTTGTTGCTGCTCCAGTAACTTCACTACACCTTGAAGACTGAATGACATCTTGAAGCTGTTGAGAGGCACATCAGAAGCAAGATTTAAAATTAACTCCACCTGCAATGAAAATGAAGATGGGCCAAATTCACTCAGGCCAAAATGCCTAATAGCAACCAATCGTAGGTACTCTTCTCATATTTTCACTTGTCCTTCAGGTCCAGCTCAGATGTATTCAGGTTTTGGCCATTCTGAACTGATCACTTTCTCAGCCTAGTGCCTAATTTTTTTTTTTTTTTGTGATGCACTTTGATTATTTATTTACATTTAAATTGGCTATTATTTCATGTGTAAATTTCTCACAAGGTTGAGATGCCCCCTGAGAGCACAGTTTCTGTCTTTGTATCTCCAATCTCCTAGCAAATCCTTAGCAAGTAACTTGCACATAATAGATGCTCAGTACATGTTTGCTGAATTGAATTTCTCCTGTTCCCTTAGACCACGTGTTTCCACAGCTGCTTTTAGTAGCAGCTTGCTCTTTATCTCTTTTCTAACTCAAGAAGCTAAGGAGCATAGAACTAAAATTCAGGATTGTGATACATGTGATGTTGCTGAAGACAATGACTGGCATAGGATAAATTAAAAACAAATTAAGGGATTTCATTCACCCACATATGATTAATTTCTTTTATTTTGGAAAAGTGATGCTATTGTCAAACTTGAACCTAAGAGAAACAATAACAGAAATGAGAGATACAAACTATTTATCAATGATCAAAAATTGATATTTATATTCAAAGAATCAAGGTTGTTTTTTTAATGTTTTTTCTGTTTCCATAAACTATGACTTGAAGTGATGGCTTTGTGTCTCTATATGTGTGTAAATGTACAAAAACTCTATTTCTGTTCCAAAGAGGAGATCAGAGAGAGGCAAAGCAACTAAGAGGACTGCTTCTTATGTAAGTTAACCTATTGCCAGCTCTAATAAAAATGCATATGTTTCTTCACTTAACCAGTACCTTGTAGAGCTGGAAAATGATTTAATAGTGACGTGAAGTATCTGGTATTTTCAAATAGTGTTCCATGGAGTCCCACAGTTTCAAGAGAGTTGCATCATGAGTCTCCAGAGGAAGGGTGGATCCACAATTAAATACTTTGGGACTCCACTTCTGCTTCTACTAGAGTATTTAGCTTTCATCTTCTGTTTGTTTGAAAAAAAGAATGTGGAGACTAAGCAAAACCCAGACCTTAATTGAAACTGACCTTCTCATTTATCAGTGAGAATACTGAGGTCCAGACAAGGTACCATAGCTAAACATCATATTAAGAGTCTGTAGCAGAAAGTCTGATTTCAAATCCCAGCATCATTGATTGCCAATGATTTTAGCCCATCTGCGCTGCTATAATAAAATGCTATAAACTAGGTGGCTTATTTTAAAAAATCTCTTTCTTATAGTTCTGAAGGCTGGGAAGTCCAAGATCAAAAGCTGGAAGCCGTGGTGTGTGGTGAGGCCACTTTCTGATTCATAGATGGCAGCTTCTGTTGTGTCCTTACATGGTGGAAAGAGTGAGACAGCTAGCTATATGAAGCCTCCTTTTTAAGTGTGCTCATCTCTCCTGATTTACCTGAGACTTCACCCTCATACATGAATCATCTCCAAAAGACCCTAAAATCATCACACTGGGGATTAGGTTTCAACATATGAACCGAGATTTCAAACCTCAACCTAAGGCAATAACCATGGAAGAGTTACTGGGCCTTTTGAATCTTCAGGTTCCATATCTGTACAATGGGTTTTCGATAGGATCATATAAAGAAATGTAAATAAAGCCTTTATCACATTCACTGGGATGTAGATAATTAATAACATTCTGGCATTGGAATTTTTGTTAAATAAGCTGCTCTTGCTACTTTGTACCAAGTAACTATGTGAGATGATACATATTTTAATATGCTTCACTGTAATAATCATAATACTATTTCCATGTCTCCCCAAACATCATGGTGTAAATGTCAAGTATAAACCATCAATTTTGTTTAAAATAACAGCAGCAACAACAACAACAACAAAAAACCCAGATATACATGTTAGAAGAAGTGGTAGCAATAGCAGAAATTTAAGTAGAACCCAGATCTTTTACCCTGTACCCAGGGTTTTCTGTATGTGCCTCAACAAACAAACTAACACTCTCTGCATTATGACTCACCCAAAAGAAGAATAAAGTGAAAAGGTTTCTTTCAGGGGAAATGGTGTTTTTCATTTTCTTCTCAGGAAATATGTGCACTTTAAAATAAGGAAAGAAAGTGGTTTGACAGTTGTAAAATAAAATATATGACATTTTTCCAGGGAGCAAATATCTTCAAGTAATTTGCAATGACTTGGGAGGCAAATATAAATAAATGCATTACTCAAAAATCCTGCTAGAATTTACTGTAGAATAAAACAACATTAGTTTTTTTTTTTTAACAAGAGCATATATTTTGGTGTCCAGGAAAATAATTTTTTATCACATTATATAAAATAGAACTTGTAAACGATTATTAAGAAAACATAGAGAGTTTTTACTTGTCTTTTACTTACTTTTAAAGCCATTCCAGTACAATTAGTTCATCACTATGCATTCTTCCTACAGGATTACACCTTTACTTAACATCTGATGAAAATGAATCAAGATTCCTAGGAGAGTTTAGGTTTCAGAAGAGTAATTTTGAAAGATTTAGAAACCTAGAGTTTATACTTGATTCTCCTCTGTATTGTGAGAATGGTTTCTGTTCATTTTAATAAGAGATGCCTAATATTACCTGCAAAAATGAATTGGTTTTGTCATATGGGCAGAAGCCTTTAGCAATCTGATCAAGAAATATTCATCTTACCTCATCTTTTCAAGGCTTAGTGATGCTTTACACATAACTTTAAAAAGATAATATTTTCAGAGAAATTGCTTTGATACTTTAAATAAAATATATGAAAGATTTCATCTTCCTGAGGAGGAAAAAGAGCCCACAAATTTATTGAGTTTATGTATGGTAGTAATAAAATTGGTATAATTAAGCTTTAATCATATAATTAAGTTTTAATTGGCATAATTAAGTTATTTTTACACAAATTTGAAATTTCTTTTATGAGGCACCAAAAATATTTTTTAAAGTGCTGTTTTAGAAGACTAGGGAAGTAATACCTGGCATATAAAATATAATTCACTCTCATTAGGAATTTAAGGTGAAAAGCAAAGGTAAACAGTTCTGTTTTTTTTTTTTCCACAAGACTTTCTTTGGTCTGTACTATAAATGATGGAAGTTGCCAGATAAACATAGCGCCTGTTTCAATGTTAACTCTGAGTTCAGATGAGCCTACTGGTCCTCATTTTCTCACTTGGTTACTTCATATGCAAAATGGGATTATTATCAATTCTGATTATTTGAGTCATGCTAATGAAAAATCACCTTCACAATATTGGTCAAATATATGATTAAATTTTGTTTCTGATGGCAAATTATATTTACATGTCAAACCTAAAAATGTCTAACTCAGAGAAACAGAAAGTAGAAAAATAGTTACCAGGGGCCAGGTAGAAGGAGTGGTAGAAATGGGGAGATATTCCTCAAAGGGTCCAAACTTTCAGTGGTAAGATAAATAAGTTTCAGAGCCTAATGTATAGCATAGTGACTCTAATGGTCAATAAAGCATTATATACTTGGAATTCACTAAGAGAAATCTCATCACAGGAAAAATACAATGAAATAAAATAATGGAAACTATGTGAGGTGATGGGTATGTTAATTAACTTGACTGTGTTAGGCATTTCACAATGTATATCTAAACACTATATTGTACATCATATATGTAGGCCATATATATATATAATATATATATATATATATATATATATTATATATATATATTTTTTTCAATTACACCTTAATAAAACTGTAAAAACAAAATACCCCCAAAACTCACAAATATTCATTCAAAAATAAATATGTGATTGAATACTGTACTAGTCAATGAGGATTTAGTCTTTGATAAAAAGGATGAAAATTCTACATCTAGCATCAAATATTTTAGTTGTAAGAGAAAATAAATAATATAATAGTAGCCAGTGACAGCAGATGAGAGAAAAATAAATCAAGGTAAAGCCAATAAGGAGAGGAAAGCTTCATTTCATGAAATCAAAATTAATTCCAGATGAATTAAGCACTTAAGTTTTATAAACAGAAAAACAAAAAAAAAAATGTAAAAGATACCTGTAAAATGTAGGTTAATATTCTTTTGATATTTCAGTGCGTATTATAAGTATAAAAGTAAATTTAAAACTTCACAAATGAAAAGATCAACACATTGGAGTTTATGAGAATTAACATCTAATCTCCACTAAACAAATAAATAAAATTCAAACAGAAATGGAAAAAAATGGAAATATTTGCCACCACTAATTTAAAAAGAGTATTAAAATATAAAAAAATACATAAGTCAGTGAGAAGAACTTTTAGTATAATATATAAATAATTACTAAGCTAGCCATATTACAAAACTTCCTCATGATTAAAACATAAATTTTATGATAACTTCATATACAGAACAAAAACTTAAAGAGTAGATTCTGCTGGAAAGACTGCAATGGGATGGGCCATTTTATACAGAAATACAGGTCAATATCTCTGTCAAAATTTTTAAAAGGCATCTGCTAAGGACCCTAAGAATTCTCTTTGGCCCACCAAATTTACTGAAATGATACAGATGATGCAAAAACTCACCAGGAAAATATAGCAAGAAAGCATGCCAAAATTTAAGTGTATTTATAGCTGGGTTATAGGATTCTTAGGGATTTTAGTTATATTTTTTATGCCTTTTTATATTTTTTAATGTTTTCTACAAGAGCATTTTATTGTCAGGAGGAAAAATTTTTTTTAAATGAGAAGGAAAATGAATGAAAGAGGAGAGAAAGAACAAAAGAAAATTAAAAGGAGAATTTTTTTGACCAGTATTTTTCTATGTGTTGAAACATCATCCTTATTCATCACAAATCAGAGATATACTCTTTATGGGGAAAATGGCAAAATTTCTAAGAAATAGTAAGACTCAGCCAAGAATCACACTTTGAAAAATAATTAACAGAACAAAGATCATAGCATATCCCCCGGAGCTAATTTCGTGGATTATTCCTGAGAGTGTAACCATACATCATCTAAGAATCATTCTGCAGAAGGGGTGCTGAGGGAAATCTCTTTGCAGCATTTTAGCTCTGTTTTTCTCATTTAAACTTGAAGTTCTCTGGAAAGATATTCAAGCAGCTTCTTTGCCTTCAGATTCTAGAGACCTAGAAAAATCAGGCCTTTGTTAGTATGTGTTTGTGGTGTTAATGGTTGTTAATGATTTATTATTTACATATTTTAAACATGCTACCTGAATTCCTATATTAACCTCAGGTCACCGCTAGTGGTCTTGGATATTTTGACAGATCAGTGAGTGGTCTGGATTTCCTGATACTTCACTTAGGCATATCAGCTAGAAGTTGGTTTTTTAGTTGGTTCCTCTTTAGATTGAGATATGGTGGTATAAAGCAGAACTGTTTGCTTACTTAGTTGTTTTCCTTCATCACATGAATGAGAATTTTGTTTTATTTTAGGATTTACTAGGACTGCTCTGGTAATTAAACACAGAAGCACTGTGAATATTCCTAAGAATACATATAATTTTGAAATCAAGTATTGATGTGATTTGTGTGGAGCTTAAGCTATAATACAAATGAATAAATACAAGATTTGGTCCAACGTATTTTCTATGGAAAAACAAGAGCCCGACAGTAGTGAAGTGGTGAAAAGGGATTTTATTCAGAACTACTGCAACAGAGGAAAAATAATGTCAGTTTAGAAGTAGACTCAATTCTAAATTAAAGATGGGCAAGTGAGAGTTGCGGCGATAGCCAAGTGGCAAGTGAAAGTCAGTGGAGAGAAAATTGCTAAGAAGAAACATCTTAGTAATGAGAGGTGACTACATTTAAACCAAACAGAATCATTCCTGAAGATAGGTTGGAGTGATTAGACATCACCTAAGGTATGGCAGAAGGAGAGGAATCCAGTAACATATTAAGGGTGACCAGATATGGAGAATGGGAAGGTCCTTGAATTTTATGAAGTGCATAGATGGGCCTAAGAAAAGGTTGGAGAGCCTGTTTAAAGTTTGGTCAATACTTTTTACTTAAGTACCTTAATACTTATAATGTATTCAATTATACTTATTTTATACTATTAAACAATAAAATATTGATAGAAATATATTCTATATTACAAAATATTTTTGGGTTGCTAAAATCTGTACTGGTCTTGCAGGACCTTCAAAATCACTGTTTCTCATGTTTGAGACTTTTGAGGCTATGCTATGGTACCTGTGCTAAACAGTATCCCTCAATCATAGAAATTATTTCTTTTCAACCTGACCTCTGATGAGAAGTCTTAGAGAAGGCTAATGATACTAATGTGGATGATATTCCTTTAGAAATATTCTTAACAATTGAGATTATTCTTACGATTGCCCAATTTTAGGGGAAATTGAGATTTTAATTCCTGGATCCCTTTCAAATTAATCAGAAAAAATTAGTGATTAGGAATACACTGATATACCATAAGAAACTAAGGACTATGGGTCAGAATTTCCTTTTGCACTGCTATTCCATCTCCCTCATGCCTTCTTTAGATCATTCACATTTCTTTCTTTTTTTTTTAAGAGACAGAGAGAAAGAGAATTTATATATATATATATATATATATATATATATATATATATATATATAGACACAACACAATGCCTTTATTTTTATGTGGTGCTGAGAATCGAACCTGGGTCGCAACCGTCCATGCTAGGGGAGCACTCTACTGCTGAGCCACAATCCCAGCCCCAGATCATTCACATTTCTGGTTCAATTTTTCTAATTTTCTCATATTTCATAGTAGCAATTTCTAACATTCTTAAACGGCATATTGGTTCTTCAAGGGCAAAATTTTGTCTATTTTGTTTATTGTCAGTACCTAGAAAAGTGAGTGCCTAGAACATTGTAAGAGCTATGGAATGAATGGGTAAAACTCCACATAAACATTGAAATGGGATATGATCCATGACTCCCACTACTGGGTGTACATCCAGAGGAAATGAAGTCGGTATGGCAAAGAGACATCTGCATTCCCATGTTCATTGCAGCACTATTCAGAATAGGAAAGAAATGGAAACAAACTAAATGCCCATCAACTGACAAATGGATAAAGAGAGTTACACACACACACACACACACACACACACACACACAGAGGGACACTATTATAGAATAAAATCCTACACCATGATGGAACTATAGATTAATATATTAAGTGAAATAAACCAGGTACTGAAAGAAAGTATCATAGGATCTCACCAGTAGAACCTTAAAAAGATGATCTTATAGAAGTTGAGAGCAGAATGGTGATTACCAGAGTCTGGGGAGGGAAGAAGAGGGGAAAGCTAATCAATGGTTACAAAAATAGGAGTAAAAAATTATGTTAAATTAAAAGATTGTATTGCAGTTGTACACTTGGGTGACTATAGATTCTGATAATGTATGATACATTTTCAAAAACTAGAAGAAAGAATTTTGAAAGTTTTTATAATAAAGAAATGACAAATGTTCAGGGGATAGATATGTTTAAGCTGATTTAAACGTTACACAATGTATATGTGTACCAAAATATCATAAGCTACCCCATTAATATGTTCAATTTTCATGCGTTTATGCACAGTAAAAAATAAATTTAATTTAAATTCTGAAAAATCATTTTAACTTTTTTAAAAAAATTTTAATTTAAAATTTAAAAAAATCAACTCTTTTCTCCACACTATCTGTAAAAAAATTTCCAGTTCAATGAAGTAAGCTGCATAATGTATAAATTCTATTGATTTTTGTTAGAAAATCAATCAAAAGTACTGGAGTAGTATAAATTAAATTTATACTCACGCACACATAAATATAAATTTGAAAATATATAACACTTTTCAAATACAACATTATTAATTATTTTACTAATAAAATAATAAAATAACACATTTCGTACCAGCTTATTCTAGAAAATACTCTATACTTTAAATTAGGCTAGAATGCTAAATTCTTAAGGAACAGCATTCAATTTTATGAGTCTCTCTTTCAGCCATTATTCTCTTCAAATTACTAGAGTTAGATAAAGCTTCTGATAGTTCCTACCCTAAAAACTTATTGCTTCTCTAGCAGATTGCATAATATTAGGTGGTAACACATAATACACAATAGTAGATAGTAAATATTTCCCTGACAGCATAGTTTTCGTAGCAGGTTCCAATCAAGTGGTTCTTGCTTAAGAGTTTTTATAAAAGACACATTATGAGAAACCTCTTCCTTTTACAGGAATTTTTCTGTATTGTTTACATAGGTATCATAGAGCGATGTGCTTGATACAAATTGTTTCAGTTGGAAAGAGCTCTGCCAAAGAAAACAGACAGGCAGCTGTTTGCATAGTGCATATTTTTTTTTTTTTTTTGCTAAATATGGCTGCACCTGTGTAAACACAAACTTTATTTCCAAGAAGTACTCCTGCAGCTGCAAAGACTTTCAGTTGTAGCCAAAGCTGTTATTTTTATTACACAATGTAATGTATGTAATAGCTTTTGGTCAGTTGTCAATCTCAAAAATCATATAAGAAGTTTCATTTATATTAATATAGGCATTTTATTGTATTTTTCTAAAATTTTAATATGAGGTTGTCTTTATTTTCTATTTATGCTTTATAATTATTTAATTATGCAAGTTAGAATTAAACAAGGAATAATATTCCAGTTATGCAAAGCACATGAGAAAGAACAGTTTTTTCTTTCATTCATTCATTCATTCATAACTTCTTTCATTTTCCTTTTCAACTTTATTAAAGTATAATTGACAAATAAAAATATACATGTTTAGGGTATAAAATATGGCATATATATGTATATATATATATATATATATATATATATATATATATATATATATATATATTTAATGATTACCATGATCAAGCTAATAATTGCCTCACATAATTAGCATTATTGTGTATGTTCGTGTGTGGTGAGGACATTTAAGATCTACTCTCTTAGAAACTTTCAAGAATACAATACATTACTGTTAACTATAGTCATTAAGCTATATGTTGTCTCTAGAATTTATTCATCTTGTAATTGAAAGTTTGTACTCTTTAACTAATCTCTGTCCATTTCTATTCTCTTCCCATTTGACATCTGCTAACTGCTATTCTACTCTGTTACTGTGAGTTTGACTTTTTTAGATTTCACATAAAAGTGAATTTGTGCATTATTTGCTTTTGTTTTTCTGGTTTACTTCACTTAGCATAGTGTCATCCAGGATAATCCATGTTGTCAGAAATGACAGAGTTTCCTTCTTTTGAAAGGATGATTACTATTTCTTGGAATGTATCACATAGATACAACCTAGGTTGCTTGTATATCTTGGCTATTCTGAGTAATGCTGTATTAAGTGTGGAAGTGTTGGTATATCTCTGAGATATTGACTTCATTTCCTTTGGATATATACAGGGAAGAAGTGGGATTGATAGATCGTGTGGTAATTTTTTTAATTCTTTGAAGACTTTCCACAATATTTTCATAATGGTTGAAATAATTTTCATTCTCACCAACACTATATAAGAAACCTTTATCTTCACATTCTTGCTAACACTTCCTTTGCCACCTTTAGAATAGCCATTCTAACAGTTGTGAGGCTATGAGTCATTGGTTTGATTTGCAGTTTTCAATGAGTGATGTTGAAGACACTTTCTTATGTATGCTGCCCATTTGTATGTCTTCTTCAATTCAGGACTTTGCTTATTTTCTAATCAGATTATATTTTGCTATTTAGTTATTTGAGTTTCTTTTTTTAATCCCTGATCAGATATATAATTTACAAATATTTTCTTACATACAGTAGGTTTTATTGTTTCCTTTGCTATGTATTAGCATTTTTTAAATTTATTTATTTATTTTTTTTAGTTTAAAGTAGTCCTATTTGTATATTTTTGCTTTTGTGGCCTGGGCTATTGGTGTCATGTTCAAAAAATCATTTCCCAAACCAATGTCAATAAGATTTTTCCCAGTGTTTTCTTCTAGCAGTTCTATAGTTTGAAAACTTACATTTAAGTCTCTGAGTTGATTTTTGGTTTGAGTGATATGCCCAATTTTATTTTTCTGCTGTGGATACCCAGTTTACTGAACACCATTTACTGAAGAGAATTTCTTCCATTTTTTGTTATTGGCACTTATGTTGAATTTCATTTGATTGGAAATGTGCAGGCATATTTCTGTACTCTATTCTCTTTCTTGGGTCTTTCTATCCAATATTATGCTTTGATCATTCTAGCAATGTAATATATGTTGAAATCAGAAAGTTTAATGCCTCCAGATTTGTTCTTCTTGCTCAAGATTTCTTTGGCTATTTAGAGTGATTTGTGATTCCATGTGAAGTTTAAGATTCTTTGTTCCATATCTATAAAAATGCCACTGGGATATTGACAGGTATCGCATTGAATTGATAGATAGTTTTGGGTAATATGAACATTTTAATAATATTAATTCTTCTAGTTTGTGGAGAGGAAACATCTTTCCATTTATTTTTGTCTTCTTCAATTTCATTTATCAGTGTTTTACAGTTTTCAGTGTATAGATCTTTTACTTCCTTAATTAAATTTATTCTTAAATACTTTATTCTTTTTGAAATGTTGAAAATATGTTTCTTAACTTTTTATTTTTCTTTCTTTTTTTATGATATTTTGTTGTTAGTATATAGAATTGCAACTGATTTTGCATGTTGATTTTGTATGCTTCAACTTTTCTGAATTTGTTTATTCAAAAATTTTTTTGATGGAGTCTTTAGGATTTCCTAAATATAATATCATATCATCTGCAAAAGCAGAGAATATTTTATTATTTTCTAATTTTAATGTCTGTCTTTTTCTTTGCTTGGTTGCACTCTCTAGGATTTCCAGGATGATGCTGAAAAGATTCAGTGAGAATAGAAGCCTTTGTCTTGTTCCTGGCTTATTGAAGCTTGCAAGAGAAAGCCCATCAGTGAGCCCAGGTAGGGACTTTTTCTATTGGTGTACCTACTCCAGTCCTTTCCATTCCCTTTTGTGTGTGTGTATGGGGTGGAGTGATCCTAGGATAGTATATTTTGTCTTGATCCCACAAATTCAGGCTGGGTGCTAAAGACTCATGTTTACTTTCTCTAGAGAAATGTCCTGATGTATGCAAAATTATACACCTTCTCTAACTCCAGTGGAGTCCAGTTGGCTTTATGGCTGTGCTTTTGCATGATCTGTGGAAATTCATGGCTACTCTCTATGGAGATGCTCACAAGGTATCAGCTATGGAGTGATGAGGAATGTATGAAATGCTGGGGGCTCATGTGGGCTAGTGAGAGGGTCCCACAGGTTATGCATTATATATACAGTGTGTATAGCAGACTTCTTGGAGAAATCTATGTGGTGGGAAGTAGAAATGGTGGTCTTTTGTTGACATGGCACCTCCGTTGTGAATCTCAGTGTGAACTCTCATTCCTTTTCTCTATTACTAGCTGCCCACAGCCTACTCAACCATGTGGACACCCTCAGTGTTATGGATGGGGCAAGAAAGAGGTGGGCCTATTGGGTAGTTGGGGAAGCCTGGTATTCACTACACCATGTTACATCATAGAAGAAATCCCAGGCCCAGGGGCTGTCTATCAACATTGAGATGTGGTGCCTTGGTGGGAGAGATGACATGGATAAAGTAAAACTGTTCTTCTTACCCTCTTCAATGCATCTGTTCTATTTCTTCAATATTGTGTTGGGACCTCTTGGCTAGACTCCCAAGTTCCAACAAAAGTACTCTTGTCCATCCACAGGTGATTTTCAAAATTGGAGTTTTTTTGGCAGGGGTAGAGGGGAAAGATGAGGGCTGAAACCTCTTATTCCACTGGCCTGCTGGTGTAATTCCTCCACTAGATCCTTCATGCACTTTTAAACTTCCTATAGATTCATTCAAATAAACTGAAACTTAATCTCCTGGTTCTTTAAGAAAATCAAGAAACCCCTTTAAAATATATTTACAAAGAACTTTTCATATGAAAAGTTTCAAAGAATTTATAAAAGACCGACAAACATTCTTTGGGATGTATCTCTTTTTCTTGAGACCTCAGAACAGATCTATGGCCTCTCTGGGTCATCCTGAAGATCCTGCTTCTTAGAGAAATGGCCTGCTTTTTCTTTCACCCAAAGTATACTGAGAATTTACACTTAATGCAGTTTCAAGAAGACTTCAAAATGAAACTATACTTTGTCTTTTGAGAACTGTCTGTTCAGTTGATTTGCCCACTTGGTAATTTTATTATTGTTGTTGAGATTTTGAATTCTTATATATTTTGGATATTAATCCTCCATTAGAAGAATAGCTGGCAAAGATTTATCTCTCATTCTTTAGACTTTCTCTTCACTCTGTTAATTCTATCTTTTGCTGTGCAGAAGCTTTATAATTTTGTGCATTCACATTTGCCAATTCTTGCTATTATTTCCTGGGTTATTAAAGTCCTATTCAGGAAGTTGTTGCCTGTACTTATATGTTGAAGTGTTTTACCTGTTTATTCTTTTCTTTTAAAAGTTGTAGAATTTCTGGTCTTATACCTAGGCCTTTGATCCATTTTGACATAAATTTTGTATAGGGTGAGAGAGATGGATCTAGTTTCATTCTTCTACATATGAACATCCATCCCAGCACCATTTGTCAAACAGTCTGTCTTTTCTCTACTGTATATTTTTGGTACCTTTGTGAAGAATCAGATGATTATAGCTATGCAAGTTTTTTTTCTGTGATTTATATTCTCCATTGATCTATGTACCTATTTTTATGCTAATAACATGCTGTTTCTATTATAATGTCTCTGTAATATAATTTGAAGTTGGGTGTTGAGATGCCTCCAGATTGCATGTGTTTGCTCAGGATCACTTTGGCTACTCTGAGTGTTTTGTTCTTCCACATAAATTTTAAGATTTTGTTTAATTTCTATGAAGAATATCATTGGTATTTTGATGGGAATTTTATTAAATCTGTAGATCATTTTTGGTACAAATGGTCAATAATTAGATGAGAAAACTTTCAACATCTTTAGCCATCAGGGAAATGCAAACCTAAACTACCCTGAGATTCGATTTCACTGCAGTCAGAAGGGCCATTATCAAAAATACAAAGAAATTCTGGTGAGGATTTGGGGTAAAAAAAAAACCTCTTATACAGTGTTGGTGGGAATGTAAATTATTATAACTACTATGGAAGTCATTAGGGAGGTTCCTTAAAGAACTAAGAATAGAACTACCTTATAATACAAAAGAATTAAAGGTAGATAAAGGCATAGCCATGTTTATCAACATAATTCATAATAACCAGGAATTAATTGAAACAGCTGAAGTATCTGTCAGTGGATTAACAGATAAAGAAAATATGTTATATATATATATATATATATATATATATATATATATATATATATATATATAGAGTTTTATTCACCCATAAAGAAGAATGAAATTATGTCATTTGCAGGCAAATTATTAAATGTAGTGAGTCAGAGAATTATCTTATGTTCTCTTTTATATGTAAAAGCTAATGGGTGGGGAGAACATCACAGAAGTAGAAGGGAGACCAATAGAATGTAAAAGAGGAGAAGGGTGGAGGAGGAAGGTAAGGTAAGGAGAGTTATTGGGGGAATGAAATTGATCATATTATTTGTTATATACATATACCCATGTACTACATGAAACTCACTATTCTGTTTAATTAGTATGCACTAATAAAAAAGTCAACTATAGTTCTTTAGTTCTCAAAGTGTGATCTAGGTACCCTTGAGAGGTTTTCAAGGTTAAAACTATGTTTATAGCAATAAAAAGATAATATTTGCTTTTTTAACAAAAATCAATGCAAGAGTCTATAAAATCATCTAAGGAATAAAAAATATCCAAAACATAAAAGGGGCAGAAGAATTGTTACATAAGAGGGTATGAAGAATTCCATTGATGTGGTTTTATATACCACATTACACTTAACCTATAAGAAATTACCATTGGTTGAGTTTCAGTATAGTAGCAAAGAGGTATATTTGAAAAGACTATTAAAATTCTTCCCTATTTTCCAATAACTGTGTGATGCAAGATTTTCCTCACATGTGTCAATTAAATGACATAGCAGAATATGTTGAATGGAGAAACAGATTCAGGATTCAATTGTTTTCTACTGACCCACACATTAATGAAATTGAAAATAATGAAACATTGTCATTCTTCACTAATCTGCTTTTGTCTGCTTATTTAGAAAAATACAGTTATCATGCACTTATTATTTTTAAAAATAAATTAGTAAGTAAAAATTTTAAGAATTTAATAGCAATTAACAATAGATATATACATACAGGAAAATATTATTGCCATCCACAATAATCTTTAAAAATAAAAAAATATTAGAAATATTTAAATATTGTCATCAGAATAAAATGGAACTTGGTCTTCAAGATAAAAAAATAAAAATATAAAAAATATTAATACCTAGACTTTGAAAACTTCTGTTGTAAGACCATGCTTGTATACTCCAAAGAAATAGAAAATGAGTGAAATGACAAAATAAAAACTTGACTATTTTTTCCTATAGAAAATAGATATAGAACATATAATACATAGTAAAAATTGAATTCTAAAGTATGGTATCATTTGTATACCCACAGTCCTTTTAAATTCTCTGTTGATATTTTCTCTTAAAAATTATTTAAGAATAAGGCCACATATCATGTCATAATATTTTCAGTGGGGCTTGACTAAGCAATAGGAAGAGGTAGTTATCTTTGTGATACAAGAATGAATATTTCTAAAATTACTAAAAAAATCATGAAGAATACCTCATTCAAATCATCCTCTGCTTATTCAGTACAATATTCATGAATTCAAACTCATTAATTTGAACTCAGGGATCACATTGTGAATAAATCACCCAAGGTTACAGAGATATTTCTTTTTATCAGTGAGGTAACAGGGAATCCATCCCACAAAAACTTAGATGGTCTTTAGTTATATGTACCCAAACAAATGTGCTTTAGTATATCTAGAAGTTATTAAAATTTTAACATAATTTGTATATTTACTCATATATTTCTTCATAAGCATAATTAACAACCTTGGTCTCAGGCACATGGTGTAACAAGCAAACTCCTGAGAGGACAATCCATGGTCATTCATAAATGATTACTGGTGGAAATGTACTCTTGGCTCTCATGGATGGGAAGATCATTGCTGGCTGGAGTACACATTCTCTGTAATTTGTTGGCTTCACTAGTACACTCTAAAATCAGATTTCCCAACAGGGAAGCTGTCTCAGCCTGTGTGGGGGTCAAGAAAAACCTTTCTATGATGAGAGCATGCTCCATATGTTTAAGTGTTATACTCAACATCTTGTCTTGTGATGCTCACATTATTTCCTATGTTAGCCTTTTCCACATTGATTATAGCTTACCAGTTAATTCATACCCAGTAGTTTCTCATGTTTTCATTATTCCCTCTGTGATTATCTTTTCTCTTTATTTCCAGATGTTCTTCTGTTCCTTCAGTGTTTTCTATTAGTTTTCATTTTTATAAACTTTCATTTTTTTTTCTGGAAGAATATTTTAGGGACATCTAAAATGGAGTGATTGTTTTCCAGAGGAATGTGCAAGATAATTCATTAAGACACAGAAAGTAATTGTCAGTGCTATCATTCTGATTTATTTTTGCTTCATCCTTAGAAATTTATTTCAATATATCTTACAGTAATCACAGTATATTAGTTCAGAGGTAAATGTGTATAATTTATAAACATATATCCACATATAGTGAATGTGTATCAACACTTATTTTTCAATGGTGTATACAATAAAAAATATTTTGAGCAATGCATAGTGGCCCACATTTGTAACTCCAGTGACTTGGGAGCCTGAGGCAAGAAGCTCACAAGTACAAGACTTGTCTTATCAACTTAGTGGGACCCAGTCTAAAAATAAAAAGGACTGGGGATGTAACTCAGTGATAAAGTGACCCTGGGTCTAATTTCCAGTACAAATACACACACACACATACACACACATTTATATATGTCTTTATATATGCATGATTGTATATTATATATATGCATGATTATATATTGTGTGCTTTTCCTTTTTAAATTACTTCAGAATTTCTTTTAATGCATTTATTCATTTATTAGTTATACATAATATTGAAAATGCCCAGCTATTTACAAGTGGTCACTACTTATTTGTCACCTGTGTTACCACTGGTAATTTTCTGTTGTGAATTTTGTATAGCTTCTGATGTCTATCTATCTAGTTCTTGCAAATTACATAGAAATTGTTTACCACCATGCCTCATCTAAAATATAAATAACTAATCACATATCTAGTATTATATTTCTTTAGTTCTGATAATCTTTATACCATGAGTCACAAATACTGTCAAATGTGTTCTTATGAAGGTGATAGAAATTTCCAGTATCTTTGAAAGTATGTGCAGTTTTTACTAAATGTAATATCAATGTGCTCATAATAACTTGGTCCTGATTTATCATAAATAAAATGGTAGAGTAAAATGCAATGTCAAAGGTAATTTAATTCCAACTCCTGGTTTTTAGCAATAGAGAAATATTCCTCAAAACATTAAGGAACTTACTAAAGATTATATAGCAAGGCTAGAACTTAAACTAACCTCTTAATTCCTAAGACAGCACACTTCAATGAAACCAGGGCAGGAATCTAGAGCATTTTGTGAATAATGCTTGGATATTACTTATGTAAAATATTTCATTGATCATTGTTTTAGTTAGTTTTTCATTGCTATAACCAAAAGACCTGGCAGGAACAAGGTAGAAGAGGAAAAATTTATTTTGGCTTATGGTTTCAGAGGTTTCAGTCCATAGTCAATCAGCTCCATAGCTCTGGACCCAAAGTAAGATAAAACATCATGGCAGAAAAACATGGTGGAGGAAAGAAGCATAGGACATGGAAATTGGAAGAAGAGAGGGCTCTGCTCACCAGAGACAAAATATAAACCCAAAGGCATACCCTTGGTGACCAACTTCTTTTTTTTTTAATTTTTTTTTTAGTCACACATGGACACACAATATCTTTATTTTGTTTATTTTTATGTGGTGCTGAGAATTGAACCCAGTGCCTCACATGTACTAGGCAAGCACTCTGCCACTGAGCCACCACCCCAGCCTGACCAACTTCTTGTACAGCTACTCCCCAGTTAATACATCTCTGTGGATTAATCCACTGATTCAGTTTTACATCTCATAATCTAATTAATTCACTTCCAAAAATTCATATATCATCTCACACATGAGATTCTGGCAGCCATCTCACATTCAAACCATAACAATAGGTATTGATTTATTCCCTTAATTGTTCATTTCATTATTTTTTAATCTCTCCTACAGTGTTAGAATTTAAAGGTCCTATATTTGTCTTCCATTATAACATAGATACTCAAAAGCTCTGTAATCAAATTGGACTTCATAATAATTTTGAAGAGGTGAATGGGACATATCATAATCATAATTCTTTTAGTCAGAATGTTTTGTATATTTTTTTCTGCAAGTGAATATTTCTGACTGTTGCATGCAGCAATGATAAAAATCTGAGAATCCAGATGTCTTTAATATCACCATCATTAGTCTCCACATCCTGACACATGCCTAGAAGAAAAGAACAGAGTGGGACAGCAATGTGTGTGTTCTCTCCAAAGGGTGTTTACAAACATCCTTAGTCCTCAGATAAGAATGTGGATCATTATTTATTGAATATTATATCTTCTGTAACAGGCATTTTACAATACCATACTCTATATTAGTATTAAGTACTAATAATGGTCTCATTGCTGGTGTAATAAAATTGCTTCTAATGGATTCTCAGTCTTCTTTTTTAAAAATAAATTTACCAGAAACTCAACTTATAGTAAATGCAGTTTCATTTCTTTTTATAGCTTTAAAGAAACACAAAGGTGTATCCCTGAGCTCACATTTCAGAAGTTTTAAATGAGTCTTTGTGTCTGATTTTTATTACAATGTGAATGTTACAGCAATTTTGGTTTCAATATATAAACTGGAGCCTGTTTTATGCATAAAATCATGTAGTTCAATCTCCAAATACATTGCCCACTCATGCATGATAATTAATTTTTTATTGAACAAAGCCCTAAAATATAAAGCATTAGTTGATTATGTGTAACCAAATGATGTTAGATGTCCAAGGGCAATTATGATAAAATATTAAAGCAATTTTATATCAAGAAAAGATAAAAATATACAGCCACGTATTTTTAATTCAGTTACTTCAATATTTTGCACATTAAAAATGTATATAAGAGCTGCCAACTCAGTTGCTTCAAAAATGAAGTTACTTTATTTTTGAGAAACTCCGAGTTTGCTGAAGTGCATTTGAGACACTAGGAGTCACAAAAAGTTGCTACCATTAAGCCTCCTCTAAGCCAGGGTGAGCTCATGATCCTTTCTTTAATAATAAATTTAGAATCCTTATTAGAAAATGTACCACATTGTAGCACTCAGAGATAAACTATGTTGCAGTAGTCTCTTGAAAAAAGATAGAAATAAGTCGCTTAATAAAGTCTAAATCATTCCTTAGGTTAGCTAATAGAAGCACCCGTGGTTATAAAATTAATCAGTCCCTGCTATTACAGCAAATTGGTGAAGATTGTATTGACACATCTTCATCTGCATGTCTCATCAGAGGTGTCCGTGCCATTTAGCTACGAAACCCTGGAGGCTTCCTCTGCACAGAATCTTATAACACTTCAATTAAGGGACACCAAGCTGCCAACCAGACAGCGGCGCATTTATTTCTTGATGACTCCTTAAGTTGTGCCACAGGCCTATCATTAAGAGAATATTTTTCACAGCAGGTTGCAAAGATCCTCATGCCATTAAAAGGAATTGAAAAAGCATCAATTTGTTGTTTCCACCTAACACAGATATTTTTCATTGCTGGAACAGCCATTAAAAACAATCTGTTTTATTGCATTGTGAAAAGATCACATGAAGTACACATAATGATTTATTTTAAGGATGACATTAGGATTAAAACCACTGTGAAAATGTAGTATTTGAAATAAATATTTAGGAAAACAAAGTCTCAAATATGCTTTTCTCTTTTACACCAAATTACTAATAGACACTTATTGATACCTTGAATCAGAGTTTGAAAAATGTTCCAAAAGAATGGCTTTTAGAAGGTGGTGAAGAAGAGCTTCTTTGGAGAAGCATGCCTCAAAAGAGTGGCATGCCTTGAAATTTTAAGTGGAAATTCTTTGAAAATTAGTAAACCAGAACTGAATTCTTTGAAAATATAATGGATCAAATGCTTCTTGGGGGCAATTATGTGGGGATCTTTTGGAAGGAGGAGTTTAATGCCATTGCTGCATTGTATTGACTTAAATTACTATTTTTCAGAGTGACAGAAAACACCTAATTCTAGTGATTTACTTAGATTAAGGCAGCTGCTGGCTATGGGTGCCTCTCTGACATTGAAGTATACAGTGATTCATTTTGAAACTTGTTTTCTCAGTCCCGGAGTTGGGCACTACTTGACAGTTCACATCAACATTAAGTTAAAACAGGGAAAAATCTTTGTCTAATAGTCTCCTTAATGTTATTGTTTAGAAAATTCTAATGTTTTTCATGAGTTGTTTTTGACAAAATTATTAAAGGAAACAATTTAAAATCACATATTTCAGTAAGGGCAATATAATATATAAAAATTGTTTCCTAAAGAACAGAAACAACAACACAAACAACTTCATGAAAGAGGACTTATCACTCTTGTCATACCAAATGTGGGGTACCCTATAAGAAAACTGGTCTTGCTGAAACCTAGGACTGCAAAATATTGTGAAAGGGGTACTACAGAGCCCAATACAACTCTTATGTATATATTATATATATTCTATAACTCTTAAATAATAAGAGTTATAGTTGGCTTTAGTATGTGTGTGTGTGTGTGTGTGTGTGTGTGTGTATAAACCTATATAAAAAAGAGAGTGGACTCTGTAGCACACGCACACATACACACACACACATATAAAACTCTTATGTAATAAGAGTTGTAATGGACTCAGTATTTTGCCATCTCAAGACTCAGACACTCATTCCTACTGATGTTAGGAGTATTAGTAGCTGGTGATCAGAGCTGAGTTCCTTAATGAAGACTGTATTCAGCAGTAGACAGCCCACACCCAATGACTAGTCTATGGAGAAGGGGAGTACAGGCCTTATCCCCTGGCAGCAGAAGGGGAAAACTCTGATAGACCTTCTCCCCTCTGGAGCTCCACCTGTGGAGCTGACTGAGGTCTTTTGGTAACATCATCACAATTAAAATATTATCTCCCCTTCAATCTGACTTATTCTCACTGTATTATGGGTGTTGACCTCAAGGGCATACACCAATAAACCTTCTACATGAAAATTTTCATCTCAAATATGATCCCAAACAATATAACTAAACAATCATACCACCTCTTTAATGCATAGGACTTGATTAGCATGAGTAGGTTAGAGAACTGTAGTGGTATGAGGACACCTATTTTTTACAAAGGAGGTAAAACCTGCTTTGCAGGGGATATGTCGGATATGTCCACAGCCCGAATGTAACTCCCTTTTGGTTCCATACTGCACCTGCACTGAGAACAGAAATGTGAGATGACACTGCCACTGCACAGAACCATTCACAATAGGAGCAGCTGAAATCACAGGTAGACTTTGCAGATATGACCCAGGGCACAGAAACTTGGCATCAAGGGATTATTGAGCCAAAGATCTGGGATTGTTAGTTTTGAGGGAGCAGTATTGGATCTCACCAGGGACTCTAACTTAAAGTGCAAAATGTAACTAAATACATTATGTGTGCAACTAAACATGTACTGAATCTTAATATTTATGACATGGACTTATTCCCTACACAGGAGATTTCTTTCTCTTTTTTTTCCTTTGTTGTCTTCTTTGCTTATCTTCTATGAATTATGGAGCACATATTTGCTCCATTTGGCAATTTAAACTCTCTGCTCCTCAATTTTCTCATGGGTAATGAGGGGATAAGAATTTCTTTCACAGGATCATTTTCCATCTATCCATTAATTCTTTCACTTATTTAAAAATATCTTTTGAAAACTTACTATGTGCAGGTTACCACTGTACTGTTTAATGCATAGAATGAATACAATGGAGAATATAATGAATGTAATGGCTGTGAATATAATGGAGAGTAAAAATATATAAAAAAGGGAACATGCAAGAAAGATTCAAACTAACTAAAAATAATTACCAGTCCCTGACATAATAAGTCTGGTAAAGTAGAAACACCAAACAAATTGGTCAATATCAGAAGATGTACAAGTTATAATTTTCACATGAGCATATAAAAGGAGTGAATAATTTAGACTTTTATTTTTACAAATCCCTTATGGAACAGCTGACTATTAAAGTAAATGAAGAATGAAATGCAGTTGGATGAGTGAGGAGGAGCCCTATGCACGAAGACTATAAAGTAGAAGGGTGAGAGCCTGGCCTATTTTGAAGAAAGTGAGGTTCTCAGAACAAGATGAAAGTGGGGGAAGAGAATCAGTGAAGAACAAGGCTGGGGAGATAAATGGGAATGAAAACATGAGGACATGTGTACTACCCTTGTAGTTAGCATGAGTGAAAAGCAATGGGAGGTCTTTGAGAGATTTTAAGCTGAAGAGGCTTGGGATATGACATATTGCTAGAGAACTGGTCTAACCACTTTGTATAAATTGGATGAACATTGGAATACAGGGAAAGTATACAGGATAATAGTCTTGCTGAAAAATACTAATTTCCTAAAGCAACCCATTGTGGGCTTATTGAACACCTTGACAGAGTTGATAGAATTTGGTTGCATTCCATTTATATATAATGTCTCTCCATTACCTTTATTTCTCCTGTTTTTTTTCTCCCTAATTTTTTAAAAAAATCTTTTTAATTAGAGAAAGTGGTACCAGGGATTGAACTCAGGGGCACTCAAATACTAATTTACATCCCCACCCCTAATTTGTATTTTATTTAGAGACAGGGTCTCACTGAGTTGCTTAGTGTCTCGCTGTTGTTGAGGCTGGCTTTGAACCTGTGATTCTCCTGCCTCAGCTTCTCAAGGCACTAGGATTACAGGCATGCACCACCACACCTGTTATAATTTGTTTTTTTTTTTTACCTTTTAATAACATACATTCAGCACTTTTTAAGGAAATTTCAATAAGAGAACAAAATCATGTTATTCATGACCAATAGAATACCACACATCTCTGCTCCTAAGTAATTTGCACTGCCAAGAAAGGAAAATGGGAATACCAAGCCATTCCCCTCAGGATTTATGGGGCAATGAGAAGAAGTCGTGGTTTTCACGGTGTTGTTAGAGGTGAAGAAGGAGAGGTTAGGAATCATTTGGCAGATGGAATTATGGGTAAAAAGAGGTTAAAACTCTTGGGTAAACTAGAAGAGGTGAAGTTGAGATGGAAGCAACAATGATTTATGAAAGAGATTTCTGAATATCTGATCATCAGGCTAGGAACTAAACATCTTAAGTTTTAAGGAAGTATAATGCAGTTTCTTCATGATAGCAAAAGGAAAATATAAAGAAATATAGGTATCAAATATTATGGTAATATTGGCATATTAAAATAGAATCCATGCACATTAGTATACATAATATGAATTTTCATTCATTAAAGAATTATAATTATAATGAATCAGACATTTCAAATACCTTGTTTCATATATTTCAAGCAAAAATTGGTACTAGTCAATTTATGTTGGAGAGAAATAGCATAGAATCAAATAAATTCTTAGACACAATGTATACAATAACCACTATCCTGATTCTTCATGGAAAAATATTGGATAATAGATCTGAGTTTACTAACAATGAATTTAATTTGCTTATATTTTACTTCTTTCAAATTTATTGGGGTAACATTTAGTTGTACATATATCATGGTGTATTTTGATGATCTTGATATATGTGTTCCTTTGAGACCATCAGTGTAATCAAGATAACACATACTTCCATCATTTTTGAAAACTTACCCATTTCCCCTTTTTAATCATTTTCTTCTGCCACTTCCCATCCCTACGCAAGCTCTGAAGTACTTTCTTTAACTATACATTAGTTTGAATTTCCTAGAATTTTATATAACTGCCATCATACAGTAGGAGTCTGACTTTTTCCACTAGCATACTTCTCTGCAAATTCATCATGTGGTTGCATGTATCATTAGTTGATTCCATTTTATTAATGAATAGTATTATACTGAATGAGTATACCACAAGTTGTTCATCAGTTCACCTACTAATGAAAAGTTGATTTGTTTCTATGGCGTATTTATCACCAAAAAAGCTATTATGAACAAGGATGTGTAGTAGACATATGCTTGTGTTTACATGGATAAATGCTTAGGAAGTGATTTGCCTGGTGATATGATATATGTATATTTACCTTTAAATAAACTTCCAAAATGATTGTATCCTTTTTTTATTCCCACCAGTAATTTTACAAAAAATTCCAATGGCTGACATTGTCTATATTAACTTAAAGGACATTTATAAGCTAATTATAATTTTCTCATTATAAAGAAGGAAACAAAAGTTCAAGTTTATCAAGAAAATTATTTGTTGTGGCCACAGAACAAGTGAGTAGATGAGGTGGAATTCTAATCTGTTGGATCTGACAGCAATAGAACCCATTTTCAGAATGCCCAAGAAAAGCTTTTATAACTGGAGGACTACTTTTTCTTTGGATAGATGTGATTTTCACCCATTGATTTGTTGCCTCCGGTTTGACTTGGATAAATGGAGAGAATGGGAAATTATTTTAGTCCAAGTAATGGTTCTTTGAACATACAAGGTCAAGGTATAGCTTTATATGGTTGACTGAAATTCAAACTTATAATTTGCCATCAATTGGTGAAGAGATATATAAGACTCCAATAAACCAACAATCCCTTTAATTTAAGAGAGTAGCTTGAATTCAGATGAAGTGCTACTTAAATCAGCAACCATAGCCATCCTTTCATTGGTTTAATGGCTTTTTCTTTTTATTGTTGATTTTGTTTCAAGGAACAGATAAAGACAAAAGGACTGAAACACACACACACACACACACACACACACACATACACACACAGATACACAAAACTAGCTTGGGGGAAAACAAAAGGATAAAGCACCTGCAGGAGATTAATGGACAGAAGTGCTTTCTCTTTGTTTCCATTTTTAATAAGACAAACACATTATGTAAAATTTAAAATGTGAGAACTGTACATAGATGTATGAAAAGCAACCTACAAGAGGCTCTTGTGGTTTTTGATGCTGCTGTTGGCACCGTTTCTTCTGACTACTGACCAGTGCTTTGATTTTTATGATTACTCCTGATGCAAGCCTCTACTGTAATCTGAAAGATAATGATGAAATAAGTTTTTCCTTGGGGACATAACATTTTAGCATTTAAATTAAAACAAACAGAGAATTGTAACTCTTTAGAGAAGAATCTGTGTAAGGGTGGAATGCATTTAGGTATTAGTGACTAAAGGTCCAAAATGTCAACATCAGAATTACTATTTCTCAAAAGTTTTTCATTCCTCTTCATTCCTCTACTGCTGTCAACTGCAGTAATCTCTCAGACAGATTGAACAAATAAAAATATATGACAGTTAAATTTGATTTTTCAAAATAGCTTATGCAATATTTGGGACATACTTATAGCAAAAAATTCATTGTTTATCTGAAAAATTTAAATGTTTGTCCTGAATTTTTATCTGACAATCTGATTGCCAACAGAGTTTACCTCCTTTTTTACTTTGAATTTGTGGTGTTGGCATATGGAATATTAATATGTACAGAAGAAGTAGGAGACCTAAAAGCAGTCATTAAAAATGGAAAAAGTTCAGTGAATTCTTTCAAACATTCAAAACACAGCCAGCTATATGGTTTATCTATTCATACAAACATACCATCAATAGTTAGTCATTTTGTACAATTTGACTATTATCTTTTAATAAATTCACTATATTTGAATGAGGCACAGAACTCAACATAATAAATAACCTAATGGTTAATGACTAATATTCTTGACCTCTATGTATCCACTATAGCAAGAAGATTATCTTAGCCCTCATGATAATGAAAACACAAACTTTAATAAGGCAGGAATAATAATGATTATTCACTTATTCTATAGGTGAGGACACTGAAAAATAAAGAAGTTAAGCCCCATTTTTTTCCAAAGCACACAACCAGTAAAACATACAGTCAGGAGGTTCAGCTTCAGAGCCCATGTTCTGAACTACTGTGCTATATTGACATGCTCCATAGAAACAATAGTAAATATGCATTGCTTAGGAATGATGTAAATAAAAAATATGCAGGATTTCTACTATCAAAAGAATTGAAAGACTAGATATATGTTTCATGGTTTTGAAATATATGACTTTTTATTTGAAATATATGACTTTTTCATTTTTATATAATTTATCAATTTTAAAATGATAAAAGCTGAATTTAAAAATGTCCCTAATAGCACAAGCTAAGCAAAACATAACTGGCTCTGAATTCAAGTTATAGTCATCAGTTTCCAACTTATTTTTTCCAGTTTTACTTATTTACATATTTTATGTGTGCATTGTAATTATACATAATATTGGGATTTATTGCACATATTGGTACATGCAACAATATAAGAACATGGATCCTCTGTACTTCCTCTTTTCTTCCTCTCTTCCTTCCCCTTGGCCCCTTTACTCTGCTCTAAAGGGCCAAGTATTTTCAGGAGATACTTGTTTTCTCTTTTTTCTCACTAGCTTCCACATAACAGAGAAAACATGGTACTTTTGTTTTTTTGTTTGTTTTGTTTTGTAGTTGGACAGAATGCCTTTATTTTATTTATTTATTCTTATGTGGTGCTGAGGACTGAACCCAGCGCCTAAGCACGTGCTAGGCAAGTGCTCTACCACTGAGCCACAATCCCAGACCAAGAGAAAACATGGAACTTTTGACTTTCAGCATTTCTTATTTCTCTTAAAATAATGCTCTCAAGTTCCATCTATTTCCCTGAAAATGACATTTTTTCCTTCTTTATAGCTGAATAAAACTCAATTGTGTATATATACTACATTGCTTTTATCCATTCATCAGTTGATGGATACCTAGGCTGGTTCCAAAATTTGGCTATTGTGCAATGTGCTGCTATAAACACGGGTGTGCATTCTTTGAATTTTTTTTTAGTGTAGTTTGTTTTTAATTGACATTTAAAATTGTACATATTTATGGGGTACAGTGTGAAAATTCAACACATGTGTACAATGTAATGATCAAATCAAGGTAATTAGCATTTCATTTTCCCGAACATTTTTCATTTCTTTGGGTGGAGAAGCTTCAAAAGACTTAAAGTTACAACTCCTCAGTTTCTCCTGAGTTCCAAAATCAATATACAGCTAGAATGAAACTTCAGTCCTCCAGTAATGCTTTTCAGGAAGTAGGAAATTATTCTAAAGTCAATCTTAAAAGACGCATTAGAAAAATATTCACAAATATTTGAGTAAAGGAGACTAAATAGAGGGAGGTTTGCTCTAAAACATAGTAAGAGTAAATATTATAAAGATACAAATCTTTTCCAAATTAATATTTTAATTCAATAGATTTCCAATAAAATCCTAACAAGTGTATAAGCATATATAACTCTTTAAGTCTATTCTAAAATTTACATGGCTGAGATTAGTTTTTTTTCATTTCATTCAACTCTATTTCACATTTTTATACCTTAATATTGTCATATATCCACATAATATTAAAATTTAGCATTGTTTCATTAAGATAATAATTATTCTATACTTTTAGGAGTCAAATAAGGCCCAAATGTCACAAATGGTGGCAAGTCAATACATTTCTCTTTCATCAATTGCTTTTCTTTCTTGTAACTTATTTATTAAACAAACCAAGTAGGGTTTCCAATAGAGCTTTTTATAGTCTGAATTGATAACTTCATCCTACAATGTAGTTTAACATCACGCTTTGCTCTCGGAATTTCTGGTAAATTGCAGTTTATATGAAGACAGTAAGATAGAAGTAGCACAGGTGTGGTGGCTCAGGGGCATGGGAGCTGGGGCATGGAAGGTGAGGGGGAGGCAGGAGGATCTGAAGTTCAAAGCCAGACTCAGCAATTTAGTCAGGCGCTAAGCAACTATCTCAGTGAGACCCTGTCTCCAAATAAAATACAAAAATAGGGCTGGGGATGTGGCTTAGTGGTCAATGCCCCTGAATTTAATCCCTGCCCCCACCACTCCTTTGGCAGGACTACACTTTCCAGGTGGTATTCTTCCAATTGGAAGCACATAATGCCTCATTGTGTTTCTCTTTGAAAGGCTAGTAGCTATTGGTGATAAATGTCTAGATCCATTAATCTATGGAAGAGATTGCAAAACATTGATATTCCAAAGCTGCAATAATTCTTCTTCATCATTAGATAGAATGCTCCCACAAAACAACATTTCTTCATCTACTATTTAATTAACTAAAATACAGTTTGTCTATAAGAGGGAAAAATAAATGCTTCATTACTTTAGCTAATATAAATCAGATAAATAAGAAAATAGAAAACTCATCATCTTTAATATGAAGACTTATTTCAAAATTTAGTAATTATTGCAATCTGGTATTTGGTGTAGACATAAATGGACAAAGCAAAGAGACCACACAACAAATATTTATTGGGTCTTCAAAATTTTTCATTGAATTTCATTAGCAACCAAAGAAACATGCATTGCCAGAAACTTAGATATCTCCCTCTTATTCCTAGTCACTACTCTTTTTATGCTTTATGTAATTGGAATAATATTATATGCATTCTTTAGTATTTGGCTCTTTTTATTCAATATTACATTTGTGAAATTCTTTTATGTTGCATGAAATTATGGATCATTTTTGTTTTTATTTATGTGTAAAGTCTAAAGTAATAGGCACCTCTCAAAGCATTGAGAATAGAACAGATGATAAAGGAAAGTATCTGATTTCATGGAGCTTTACCTTCTTGTGAATGTAGTACAAATGCAAAAATATGCAAAAATCTAATTGCAAGAAATTAAAAGATCTAAATGTAAATTTCATATCTTTAAAACTTTTAGAAGAAATACTTATTTAAAAGTTGCAAATACTTATTGAAAATCCACTTGTACCAAACACTCTTATAAGTAGTATAGGTGCATCAATGAAAATAACGTACTAGTATTCTTATTCCTCTAAATCGCACATTTAATGCAATGAGCAGATACTAACACATAAACAAATTATATAGATTAGAGAAGTGTAAGTGCTTCAAATAAAAAAGTCAGTGAGAATATAGGAGTAGAGTGCCTGCAGAGGCAAAGACTAGGTTGCAATTGCAGATAGGATGGTCAGGAAATTTAAGAGAAAATTCCTTGTATCCTTAGAGTGTAAAGGATTCTTAAGTGACTTTAAAAACACACACCATAAAAGAAATACTTAATTAATTTTACTGCATTTGGTCAACAAATTTCATATATCAGAAGGCACCAGAAAACAAGTTTAAAAAATCTCATATTTTGAAAAAAATAAAGGTAGATTTATTATTGATTTATAAATTTTAAATAAATATATAAATTAAAAATAAATATTAAAATCCATAATATACAAAGAACTTTCTCAAATTAGTAAAAAATACAAATAAGCAGTAGAAGAAATGGACAAAGTATATAAATATAAAACTCATAGACGAGGAAACTTGCCAGGTGCCATGGTATACACCTATAATCCCAGTGGCTTGGGAGGCTGAGACAGGAGGATCGAAAGTTCAAAGCCAGCCTCAGCAAAAGTGAGGTGCTAAGCAACTCAGTGAGACCCTGTCTCTAAATATAATGTAAAATAGGGCTGGGGATGTAGTTTAGTGATTGAGTGCTCTTGAGTTCAATCCCTGGTACCCTCCCTCCCCTGAAAAAAAAAAAAAAACATAGAGGAGGAAACTCAAATTTTGACTAAAATGGGGAAAATGCTAAATATCAAGGAAAATATAAATTGAATTAGAAATATTTGTATTTAGTTATTTAGCTACCCATCAAATTAGTTAAGATTTCAAAAAGGATTTCATGAAGTTGAAGGGGCACAGCCATGAATTCTTGCTGGAATCAGAGGCACAACACTAGTCAGAATTTAGGGTTACAAAGGAGATCAGAACCACAGATCCAAGGGCATTTGAGTTCTGATTCACTTGTCCTTTTGAGAAAGGATGTTAACCAATTCTCCTATAACTTCTGTAATAAATATAAACGTCTCCTACTGAATTTTGAGGTTCTTTCAGGTTAATAAAGAGAAGGAAAGTGATATTCATCAACAAAAAGAGTTTGAAATGTACCCATTAAAGTTGAAGTCTACTGAAGCAAAATAAATAAACAAAAGAAAAAGAACAGAAAAGAAAAAAACATCAATTTGTGGGTTACCCAGGACACTTGCTTTGCGTTTGCCTTCCTCATACTCAGTTAATGCCCATTTCAATACAATATGATGTGAAATCTCATCAGTAGTGATATAATTCAGATTTATAAAAAAAAAGTTACTCGATATCAAGATATCAAGAGAAGCTACCCTGTGTGTGATGCCAAAGTGAACTCTCCTTAATGAGAATTGAAAGATTACTCTCCTTCAAAGTTAGGGTTTACTATTTATGCTATCTTTTTACTACTACCCCTTTCTCATATTAAGATACTGAGATCTAGAATGGGAGTACCAGGAAGAATGTGGACACTCTCTTGAGAGTCTTCAAATAGGCGGAATAGATATATTTGAGTTTTCCTGGGGACATTTAAAATATGAGTAGTAATTTTGAGGATTGGTTGTCATCATTTTCTAAGTGGCTCAATCAGTCTTCCCCACAATTCTGCTTTCTTAGAAGCTTGTCATTAGGCCAGCCTAGGCTACAATTGCAACTCTTCTTGCAAGCTCTGACAATGTCTCTTTGACCCTAATATGCCCTAGCTATTTTAAAACAGTTCACTTTTGAACCAATCTGTCTTTTAGAGTTTCCAAAGTATAATGAATGTGCTAAATGAAACCAAGCAATACTCATCCAACTAAGTCTTTTCTAGTGGGACATGTGGGTAAATGAAAGAGAAAGGACACCAAAGTGATTATTTATGGAAATATGAACATCATTATTAAAGACAAGGGATAGACGGAAATTTTAAAGACATCCTGATCACAAATTAAATATCTAAAAGAGCCATGAAGTGTTAGTTTATTTACCATGTAGAGGTATATGCAAATTTTAGTTAATCATTCATTCATCAGGCATTTCTTTGAAAACTTACTGTACATATGACATTATGACAGGATCTGGGATAAAAGAGGTTTTTCAAAATGTAAGCACTATCCTTGGAGAGTTGGTAGATCATGTAAACATTTATACAAATTTTACAATATAACTTGATGATTGTTCAGTTAACTGTTTATGCAGTCCATTTAGAAATGTGGGGAGAAAGGCCCAAAACCTACTCTGATTTGGGAAGGAGAGAGAGTCAAGGAAAGCCTCTTGAAAACATTTTGTTTCCTTGAATTTGACTAATAATTCTAGTAAATTAGAGCTGCAAACCCAGAATATTTCCTCTCCACAGGCACTACATAGATTAACAATTTCCCATTATTTGCACATGCTTTTATGCCTTTCCTTTAACTATGTCATTAGTTACATCAAAATAGTTGGGGGCACCACCTTTTCAGGCCATTCCCAGAAACACTCACCTCCTCCTCCCCTTTCTTGGCCAGTTGGTTTTTCCAGGAACAAGTGACAACCTATTCTTAACTATGTAACAGTATATGAAACTGTTGGGCCATTCCTGGAAATGCTACACTCAAGGATTGAATGATCAGCAGCCTGAACGGTCAAAGATTTCACATGGACCAAGAAAATTATCTTTCAAAGCTGAGACATTAGTCTCTGGAGGGAACTTGACCAGAATTCCACAGTGAAGTAGTTCACATGGTACAGTTGATTTCCACAGCGATTTTTTTCTAAAGAGTGGATGAGCATCAATAAAGGCTCATTCACGCTGAACTTTCAGTAATCGACTCATAAGGAACTTTAATGTAATTTGTTTTTACATAATGCAGGCTCATAAAATGCATCATTTTTCTTACCCAATTCATAGTTGGAAGATGTATCATTAAGAGGTTTTATTCAGGGCAAGACCCTTTAAAAAAAATGGAACTTTTTTTTTTCTAATTCTAGCAAAATTCTCCCTGTTAAAGAACTGAAGTGCTTCAAACACCCTAGTAATGGTACAGTAAATTACATTTTCTCATTTGGAACATTGTAATAGATTTCTCTACAGAGTGATTTATCATGCAACAATTAGGAACCCAAGGGAATTAGATGACCATTTTAAATTTTATCAGCTTGTTTCAATAAACTGTTAATGTGACCCTAATGTTTGGGAAGCACTTTAATATAATCAGATTTTGGTTGTTCAATCTACTGACATTAATGGCTACCTCATTAATCATAGCATTCTCACTGAGACCTTGGAGGCTGAGCTAAGTTCAGTGGACCAAATTCTTACAATAATAAAAATAGGCAGTTTCTACTGGGAAATATTCTCACTTTAACTACAAAAATATGTTTTGTTATTTCTTAAAAATTGACAGGATAACTGGAAACTCCAAAAGCTTACAAAATAACACTTAAAACCCCTTTAGAGTTACCTCCCAAATTATTCAATTAAATTGAGACCTCCTGTAATCATTAACAGTAATGATTTTCTATTATTTAGAAGTTTAGAGGTATATAGCAAGACCTCAAACAAGCCAGATGATGAATACATAATAAATGTCTGTCTCCCAAACCTGGGTAGAATCTGATGGTTTGCACAAATCCTGCAGAAACTTCAGCTTTTAAAACCTTATAGTTAATTGCTCAGTTGTCTTTCAGGAAGGATATGGGAAGAAAGGCACTGCAGGGTGATTTATAAGATTTGAGAAAACTGTGTGTAAATATAGAGGTTGATTTTAGTACTTCTGAATTTTCCCTTTTCATTTTGATAACAGACATTCTCTCAATCTCTTTTATGTCTATAGAACTCAAAGAAACAAGATATATTGTTTTTACCCCAATATCACTATAGTTTCCTGCTTGGATTACTGCTATAAAATGTCCTCATATTACATATCATGGCTGGAAAAATGGACATAGTACCATCTGTTTCTAAAGTTAAGGTTTTATTTTATTAATTTTTCTTGTTAAACTTAATATAATATGATCCTATTGGAAACAGAGTTTAAAAAACCATGTAGTCAGCTGGAAAAGGTTTCTCTTTTCAGATGTTTTCAAGTCAGACTGAAATGATCTATGCTTTAAAAAAATTCATTTCTGGTTTCAAGGAAATATCTTCATTAATTGTGTGGTTTGTTTTCTGGGTTTTATATTAGCCTCAAAGATTAAATTACAAAAAATATAGCCATAAAAATTAAATTTAAAAATTTATAAAATGGAACCAAACATATCTTTCCAAAGCAGAATTTTTTTGAAAATAAAATATTACTGAATCATTCATTAGTCATAATATTTTCAATCAACTATTTAAAATATATTATTTTGAATAAAGACTGCAGGATAGAGATCTTTAAGAGGAACATGAGCCCTCTGAAAATAATGTGGTAAATATACCTTCTCAAGGTAACTATGAGTCCAATTACACAGAACCGTGCCAGTTCATCTATTCACTCACCACATATTTATGAAGTACACTCTGTGCATTCTAGACTGTGGGTTCTTAAAATAACTTGCTGAATTATTTGCTAGTTCTATACCTAAAAATATTTCAAAGATTAGAAAAAATTATATCTACTTTGCCTGGTATTCATTAGGCACTTAATTCATTACTTTATCTTTGTCAAATGAATAAATACATCTACAAACTAACAAATTTTACAGACCAAGAAAATATAGCCAGATGTCCTTAAGTTGAAGATTCTCGAATAACAGATTCTTTAGTAGGAAGAGATTTTTCTGTGAAAACAAACATTGTTTATTGGATTGATTAAAAGGCATAGGTGAATTCATTGTCAGTCTAGAATTGTTAACAGGTTCTTTAAATAGTCTCTCTATTTGAAAAATGTAGAGACATGGAAATACACTGCTCAAGTCTTTAGCTGGGGTGCATCATTGGATGACATACACAGCTACCATCTTTGTCAATCCATAATCAGTCCTTGTTCAGGGCCATACTTCTTTCAAGTTGCCCCCAGCTGGGGGTACTGTGCAGGTTATTACAAGAAACAAGTCTCATTTGAAGGACAATTTGGCTTGGGAACTCCATTGGCTTCAGCAAAACTTTCTTAGTATTGTGCTGCAGTATGAGCTTCTTTTTGCCCAAGCCTCCTTCCTTTCTCTTGACTTTCAGACATTTAGACATCCATGGGGTCTGAAGGCTCTCTTTGCCTGCACTGGCTTCCTCCTTTTTATCCTCTCCATGTCTCCCCTTAGTAAAACCCTACCTCAGCCTCTTCTTAGAGGATACAAACATGGAAAATTTGTTTGTTTTTTAAATCCTTGAAAGCTCTTTTATATGGTAGAAAAATGGGCTTTTAATAATGTTGGCAAGGGCACTAACTGCTATCAAAAGGCTACAATAATAATCGTTATTATCTCTCCAAACACGTAGAATAAATAAATATCTACTATTTGTCTTATACCTTGTTTATCCTGTTTTTATTAGCGAGAGGATTTCCCCCCCAACCGGAAGCACTTGGCAACTGTTATGGGCAAGCACTGACATTAACTATTAGACAAAAGAGAAATACTATTTTATCTTACATCACAAGCTTTGACTCTGTGGTTTGGTTTCAAGTTGCAGATAAATGAAATGCACAGATATATTACAAAACCATGTACATGTGCCCATTTGATGGCCCTAGATATATCATCTTGAAAAATAGATAAAGGTTTATTAACACTAAACACTATTTTTTTACCTTATATTCTGCTAGTGCTTTATGTCATAGAATTTTTATTGTGCAACACTTTTCTGATTATTTCTCCAGCTTATTTAGGATAGTGATTTTCAAATCTTGTTTTTTAAGTATGAATCCCCCCATAAACAAACACTATCTATTAAACAAATAAAAGTGTTAGTGTTTAAGCACCCAGAGATTCAATCCTTCAACCTCACTTCCCCCAGAGACTTCTAGAATTCTACCTTGAAGTTTGAAAACGACCATTTAGATTATTGCAATCTTTTGGATCACAAACTAAATTTATACCCCCACATGCTGTAGGAAGGTATTTACGGACCTTGTTCCATATGGTGTCTTTTTTCAACTGTGACAGAACTTTCTATGAATGACAGTAGAAATTACATATCTGAAGCGGGTGAAAAATTAATCTCAGCTGGCACCAAAGTTTTGCTTGAGAGACAATTGTCTTTGTTTAGGGAAATACTTTGATAAGTCTTTTAGAGAGTGGCATTTGAGACACTCAAGTCATGAGCTTTGAAGACAAATTTAAAAGTGATAAGGAACCTGCTCTGCCAAAGAAATGTATAAGAAATATAGAGTTGGAAAAGAATGAAAAAGGATTGGGAGAAAGAAGCAGACAAGAGTCAGGCAAGACAGTGAGGGACAGAAGCCCAAATGATATTTGAAAAGCCAAAATGTAAGATATGCCCCATTATAATTTCAACTATGTATTGTAATTACAATTACTCTCATAATAGTACATCAACTTATGCTACAGATGTTATATTGAATTTATTTCTAATTGACATGGCAATTACCTAATGTATGATACAGTTCTACTTTGCTGATAAAGAAAAGTAAAACCAGGGCTCTTCCTTTATATATTCATTCTGTGAAACACTCATTTACTGAAATATTGCTAATTAATACATGCTGTGTTAAATGTTGGGAGTATGTATAGGTGAAAAAAGGTGAAAGTTTTGGTCTTAGGATGTGTACATTTATGTTGGTGGTAGAAGATTCGGTGTTAGGTATATATACATATAGATATATACATATATATATATTTTTAAGAAAATGCACTCTAATAACTCAAACATTTTAAACAAGGCCACTCTTTAAAAAGTTAGAAATCTTGGCTTTTCTACTTCATGTCTTATAATAGACCTAAAGTGGGTGGATAACCTACTAGAACTGCACACCTTACCATGTGTTATTGATTACTTCAGGCACCTTTCATAGCTACTCACAGGACTTGGAACAGTGCTTTGAATTTAAAATGTCTTCTTCTGTGCTTGATGTGCCTAATTATGTCAGCACCAGCTGGAAGGAGATATTGACAAGACAGTACAACACGGCTATGTTCCCTACATAATTCAAATTCAGTGGCAGCCTTCCACCTCCGTCTCCCCCTTCCACCTCCATCAGCATGAAGTGGAGTGAGTGTAGTGCTCCATATTAAATGCACAAGAAAGAAAGGGCACAAAGACAGGGTTTGCTATGCTTTCAGTCCTTCAGTACCAAAGGTCTCTAATATCAGAATTATCATCAATAATTAAATTACTTAATAGCAACAGGATGTACAAACCAAGTTAGGTTCAAATGATGTTTTTAATACCTTATTAATTTGTTACTTCTGAGGACAGATTTTGATCATGTTTGTTCCCCTTCCTAGGGTAAAGCAGGAGGATATCTTTGGGGGATAATGCCTTCATAGGTCTAACAGCAACTTGAAAATAAGTACATACTCAATGGAAGCACTTAGTTGCTGCTTAAGCATATATGTACATGTATTATATAAAGTCATTTAAAATGTAGTTTTATATGTTTCATTGATCTTTTACTGGTGTTATCTAACAAATATTTATTGAATACCTAACATGTTCCTGATATTGGGATACACCATACAGAAAACAGTTTTATTCCACTAGAATTTTCAAGTTAGTGAAGGATACTGACATGCAGGCAAATAATTTAAATGAATAAATAGAAATTCACAGAATGCTATGGGAGCACTTGGGAGAACAGCCTAGTCTTTTTTGTTTTGTTTTGTTTTCCTAATTAAATTTTTTTGTTTAAAAATAAAATGTTTACATATACCACATGTAGCAAAACAAAACATGAGCTATTCAAATAGAATAATATTTAGAGAAAAAATTACAGAAAATGAATAAAGGCTTACTTAAACTTCCTTATACAATTTGTTGAATATATATATATATTTTTGAATAGCTGGGAAGACTAATCACTTTTTTGATTCATTCATTTAAGCACAAGGCTGTTTTTAGGAACATATCCTTAAAATTCTGTAAACAATGCAAATAAAAATACAATTTTAAAATAATGCTATCATAATAATTGTAACATCAACATATGAAATTAGAATAAAATGACTAATGGGTTGTAGCCAAATAGGTGTTTAAAATGTAGACTATTTATGAAAATACACTTGAATTTCTCCACAGATTAGGCACAGAAGGCAAACAAAAAATACTTCACTGTATAAGGTAAAGATTTCTCAGTACTAAGATACTATATATGTAATTTTTTTTTCATTACTGACCATAGGTACACTAATAAACTAGATCAATGTAAGGCATATTTTAAGTCCAAAAAAATGAAATAGCATTTGTGTTATTTTGGTGTTTCTATAGGTTCTTTCCTTTGCAAGGAACAAAAATTCATTCACTTCACCTCACATAAGCGATCCTATAAAAATAAGGCAAACAAGAATCTTAAACTTGAAGGAAAGCTGGAAAAAATGTTTTAAGCAAGAATAAGAACCAATGAACAGTCAGACATGGTGACAAATGAAATGTAGTCTTTGAAAGCTCATACAACTATCAAGTTATCTCATTGCTTCCTCAGCTGCCCAAGGCCCATCCCTACTCAGTCAGCCTCCTATCTCTGCCTGGCTTCCTTTTGCATGTTTTCACCACCTTGAGCTACCTCTGTACAGGTCCCAGGTGGAAAATCTGATTAGTTTAGATGTCAGCATCATTGGGAGGTGAGACTCTCATGTGATGCCATATCATAAGCCCTGAAGTTAGGTCATCACCCCAATTAAATTGTTGTGGTCAAGATGGCAGGGTCAAGTGGTAGAGAATGCCACTATCCATGACAAGGCTACTGCCTGGGGTCCTCTTTACAGGAAATTTACTAAAATACTAATATTTACTTCTAACATTACTTCCACTTTATGATATGACATCTTCATCATTTGTATGAGCACCCTTCATCCCATAAAATGGTGGATTATATTTAAGATGCCTTAGTTTTACAGATAAAATTAAAACTTAAAGTAAGTGCATTAACATTTGCACCCAGCCCAAAGTTTTTTAAAAATATTAGTCAATATTTGATGTTATACAAAGTGGATGAAATAAAAATAGAACTTGAGACTCTAGGAATTTACCAAGTGAAGCTATATCAACATAGAATAAAACAATAATTACTCACTTTACTGAATTAAACTAAAAGAGAACATCAAGAACCATGTACTGACATCAGTTTGTTTTTTGGTGCTTTCTTTATTACCTATGTGTGTTGGTATTACAAACCTATCACTAAGAATAGACATGCCATAAATTTGCAGTCATATAAATTATTATTAATAATTTAAAATATCAATAAACTATTTGATAACATTTACTGACTGCTTACCATATGTTACGTACTCTATTTTTTTTTTTTGCACATGTAAGACACTTTTATTGTTGACAGGGTTGAAATTTATCAGTCAGTAATTTACTTGACAGCATATTCCCATTTAATATTTTTATGCATTAACTTTTTGAATGTCCCAAACCAATGAGTTAATGCCTATTAATTAGCCCCACTTATAGATGAGGAAACTAAATCAGGTTAAATTATTTGGAGGAAGTCACCTCACAGAGCTCATTGTCTTTATCACTGTACCATACTAGCTCTGAGAAATCTTTATCTGAGTGTTCCTCCTGAGAAAATAAAATTTTCATCAATATCTAGATGACCAAAAGTTCAGGCAGAATAAAAGAAGCTAATAAAAAGCCAGAAACACTTAGGGAAGTTAAACTTGCAGACAGATTTGTAGGAAGATTAGTCGATCTACCAATACGAATTTTCCTTATTATATACTCTAAACACATATATACACCTTACAGCATGCAAAGTATTTTCCTTCCATCTTTGCTATTGCCCAAGTATCCACTAACTTTTCTGAAAATATCACTTAAAAAAAATGTCAATAACTTTGTCTCATCTGGGTCTTAGTACCATGGAATTCTTTTGTTCCATAAATTCCTGAAGAAAATCTGACTGTTGCTAAAGTCAATGCTAGGTTCATTTTGAGGTGTGGGGTTTGAGAAAAGTAAGAATGAGCAAACCCTGCATATGTACTTGTGTGTGTGTGTGTGTGTGTGTGTGTGTGTGTGTGTGTGTATGTAGTGTAGGTACTCTCAAAAACCTATTTAAATACAATGCCAATGAGGCTTGATTCAACATTTTTTGCTACTCATTTTACTAAAAATCCTGCAATCTTTGTGTTCTTTGTCTTCTTAAAGGTCAGATTATTTCATCTACCACTGCTGGAGGCTTATGAAAGAGGCTCCAGCAAAACTAAATCCCACACAAACTGGATTACTTAGTACCTTGACAGTGTTTTTGTCCCAACACCTATCTGAAATCAGATGCTCTAAAGGTTGACATCTCTTCTCCACTCGTGGTTTCCATGACGAGAGATTTCCACAAGTACTTGCCAAGAAGCAGAGTTGGAAGGGTGCAAAAATAGCACCATAATTGGTGCCAGTGTTTTTCCTTCACTGTATTTCTTTTTCTTTTTCCTCATTTCTGTTCCTAATGATCTTTAACCTAGGAAATGGATGTAAGAGTGATATGGTCAGCCCTGGTGTGGCGTCAATAAATTTTCTGAGTTGTTATTAGAATCTAACCCATTTACAAGGCATTCGAGTATCTTCAAAATCTGCTTCTAGCCTACTTGGACTGCTTAGATATAACCAGTCTTATAGTTTTTGTATGGAAATATTTCAAGCTTAGAGAAAAAATGCAGAAAGTATTACAATAACCATGTATCCTTCATCAAAAAATGGGTTAACATTCTATGATATTTTATTCAGATCTTTTTTTAAATTTTCATTTTAATTGACAAATAATAGTTACATATATTTATGGGGTGCAACAGGATATTTTGATATATGCATACACTGCAGAATGATTAAATTAATGTAATTAACACATCCTTATTTTTTTGTGGTGAGAACATGAAAACCCCACTTTTAGCAATTTTGAAATATACATTATTAACTATAGCTATCATGATGTGAAGTAGATGTCAACAATTTATTCTTCCTGTCTAACTGAAACTTGGTAACTTTTGAATACCATTTTCCCATTTCTCACTTGTACGAAGCCTGTGGTTATCACCATTCTACTCTCTCTGAGTTCAACTTTTTTTAGATTTTTAAGTGCAACCTGCTTCACTTAGTATAGTGTACTTTACATACATCCATGTTGCAAATGACAGGATTCCCTTCGTTATAAAGGCTGAATAGTATTCAGTTGTGTATGCAAATCACATTTTCTTTTTCATAAGAAGATCTTCCACTAATCCAAAATGTTTTTGAGCACCTATTAGAAGTCATCCACTCTGGACGCTTGGGATGTATCCATGAGCAAAACAGACCCCAATCAGTGTTCTTGAGAAGTCACCATTCTCTGTAACTTATTTTCAAATCTTTTGGAAGAAAAACAGTTGCTGCCCACTCCTGCTATTTCCTCCTGTTGGAAGTGACACCCCCCCCCCCCATCAGCTCAGCAGTACTATGTCTCCAGCCTCGTGCCTTTACTCTCAGGGGAAGCTATTTCTATTTGGTGAGTTTGGAAGAAGGAACTGGACATTCAGCTCTTCCTTATCTTCAGACAGGTATGCCTGTGGGAATCATAGTATAGATTCCCAACTGCAAAACATTCATTCCTCAGGGAAAAGCTCTGCCCCTGTGGGAGAGGGTCTGCATAAGTCCAGAGATTTGTGGACAACTGCATCTATTTCAATATGAAGAAGTCAATTTTACCACATTCCTGTCACATCTTTCAATGTGGGCTTGATTAGAATAACAGTGATATTTTAATCTCTAGTCCCTGTATTTTCACTTGTTAGAATGAAGGGGAGTCACTAATGGGAATTTGCCAAAAACCTGGAATTCTATTCCTCTTCCATTCTCTCCAGAACAATAGCTTCTTGATGTTGCTATACATTCTTATCTATATATTAGTCTGTGTACAGCTAGTTTGTAACATTACATCATACAAATATAATGTAAATGTTTTATCCATTCTCTCTGTTGTGGAGCTTCTTTTGGTAGTCTTACATCTTTCCTCTAATTATACTTCATCTCTGATGCCCAGTTCTGGGCCTTTAAACCGTCCATTTTTTTCTCCCAGGAATAATTACCTCCTCTCTCCTCAGCCTCCATTTCTGTCCTCAGTGCCCACTGCCTAGTTAATGCCAAAATTTAGGATTCAATCTAGATGTTTCTTCCTTCATGAAACCTTTCCTGATCCTCATCGGTCTTGCTTTCCCCAGATTTCGGTAAGTAGGTAAGTATCCACATTTCAAAAAGAAGAGCTGAATTTGAAAGTGTTTTATAAACTTGATTAAGTTCTATACAAAAGTAAAATATCTGTGAGGCATGCCCTGTAAATTCTTTGCATTAGAAATTAGCAAAATTAAGCTTGTTATTAAATTGTTGGTAGTTCTGTTTCTCCAAGACTGGATTAGAAAACTAGTTGTTAATGAAGCCAAATGTGCATCTCATATTCCCATTTTTACACATTGCACTGAATAATTTCTGATTAGAATAGAAAATGCCCACTGATTAAAAAACTTGCTGATATCAATGCCAGAGGACACATGAATAGATAGTTGGAGAATTTGTTCTGAATTAACAAGCAGCTACCTTTTTTTTTTTTTAATCAGGGGAATTGCTTTGTGAAATGTACTTTGTTCATTTATTGTGATGACTGTATTCTAGTTTAAATAATTTATGATGAGACTTTATACTATATTTTATAGGCTGAGTAATAGGAGTCCGAGATCTTTGCTAGTAAATCTTTACTGAGAAATATTCAGGATCATCAGTTTTCAGTGAGGAATTCCAGAATTAGTAGAAGAATTAGTTTGTTTATACTATACATCATTCATATTAAGTTCAGTTCTGAGGAATATAAATCTCTATGCATAGCCCAAGGATGTATCACTTTATTTTATTATTTTTTATTTGGAAACAAGATATTTTTGTTTCTGATGAACAAGGTGGCTTGTGGATAGCACTCACAAGGGTTAATGAGAGTAAGATGCAAAAATCTTCTCTGCTTCTTTTTTGTGAAAAGTACAGGCTCCATAATGTTTCCAGGAGGAATACTCTGAAACCTTCATAAAACATTTATATCAGTTGGGTAGAAAAAAAAGGAAAAAGAAAAATCTCCTTTAATAAAACATTTGCCCCTATTTCACTATGCTGCTTTAGAATTTTATTTATTCAAGCATAATATGCAATAAATTTGCATTATATGTACATTTTGCATGAAATGAGAACATGCCAAGGTCCTGGTGTTATAAAGATAGTTTCCCACACATGAAAGGTGAGGATTTTGGTAGAAACTTCCTGATTCTCCACTGTCCTGGCTTTTATGTGTGTGTCATTTCCAGTTTGGGTTTAATCTATTGGTCTTAAATTGATATGATAAGGAAGCAGACAAAGCTTATGCATAACTTTCTGAGTGAGGGGTAAGTGAAACTATAAAATTAAAAATATATGATTGGGGAAAATAGTAAATTATTAAAAGATCTTGAAGAATAGTCATATACTACATTTATTTTGTAGTGTTATCTTATTTTGACTACATATTAAATCCTGTAACTTAGTTGAAATTTTAAATGTATGTTAGGATTTTATGAAGGAATTTTAAAATACTATAAAGCTCTTTATGAAAGGACTTTAAGTGAAATATAATGTTAAAAATCACAAAAGCAAAAACTACACATATTATTGTATAAACACGTGTATGCATAATTTCATAAATTCTAAGAAAATACTATGTCTGGTCAGCTTTTTCATATGATTGCTGATATTTTGATAGTCTTTAAAAGGTAGCACAGTATACAGTTAATGTTTATATATCTTGAATAAAATATGCCACTGTTCTTGAGGAAATGTTAAAATGTTGAACATCTATGTTCTCCACAAGTAAATAACACATTATATGGCTACATTATGACCAGATTATATCTATTAGTTACTGCTGTGCACCATGTAAATCTCTAGATTCCCCTGGGAAATGAGAAAATCATTTCAGACTTCAATAACTAACAATCAGTTATTGCTCTGGGCAATAATAAAGCTGAATGCAATTACCTAAAGTGAAGTTAGCAGTGTAACAAATGAAATACAGATTTTTTCCTCTCTCTTAAAATAAATGTAGCATCTCCTCATCGTACACTACTGTGTATATTATAATAGAGACTTCCAAACAGTGCATTTTCTGAATAGTCTATTTGAGATTTGAAATATATGTGATTAAAACTTACAAAGTTACTTTTTATGGTATCATTTATTTGGTGCTCAGAAAAGTCAACAATAACAAACAGCAACATAGAAACAAACAAAAATATCAGACCAATAAGACTCACAGAACTGCACAATTAAAATATTTATTTAAAAGAATTATTAGATAGTTTGGCATCTTTAAAAATACTAAATTTTCCTAAAGAAAATGTTAACATTTTCTGCTTAGTCTTTGTTAATGAAGCAAAATGGCCAGCATGAAAAATGATAAAATTGTTTTCTGAGTTAGCCATGAAAGGCTTACTTATATATCACTACACGGCATTATTAAAGTGTTTAATGGAATGAATATTAAAGAGAAAGAAATGGTTCATAATAAAAGCTAATTTACAAATTTTACTCTTAGAATTTCTTTTTTTTCTCTAACATTACTTATTTATCCAAAATTGATTTCTAATTCATTATTTGCATATATTTCCTATTTGTCACAACAGAATGCAATTATACTGAAACAGATTTCCCAGTAGAAAGTTTATCCTGCTGTTTCACATTTTGTTTAACCATTTTTTATGTATAATTGTAGTCTGTATTTTGGCATAGACCTCTCCTGAAACAGTAGATTTTTTTCTGGCAATTTGGCTGTTAGCATACATTTGATGGTGAATATAGCCTTTCATTAGCTCTGTATTCAAATAGCACTGCCAAAGTATTTTTCATGTTCTTTACTCATTTCTGTTTATAATAAGTCCTTGGAAGCTTGAAGCTGACATCTGTTTTCTGAAGTAATCCTTTCTCTTTCCTCTGTATGAGCACATACTGACTTATTATTGTAGGGTTGTTTATTAGAGTTGGGCTGCTAGCAATTATTATTATTTAAGAAAAATGGATTGTTTTGTGGGGAAAAACACATAGGAAAACTGCATGAATAATGTTACAACAGGATATGTAAAAATTGGCACCTACAAACATTGACAGCATCTGCTTAACTACATATTTATATTTCATAGTTTTATTATATGTTGAGTAATTCGAGGGATGCTTCTATTTCATGGACCACTCTATTAGAAAATAAAACTCATGTGCCATAGTAAAATCATTATTGAATTTTTGTGTCTAAAAACCCAATTTTAATTCCTTTATTTTATTCAAGTTAATCCTCTTTCTCTCTCCTTCCCATCCTTTCTTCCTTGCTTCCATTAGCAATTATTGACCACAGGACTGTTAGGCATGGTCTGTAGCTATCAGGAAGGACATCACCAGCTAACATAAACAATGAATTATTTTTTTAAATTGGATAAGAGTCAAGCCAAATTGTCAAAGTGTTGCTTAATAAAGGCTTATTAAATAAGTATATTTGTCCATTAATTAGCAATCTTCTGAAGATGGAATATTGAGGGGATTGTGTATTTCATTCCACAATACGTACTATGAGGGATCAAAAATTAGTGTAATGTTAAAGTCTTTGAAATCTTCTCTTAGTGTATTGTAGACAATTCTGAAGATTTAGCAAAGTCAGATTGATTGATTTCTCTTGTGTAAGATGTCACATTTCTTAGATATGACCTTCATACTTCACACACACATTCATAGAAAGATCAAGAACACCAATGTGTTCAAATCTAGCATGCTCAGAATCACTTAGAATGCCTGTGGAAGCACAGACTACTGAGTCTTCATGAGCATTTTTTTTTTCTGTTTCAAAAGATCTAGGGTAAAGTCTAAAAATTTGCATTTCTAAAGTTTTCAAGTGATGCTGCTTCTGTTACTGGACTGAGGAAAGCACTTTGAAAATGACTGCATTATATTATTTAGTAATATTTTCCATCCTTTGGTTGGGAGGGTTTATAAACAAAATGTACTAGAAAATGCTATTGGTATTCAAGATATAATTAGGATCCTCAGGAGATGACAAATCATTTCTGCTTTATTGTCTAGCATGTACAATTATTGGAAACTTTTGAAAAATTTTTAAATACAAAATTAAAAGCCAGGCAAAATGTTTAGTATTTTGTCCAGTCAGTTTTCCACAACTATATCTGACAATGACCAAGTAAAACAGTAGAGAAAAAAATATTCATAACAATAACAGAAAGTTTACTTTCTGGAAAGCAACAGCATCTACCTAGGACTGCAACCACTACTTCCAGTTTATGAATTCATAATATTTTGACCAATGTGTAGAATTTTGGAACTACTCAAGTATTTTGCTTGATCATTAATAAAAATAATTTCTGTGCATTCAGTTGGACTTAGGATATTTTCTAGCACAAATATAGAATGGTTATCATTATTATTATCATTATTATTATTATTTGGTACAGGGAGTTGAACTCAGGAACATTCAACCACTGAGCCACATCCCCAGCCCTATTTTGTATTTTATTTAGAGACAGGATCTCACCGAGTTGCTTAGTGTCTCGCTGTTGCTAAGGCTGGCTTTGAACCTGCTATTCTCCTGTCTCAGCCTCCCAAGCCACTGGGATTACAGATGTGTGCCACCACACCCAACCAGAATGGTAATTATTTTTAACACAAAAATAAAAATTGAAAAAGCCTTTGACCTTTAAACAAAGTTTCTGGTTCAAGACTTACAGAAGTGTAGCCAGGCATGGTGGTATACACCTATAATCCCAGCAGTTTGGGAGGCTAAGGCAGGAGGATCACAGGTTTGAAGCCAGCCTCAGCAACTTAGTGAGGCTATAAGCAACATAGTAAGACCTTGTATCTAAATAAAATGGTCAGTGGTTAAGTGCCCCAGGTTCAATCCTCAGGACCAAGAAGAAAAAAGAAAAGCCTACAGAAGTATGATTTATTCTTTTGAATTTGAAATTCCAAAATTAACCTATATTACCTTCCCATCCATTTTGAATTTCATCTTATTTCCCTGGATTTTTATTTTTTTGCATTCTTGTCTTCATAGTTCAATATTAAATATCTGCTTCATGACCTTTTTAGATACTTTTCTTCAGTTTATGGATATTTCTCCTCTAACTTCATCATATACTTCTATCTTGGGCTCTCTGAATTTGTATGTATCTTGGTTTTGATATATCTGAAGTAGAAAGGTACTAGGTAAGAAAATGGGCTTCAGTTTAGATCAGTTTCAATAACACCCCTGCCAAATCAATACTTGGGTCAAGTTTCCTAGCCTCTCTAGTCCTCGGTGGCTTCATCTGTAAAATATGCTTAATTTCCATTTTACAGTTTTGTGCTAATGGTTGAATCATAAAATGTTTGTAAAATACAGACCAGTGTTTGTCATATAGTGAATGCGTATTTGATGGTTTCCTACTCTCTCCACAAGTTTAGTCCCTATATGAACACATTGCTAGAATCTCCACTGTAACCATCTCTTCCACCTCTGACCAGGGAGGGAGACCTGAAAAATGTTGTTTGTGGTTCTATGATGACATTTTCTTTAAAAAATATGATTTTGCTTAATGTAAAGCTTACCTTTGAATAGCACTTTAAGTGTTACAACAGCATCTTTTTCATTTGCCTCTCTCATAATGAAAAAATTATATTTTACTTGTGAGTTTTATATTTTTAACAGCAAATATTGTTGAAAATATTGTTCATGTTAACTTCCACTGCTTTTGATCAGGCAGTACTGCCATTAAATTGGAACAAGAAGGGTCCCTGAAATTAGAAGGGTCACTGGAAACACATGCACATGAGTGTGTGCTCATGCGCACACACACACACACACACACATGAACCATATACACAGTTTATTGGAGACCAACTTGGCATCTATGACATTCAGAACTGTGCAGTCAATATTAACAAAGAGTAGCTGCTAACTTGAAGCAATCATTCTTATAAGGAATATTGAAACTAGACCATAAATTATGCAGCAACTTCCCTTTTCCTAAAAACTATGATGATGCTCATATCTATCTTTTCTCTCTTTCCTCCTTTCTCCCTCCCTTTCTCTCAAATACAGAAACTCATATTCTCAGATAACAGAATTTTATTAAATGTTACCAAACTCTTTGTAAATATTTTCTTGTCATTCCTGAACTTAGAGACAATATCAAGCTTGTTCTTCACTGCATATCTAATATACACTGGACATTTAGAATATAATTGGTACTAAATACATATTCATTTTTGTTGGAACAAACTGTTTTCTCATGACTTGATGACTTTGAATCTGATATTCCTACAAGTCTATAACCCTTCACTAGAATCTTATTCTCTTTCCTGAGAGGTTTCCTAATTGTCTTCAAAAATATTTTTAAAAAATCTTTCCTTCTATGCTCACATGCTCTTTCTTCACCATTTCCAGCATTCCTTGGTCTTAATCGATTAAAACATGTTAGGCCCTCTGGAAAAAAAAAATGTTGATTTACCTGTCTAACTTTTTCATTAGAGTAACTTAAAGTTGTCATTTCATTTTTGTAGTTTTAGGTTGCCCTTTCTTTGAATATGTAAATAATACATTTCAAAGTCCTATTATCTCTACTGTGAAAGGTCCAATGAGATCTACGATATCTTTGAGGGTTTCTCAGAGGAATTGTTTCTTTGCTCTTTTCTACAATCTGAATTCCTAATGCAAGTTTGATTATTATTTTTGGTGCCTATTGTCTTACTTTCTGTGATTTCTTCTCTTAATTCTTTTCAGTTTAAACATTTATAAAGCATTACTAAGCAAAAGGCTTTTATTCATAACATATTTTACTGTAAGCTTTCAGGAAATGAAAAGGAATTACATCCATAGCACTGAAATAGAAACACAGCATAACTGAGAATTGGTCATTTTAAAATTATCTAGATATCCTCAACACCAGGAATGTCTCAGTAAATACCAATGTCTGTGGATCACACTCTGTCTCCATACTGATTATAAGTCTTCTCCCTCTATTAGGTGATTTTCCCATTTCTCTGCTTTTTAACACTCTTTAAAATTTTGACAGCTAAGGAGTTTTGTGTACTTTGAAGAGTAAACTTGTTCTCAATGTCCACCCTAGTCTTTATCTTAGGACTCTCTGTATAAATTCACTAAACTTTATTATTAAACTTTCTAAGAAAATTTTAAAAATAAATTAAATAGAAAAATTAATCTAAGATCTAAACCCTTAATAACAAAATAGAGTAGAATATTCCCAGAATCAGAAAGGTAGGGATTTCACTATTTAATATATTCAATATCATCTTATACTAATAAATAATCAGTACTGAGATGACTCAAAGAAGAATTAATCTTAGTGCCTACTATCAATTGTCTGTGAGTTCATGTCATTATTTTAAAATAGTTTTCTTATAAACCACACAATTCAGCAGCCCCATGCTCCTTAAAGTTCAACACAATTATTCAAATAATACTGTTATAGCATTTATAGGATACAACACAATTTTTCTTACAAGTAGGCCTTTATTTCTAGTTTAAAGGTGTAGTCTGAATATTTGGACTTATTTTTCAAAATTTATTGAAAAAACTCAAAATATATGAAATATAAATGCCATGAAAACACTGGAAAATAATAAAGGGTACAAGTAATGGACCAGAAATGCTAAAGTATTGGGGGAGAATAGAAAACAGAATGGAAAGATGCAGTCTAGCATAGTGCATTCTGAGACTGGGAAGACAGATAGCACCTTACTTGAAGTCCATGGGAAATAGTTTAGAATTCATTCCAAGGGCAATGGAATGTTATTGAAGAATTTTAATCAAAGAAGTAATATCATCAGATTTATATTGTTATAAGCTTACTCTGTGAGATTTTTGAAAAGTGAAATTTTATTATAATACTTATGTTCCCAATTACTTATCTTCTCAGAAATGCAGAAAACAGTATGGGTAATTGATGGAGCTGAGACTATGCATACCTGTTTCAAGGCTTTGCCAAAATAACTGTGGGAGAATATGTTTAGAGTATGCTATAGGTGGGGAAAGGAGTGCTGACATTTTGGATCTTCTCAGACCTGAAAAGACTACCAGAAGAACCACACAGATGGACCAAGGCAATTCCTATGCCCAAGACTGGGAACACATTGAGAACTGTAACTAGAGAGGATGTAAATTAGAGAAGCCTCATCCTGGTGCCATAACAGAGACTTGAGAGTTGGTAAGCTACAACTCACCTGCTCATAGAAAGCATGGATAGTGCCTTCTATTATGCATATATTTCCCATCATATGAATAATCCAGAAAGATGATCTAGCCACTAGGTTTGAAGAAGATATGAGTAGATGAGGGAAAATATGAGGACTTAAAAAGGAACCAAGAAGATGACCCTGAGTTTAATCCCTGGTACCAAAAAAAAAAAAAAAAAAAAAGTAAAATGTTATAGATCACACTCCATGATACCAGATAAACAATAAAATAATGATCAAATATTTCTTTGTTTGGAATAACTCTTAATTATTCCTTTTAGTGAGTAGTTATGAAATTAAAACTACAATTACAAACTAGAAGGTAATAAAAAAGAGAGCATTTCATACACAACCCTAAAACTAAAAGCTCTAATGAGAAAAAATGCAGGTTTAAAAACCTTTCAATATTTATAATAGAATATAATAAATGCAATAATACTCATGTTAGTAAATTTTTAATAGGAAAATTGAATAAAAATATAGCCTAAGATTTAATTTTTTTAAAAAAAATAGAAGATGAATCCTTTTTAAAAAATATTTTTTTAGTTGTCAATGCACCTTTATTTTATTTATTGATTCATGGTGCTGAGAATCGAACCCAGTGCCTCACACATGCTAGGCAAGCACTCTGCCATTGAGCCACAACCCCAGCCCAAAGGTGAATTTTTTACAAAGGTGAAAAACATATTTATATGCCCTGAGGGAAAAATACATATGATTTGAATATGAATGTGAAAATAATCACAGATATGAAAATAATACTAATTTGTAAAATAAAAAATTATAACTCTAGGCAAAAAGTTTGAAAAACTAAGAGAAGGGAAGGTTTTCTAGAAAATTTATTTGTAATAATGTATATCCAAGAGGTATAAGACATGAGTAGATAAATGATTATAAGAGAGATTTGAAAGCATATTAAAATATGTCACCAAAGTCAAATAAACGTATATGCTATATAATCTCCCAGTGCTTCAGTTTTCTGATCTATAAAATGTAGATAATGTCTTTCTGACAGAGTTGCTATGACAATTGCTTGTTTACATATATAAACTTCTTAGAGTAGTTTATTAGGCATCATATAAATGTTAACTATTTCATTATTGGAGACAATATAACCCCAATGCTATGAAAAAAAGAAAAAAAGTGCATAATTAAAATAATACCAAAATTTGATTTATTTTAAGAAAAAACAGATAATTGGACAAAATACACCAATTTTACTTGAAAATAGAACCACAAAATTCTAAATGTATTAACAAACCAATTCTAGTATATTAAAAATAATCACAAGTTATTTGAGAAAATGCCTGGGCTGGGTACAGTGGTACATGCCTATTATCTCAGCTACTTAAGAGGCTGAGGCAGGAGGTCACAAGTTTGAGGCCACCTTGGGAAATTTAACAAGATCTTGTTTCAAAATAAAAGTAAAAGGTCTAAGGATGTAGATCATTAGTAGAGTGCTCCTGGGTTCAATCCCCCAATCCCCAGTACCAAAAAAAAAAAAAAAAAAAAAGAAAGACAAAAAGAAAAAAGAAAAAAATATATATTTATTCTAGGAAGGAAGAAGTGCACTGATATCCACAAATATGATCTAATCAATTGTTAAAGGAGTCATTCTAATGAATATATAAGTAAATTCTTAAAAGAATTTGGTAAAATTTAACTGTTATTCTTAATTTTAAAATCTGAAATTAAAAAAAAAAACTAGTAAGATATAAACTAGGTTGATTTCACAGAAACAATCATAATTATACTAAGCAGCGAGACTATTTTCATATTAGAAACAAGGAATCTACCTGTTACATTATTTTAACCTCACCTGAAACATTGTCCATTCCCCTCAGTATTTTATTTTTTATTATCATTTAAAAGTCTATAACACTCTGTATATTTTACTTATTTTTCTGGCTTCTTGTCTGTGTATGATCTAGAATGGAAGTTCCATGACAGAGATTTTTTGACTCTTTTCTTTCTGCTGTATCCACTGAGACTTGAACAGTACCTGGAACAAAAATTAAATAAGGAGAAGAATTTAACAAACTAAGTAATTTATCCCATATTAATTTTGGGTAGTAACTAATGTAATAAGAAAGTTGGTTAGAAGAGAGAAAATTAAACTAACAAGGTGGTGTAGGCCTGTAAGCCTGTGACTGGGGAAGTTGAGGCAGGAGGATTGCAAGTTCAAGGTCCAGCTTCAGCAATTTAGTGAGGCCCTAAACAAGTTAGTGAGACTTTCTCTCAAAGAAAAAAAAAAAAAAGTACTGGGGAGTTCTGCTCAGTGGTAAAGCATGCTTTTGAGTTTAATACTCAATTATAAAAAAAATTGTGGGCTGGGAATATAGCACAGTTGGTAGAGTACCTGCCAAGGCCCTGGGTTCAATCCCCAGTACCATAAAAAATAAAAAATGAGAGAGAGAGAGAGAGAGAGAGAGATTTGTTTGGATGACTCAAGAAAACTTATAGTAAATAAACATAATAGAATTAATGAGTAATTTGGCCAGGATTTGGATTTTTTTTTCTCCCAGGAATTTTAATTAGAGGGGAATTTAAATCTCTATAGGAGTAGATACAACTGGAGTTGAGTCACTGTGCTCTAAAATTTTGTTCATGGATTCTTGTTCCTGAGATCCTTGGAGCACTTCTCATTTATATTTCTCAATTCTATAACTTCAGCAACACATTTCCTATTTTTACAGCTTAATTTAATGAAAGTCATTTTCTGTCACTTGGTATAAACACATTCTACCTATCAGAATAAGTAAAACATGTTTTTCATATTTTAATTATAAAAATAAGGATTAATTTCTGTCTAGTTTGATTTGTGTGTGTGTATGCAAACATATATATATATATATATATATATATATATATATAATCAAAAATTAAAACATGGATATGAAAAAGAGCATCACTGCAAAAACAGCATTCATGTTAGTATATAACTGACTAGAATTCTTAGAGAAACAGATATTCTGGTTAATTTAATTTTCTTATAAATTAAAAAATGAAAAAGAAGCTCCCAACACTTGAGAAAATCTTTATAAAGACTTTTTTTTATTTTCTTGTTTTAATAAGCAACCAAAGAGCAAAATTTAGTGTTTCTTTGGTGAACCAGCTTTATGTTTACATCTTACCCCTTCTGTCACTTTTTTATTAAATTATTTATTTATTCTAATTTGTTATACATGGTAGCAGAATGCAATTCATATCATATTACACATATAGAACACAATTTTTCCAGTTATTGGTTGTACACAAAGTGTTTTCACACTATTTGTGTCTTCATACATGTACTTAGGGTAATGATGTCTAACTCATTCCATGTCATTCCTACCCCCTTGTGTCCTCCCTTCTTCTCCCTCCCCTTTACATATCTAAAGTTTCTCTGTTCCTCCCATGCTCCCCCTCCATTACCATTATGAGTCAGCATCCTCATATCAAAGAAAACATTTGGCCTTTGGTTTTTTGGGATTGGCTTATTTCACTTTGCATTGTATTCTCCAACTCCATCCATTTACCTGCAAATGCCATGATTTTATTCTTTTATTGCTGAGTAATGTTCCATTGTGTATATATACCAAACTTTCCCTATTCATTCATCTACTGAAGGGCATCTGAGTTGATTCTACAATTTAGCTACTGTTAATTGTGCTGCTATAAATATAAACATTGCTATGGCTTATCCCTGTAGTATGATGTTTTTGAGTCCTTTGGGTATAAACCAAGGAGCAGGATAGCTGGGTCAAAAGGTGGTTCCATTCTCAGTTTTCCAAGGAATCTCCATATTGCTTATCAGATTGGATGCACCAATTTGCAGTACCACCAGCAGTGTATGAGTGTGCCTTTCACCCACATCCTTGCCAACACTTATTGTTGTTTGTATTCTTACTAGCTGCCATTCTGACTGAAGTGAGATGAAATCTTATAGTAGTTTTGATTTACATTTCTCTAATTGCTAGAGATGGTGAACATTTTTTCATATGTTTGTTGACTGATTGTATATCCTCTTCTGAGAAGTGTCTGTTCAGTTCCTTGGCCCATTTACTGATCAGGTTATTTGGTTTTTTTTTTTTTTTTTTTTTTTTTTTGGTGTTTTTTGAGTGCTTTATATACCCTAGAGATTAGTGCTCTATCTGATGTGCTTGTGGTAAAGATTTGCTCCCATTTGTAGGCCCTCTATTTATCTCACTGATTGTTTCTTTTGCTGAGAAGAAGCTTTTTAGTTTCAATCCACCCATTTATTGATTCTTGATTTTAATTCTTGCACTATGGAAGTCTAAATAAGGAAGCTGGGGCCTAATCCAACATGATGGAGATTTGGGCCTACATTTTCTTTCATTAGGTGCAAGGCGCAAGGTCTCTGTTTTAATTCCTAGATCCTTGATCCACTTTGAGTTGAATATTGTGCATGGTGAGAGATAGAGGTTTAATTTCTTTTTGTTACATATGGATTTCCAGTTTTCCCAGAACCATTTGTTGAAGAGGCTATCTTTTCTCCAATGTACGGTTTGGGTGCCTTTATCTAATATAACATAACTGTAGTTATGTGGGTTTGTCTCTGTGTCCTCTATTCTGTATCATTGGTCTACAGGTCTATTTTGGTGCCAATACCGTGTTGTTTTTGTTACTATTGCTCTGTAGTATAGTTTAAAGTCTGGAATAGTAATGCCACCAGCTTTACTCTTCTTGCTAAGGAATGCTTTGGCTAATCTGGGTCTCTTATTTTTCCAGATGAATATCATGATTGCCTTTTCTATTTCTATGAGGAATGTCATTAGAATTTTGATTGGGATTGCATTGAATCTGTATAGTACTTTTGGTAGCTTCTGTCATTTAATGTTGTTTTAACACTACTCTATTTCAACCAGTGTTTTATTAATTGCTTTTTAGGATCTTCAATTTGAATCACTAGTATTTTTAAAAATCATATATTATAAACCCTTTTAAATTCATTAATTCTTCTGACAATCTTCTATTTGTTGTTTGCCTTATAATTCTTTAAAATTTTTTAACACACATGAGTTTTTTAAAACAATACTCATATAGTCAATGTATTGATATATTTTATGCTGATTTCTTCATTTATTTGTATGTTTAGATGTTTCTAATTATTCAGTTAGTCTACCATATTTTATTCTAGTCATAATTTCTTCTATGTTTTGGTTGTAATTTTTGATACATCTGTAATCTATTTTAATTTTGGGGATGAGTTCTGATTCTAAATTGATTATTTAAAAATAAAAACATATTTTATAGGTTAATCCTTTTATTCCTCACATATTATCTTGATCACACTTTAAATGAAATTCTCATGGCTATGGCTGTGTTTATGGTTGTTATTCCACAGATTTCTCCACATACCACTGCATTTGTAGAACACTCATCTTTTTAGGTCTTCTTGTTTGTTTACCTTTTCACATAAAATTTAGGATTGTTTTTGCCTACCTGTGTCAAAAGTATATAAATCACTGCCATATACTTTTGTTGAAAGGATTTAAATCTATGAATTGGAGGAAAGGAGTAGATATTTTCATAATATTCACTTTAATATGTATCTATCATATAATATTCCAAAGTATAAGAAATTAAATAAGATGTAATCCCTGATATTAAGGACTGCTGCAGTCTGGCGGGGCACAAAACCAAGAGCCGAGCCACTCAAGCAGGAACAAGCTTTATTTCCAAAACTCCCGAGAATGCCACGCATGCCTCCTCCAGGAACACACTCCACCAACAGGAAATCCCTCCTCCGGAATTCCTTCCTACCACACTTCCCCAACCAATGGGAACTCTCCTGGAGTCCAGGGAGAGCTCCAAAGTAGCAGGCCTAGGCAGACAGCAGGGGTCTAATCTCCAATTGAATGTGCATCTTAACATAATCATTATCATCTCAATGGCTTGCTGGGGTCACCTTTCAGCCAAAAGTGCTGTGTGTCATTCCTACTTGGCTATGGCTCTCAGCAAAGGACCTTATTGTTAATAATTTAGTAATTGTTAAAAGTATTCTTTCATGTGTTGGAAACACAGAGGAGAACTGATATATTGACCAAATTGGGAATCTTGAATATCCAGGGACAAATGGTGTTTGAGTTCTAATTCCTTAACTATAAAGGTTACCCAAGTAAATGTTGGGGGTTAAGTAAAACAGAGACAATCTAATGTAGAAAAATTTTAGGAAATAAGTTGAATCACTGATAAATTATAATACTTTGAAAGAAATTGACTTTAGTTTTAGTAAAAATAAACATACCAAATCAACACAGTGTCCTTATACATTTAAATGCCAGAAAAGTTAGCATGAAATTTAAACGAACACATACATACATACATACATATAAAAACACACACATCCTTTTCTTCCTTTCTTCTTTTTGTAGCAATAGGAAATATTAAATTCACCTTTTGCGATAAAATGATTTTAGAAAATATAAAGGAGTATGAAGTCAAAATAAAACCAACAAAGTTGTGTCATCCCAAAATAATACTTAAAACTGTATACTGTATTTATATCTGTGCCTGTGCCTTTTGTTTCTCTATCTATATATCTGTATCAATATTTATATCCATGTAAATTTATGGATATAATAAATATAATAGCCTGATTTTTCAGCAAAGTAATTATTGACACATTTTTTAAATTCTTCAAAAATAAGATTTTAATATATACATAGGGTCCTAGAATATAAATGTATTATGAAAGTCTTTGCACTAAGATCAGTATAATTATTCTAATCATTGTTTTCAAAAGTACTTTTATTTATTTGATGAATCATATTCACCCTTTATACTTTTTATTATTAATAATTATACCAAGCAATTGCCTCTGGTAATTGCTCACCAATAAACTAAGTTCCTTCTTAACACTATTGGTATTCAAAGACAATAATAGTATTTATTCATTCTGTACTAATTTTGCAGGAGAAACTCAAGCACTTATCACATAAAACCAATTAACATACATACATACAAAAGTCTATATGCTAAATAATTCTCCATAGAGTTTCCATTCTCTGTAGGAAAACAAATTTTCTTTTTAGCTAATTTTTTAAGGAATTGTATAAATTCCTTGGAGACTCCAGAAAGTTTCTGATATCTGTTTATGATGTTATATCTATAGACCATCCCTTAAAAACATTTATCAACTGGAGTTATGAGTGGACTTTGGGATAAAATGTCATCAAGGTGAGACAATTTCTGATGCTTCAAGAGGCCTAATTGCTGCCATTAGCTTCTTGAATTTGTTGCATTTCATACATATATATCTCATAAAATAAGGCACAAATAATAGTTTGGTTAGTGTTCTGTGCTTAATTAGACTCAGGGAGGTTGACCTGAGTTGTTAATGTGTTAACTCAAAAGAATGGAAAGTCCTGAAAGATAATTCACCATTCAAAATTTGTGAGAAATGTAACCTTTTAGTTGACCATCCCATCCTATTTTCTACTGTAGAAACACATTTGGGGAAGTAGGTCTATTACCTGGATCCTTGTCATGTGTTATGTTACAATGTATACTTTGATTTTATTTCCTTATTTCCTTATTTCCTTATTTTAAGATATGATACATAGACAGCAACTATCTTAATTAACCATCCTTAGATTCCACTCAGTTATTTCTCTTTACAGATGTATATCTGTATTTCTGCATGTTCATATCTAGCCTTCAATTTCTGCATTTGACAGACAACTTCTGTAGAACTAATTTTTTGCCTTTAGTATGAATACTCATACAAATACTATTACCTGACTTATGACAGTGTTCATTGCAATTTAGAAGGAAAAGAATAATTAGCTAACAGGACCAAATGGAAAATAAGGGAAGAGGAGGTAGTAAGGTCCTATTCCATTCCAGATTTCTCCTGAAAACAATTCATTAATTATTTGGAAAATTACTGAAGTGAATTTGGGGGGCTGTTAGGGATTGAATCCAGGGCTTCACACATACCAGGCAAGGGCTCTACCATTGAGCTACACTCCCAGCCCCATAAAGTAAAATTTATTCCTACTCTTTTTTTATGCCATGCATAAAACATGAAAATAAAACTAGATAGAGAAGAAGCTCTGAGAAATTATTTCAACTTAGAGTAACTTGAGAGATTCTAATCTTCACATGTTCTTTATTACAGAATTATTGAGTTGTTGGATTCAAAGAGACTGAGGATAAAAGTATATTCTAATTAAGTCTGAGTAAAATTTTCATCATCAATTAGGTTGCAGTTACTAACTTAAAGATTTGTTAAGAAATATATTTTTGATAATTTCTATAGATATAATTGTTAATATTTCTAGTTTCTGGGTTCAACTATTTCCCCACACAGTTGAATTTCATATATAGGAAAAAAATATTCAAAGCAAAATGCTTTAATATAAATTTCAGAAAATGTGTATATCTGGTAAAACCATATGAAACAAAATAATTATTTCAGCTGATACTTGAGAAAATAGTGTGTTGCCTTTCAAAAAGATGCGAAAAGAAAAAAAAAAAAGGTTTCTCTGGTAAGCTATTCTATATTGCATGCAGTAGAATGCTTGAACATGTATTTGATTTCTGCAGATATATGTAAAATAATCCTAAGAGATCTGAAAGGATCTCAGTCAAATCCTATTGTGTATTCAAATCACTCAACTACTGCCTCCTTGTAATTAAAGACAACACACACCTTTCTGGAAATTTGACTTACGTAACTCTATAGGCAGAAAACAGGCTAGTTAATAGATAAAAGTATCTAGTACCCTTAGCAATTTAAGTTATTCATTGTAAATTATTAAGCTCATGCCTACATATTATACATCTGTACTTTATGAGCTCTATTAATGAGTAACAGAATGTTGGATTCTTATTAATTGGGCACACTAGCATATTAAGATTCTTAGGCAGTAATATGAAGGGTTAGAACATAAATTATGCTAATGGATACTTTTTTTTGCCTTTTATTAGCCAAATCCTGGGCACAGAATAGGTAAAAAAAAAAAAAAGAATATAGTTCCTTAACCATACTACCACAAATATTACCACCACCACCACCACCACTACCACCACCAAAAGACTCATTTAACAAATATTTTCTTGGGTGACAAACATGTTTTTTGTCATGTTTGCCAGAATTTCTTTAATTATTAAGTCTGGGGAAACCCTGAAAGACCTTAGGACGTTTTATTATATATATAAACAATAAGTGCATGAGATTAAATTTGAACCTTTCTTTTCCACCAGATGGTAACTGAAAATACAGTGAAGATAAATCTCCTCTAATATCTCTAAAGTAAGCTATGCCTCAGTTTTTTTGTACCCAAAATAGATATATTTATAAATTTCAACCACTGCTTAGTGTGTGGTGGAAGTTACTAAGAAATCAAAAGAAAAATGGAAAAAAAATATAAGTAAAAGATTAAATAGGAGGTGGAATCCAGAAGCTATCACAAATGAAGGTCATGGAGGAATGAAGATTTCATGGTCATTAGCTACATTTGTAATGAGAATTTATTGTACAGACACACTTCTCTCTCTCTCTCTCTCTCTCTCTCACACACACACACACACACAGAGAGAGAGAGAGAGAGAGAGAGAACAAATCTTACATTTAAGACAAAAAAAAAGATATGTTTTCAAGAAATGATCTCAAACACTAGAGACCATTGGAGAACAAATAATAGTCATTCAAAAAATCAATCAGTGTCAGTTGACTTTGAAAAAGAAAACTAAAAATGAAGTAAATCTATGGTGGTCCTCTACTTGAGTCTACAGAAAAATTTAAAACAATGAATTTATTAACCTTTAACACACAAAACAAGCTGAGACAAGTTTGTCATGATAATTGTCAGAACAAATTTATTTTCAGAATTTAGCTCAGCTAGAGGTAATAATTACTGCATTATACATAATACTCTACTAAATTTTTTGTGGCTTCCAATTTTTATGGAATACAAAATATATGAAATGTATACATAGAAAGAAAACATTTTTTTTCATTTAAATTATATGGAACAAGTTAATGAATGCTCAATAAGTGATGACTTATTGCACAAATTGTCTACCACAGAATAAGAGGCAAACTAATTAAGCTCTTCTTTTCAATTCTTTGAAAAAGAATTTGCTAAGATTATTACTTAGTCTTCTTTTAAAATCTCATATGTTAATAATGTTTATGACCAATTGAATATTTTACTTTTCAGACCCCTGCCCAACATGACCTCTAAAAACTCCTTTCCACTTTCATATCATCTGATTGTCTTTTAAATTCTTAGCTCATATGTAAGGCTCTGATGACCTCATATTTTCCTTATCATAATCTATTTGAGTTCTCTCACTATAACATGATAACTAAACATATTCCAACTGTATAATTTATGTTAAATTCAATATATATATATATATATATATATATATATATATTACTTAAAAAGCATTACTTGCACAGGGATGTTAATGGTTTTAACGATGATAGGGCACAGTGACAATGAAATGCCAATTTAGTATTATAGTGAATTTTTTAGGCATTTCATTAGTAAAATTATACTTTGTACTTCCTTATTGATAATCATATTTTTGTGTAATATCTAAAATTAACTTTCCATTTCTGTGATTTTGATAGACATCTTTTCAGATAACTGAACCTGGGAAAGTTTGAGTGACTTGAACAAATTAACAAAGAGTTAGGCACAGAAATTCATCACTGAACAAAACTGAGTTGAACTGATGAGAACATCACAAACAATTCTGTGTTTATTGCTCAGTTTAAGTAAAAATTGCATGTTCATTTTGAAAGCAATATGAAAAATGTTGGTGAGAAAATTAAAAGGAAAAGTTCACTGGATTCCGAACCCTTTTTCTAGCATCTGATAAAATCACATCTGTGGTAGACTTTATCCTATGTGTTTACCAAACCCTGAATTTTCTTTCCACCTTGAGCACAGTTCAATTACATCTTTAAGCCTCCCTTCTCCCAGTAGATGAGACAATGTGATTAAGTTCCAGCTAGTGCAATATGAGAAATTTGAAAATGATGCACATTGCTTCTATGCTTGTACCCCAAAAACACACTCCTGTGATTTTCTATGGTTCTCTTAATTTATTTTATTTCCCATGTTTTTTAGATGAAATAGAATACTATTTCTAAGTAACAGCTGCATTCTAGAACAAATTTCAAGAATATTTGTAGGACCAAAAAAATATCTAGCACCCACCAAGGTTAAGTTCAAAAATCAATTTAAAAAAAAATCAGGCAGCAAAAGATATAGGAAAGATATACTATGGGATTAAAAGCCTTTCTTCCAGTACTAACAAACCCAGATACAGATGATATAAAGAATTAGTAGGAAAGAATGATAAATACTTACAATAACTATATTCCAAATGATCAAGAAAGTAGAGAAAAGGATAAAATGTTAAGGAAAAACAATGATGATTTTTTTAAATGTTAATTTAATCTTATAAATGCAGAATACAATGTCTTATCTAAAAAATACACTGAATGGAATAGAAACTTTTCAAAATTATAGACAAAGAGAAAAATAGAAAAAGGGGAGACCAAATATGTATATATATATATATATATATATATATATATATATATATATATATATCTGTTTGAAGTTATTGAAGGAAAGCAAAAAGTGGAAAGGATAAAAGAAATTGATGAAAAAACAACTCCAAATTTTTGCATATTGATGAAATGTGAAACCTATATTTGTTGAAGCTCAACAAATCCTAAACACAATAAATATAGAAAAATCTGCACCATGCCATATTATAATCAAACTACTTAAAGTGACTGGTAAAGGTAAAAATTTTACAATCAATCAGAGATAAAAGATTAATTAGTAACAAAGGAACAAATGTAAGATAATAGCAAACCTCTTGTTGGTAATATGTAAGGCAGAAGAAAAGGAACAGCATCTTCAAAGTATTGAGGTAAAAACTTTCAATCTAGAATTCTATACCCAGCAATGTTATCTTTGAAACCGAAAGGCAAAATAACAACGTACTAGACTTACAAAAAGCTGTAAAATTTACAACCATTAGGCATATGCCATAAGAAATGTTTAGAGAAGGCTTTTAAGCAGAAGGACAATAATAGAAAATGGTAATACAGATCTACACAAAGGAATAAAGAGCATGTGAAATGGTAAATAGGTGGGTGAATATAAAATAATTCTTTCATATTTTAAAACCTTTAAAGGAAGATCAAGTTTTTAAAGCAAAAAATATCATCTGAATTGTTTGAGTTATAACATATATAGAAATATAATGCATGACAATAGCATAAAGCCTCAAGAAATATAAGTATATTTTGTCAAAATTATTTTGCTACATACAAAATTATATAATATGTAAAGATAGTGATAGTAAGTTAAGTATGTACGCTACAAAGGAACCATTGAAAATTATAACTACTAAGTCAGTAAATAAAATGGAATCATTAAAAATTCTATAATTTCCAAACAGAAGAATAAGAAAAGGGAACAAAGAAAAAATATAGAGAGAAAATAAATAGCAAAATGGTGTATTTAAATTTATCAAATTAGCAATCATGTTAATATAAATGATCTATACCCCAATTAAAAGTCAGAAGTTGTCCAATTAGATAAAAAAGAAAACCTCAATTACATATTGCCTTTAAAAGTACTCAAAATATAAAGATGTAATTTGGTTACAAGCAAAATAATGGAAAAATTGAATCATACTAATACTGGTTAAAAGAAAGATGACATAATTAAATTATAATCAGACAATGTTGAATACAGACAAATAACATTACCAGAAACAAAGAAGGTCATTTCACAATTGTAAAGGGGGTCAGTACATGTTAAAGTACATATCATATGCACATACTGACACAGTTTTAAGTATATGAAGCAAAAAAAAATTATGAAACTTCAAGTATAAATGGACAAATCTACAAGTATAGTAGAAGATTAAATACCCCTCTCAAGTAATTTTTAAACAAAAAGATATATAATCAGAAAAATATAGAAGCCATAAATGCCCCTATAAAACAAGAAGACATAATTTAAATATGTAGAAACTTACTGAAGTATAGCAGTATTCTCCTGAAATGCATATGAAATATTTACCAAGATAACAGATATTCTAGGACATAAAATGGATTTCTATAAATTTTAAATAATAAAATTTATGCAGAGTATATTCTCTATAACAACAGAATTAAGTGGAAAATTAATAATCCAAATATGTCTGGAAAATATCCAATTATTTACACTAATATATATGTATATAATATATATATAATATATATATGATATATATATTCTAAGTAATCAAATATGAAATCATATAATAAATAAAACAATAATTAAAAGTTTTGTAAATAAGTGAAAATGGAAAGAAAACATTAAAATTCATGGGGGGAAAATTAAGTAGTGACTAGAGAAATTTATATCACTAATTTTCTATATTAGAAAAGAGAGAATTGTCTAATCAATGTCCATCTACCTAAACTTATTAAAACAAAACAAAACAAAACAAACATACAAATAACAACAACAAAAACCTTTCCCCTCCCATCAGCAGGAACTGGGAGGCCATAAGTGCAGGAGGCTAGGGCAATAAACCTTGCTAAACCTTATAAAACAGGTACCCTTGGTTGTTAATGTTTCTTTCATGATCACTTGTTCTGACTGGGGTAGAGACATGAACAGAGACATGTAAGCATCCCTACCAGAAATAAGATCCAGGTCCACCAGATATTGCATAGTAGAGGCAGATTTGGGGAGTGCAGAACTCTAAAATCAAAACCATTTTTCAAATTCTCCTCCAAGCTTCTGTTGGAAACATACAGTGCTTTCTGCCTGTATTTCTTCTTCTGTTGGTTCACATCCTATTCCTGGTCCAAGTCAAGGCTATAAATAATATATAAGGCTGACACAGTAAGATGTCCAAGGGTATCATGGCACCACCACATCCATTTTCACAGCCCTCTACGAAGTACCGAGTTGGTGAATAAGTCAGATTCCCTAGTAGTCAGCAACAGGGGTGGGAGGATGAATCAGGAGCTACCTCATAACTGGTGAGATTGCTAGATATGATGGAGCTCCTTGAACTTTTCTATCTTATGATACATTAGATCATATGATACTATCAGTCAATTAAGAACCTCTCCTGAGATGATCTCCACCAAAAACTGAGCTGGAGAAACTATATACCATCTACACAATAATGATTTTTTTCTTCTAGGTTGTATAGTGACAATACCATTCCCTAAAGTAGAAGGTGAAAAATGATGGTTGGGTGTTGGTCTGACTTCCCTGAAATAGGATAAGCTCATTGAAAAAGTGCTTGGGGCTTAAGAGTTTGGTCTTTACCTTCTATTGGACTAGTTTGGAGCGGAGGCTATGGATTAAGACAGAAGTCCATATCCAGAATACCTTATATTGGCATACTTATAGGGTATAAAGGTCTTGGCCTTACAGCAGGGATGAGCTAACAATCCAAGGAAGGTGTCAGCAAGTGATACATGTAAAAGTCCTGTTTGTAACTGGGAGTGACCTTGGAAGTCCGGGAAGTGGTCTTACTTCAGGTTTTCCTAGTCTCACATTTCTACTATTCTTGTATGGATTCTCACTGGCTGTAGAGGAGCTGCCAACCATGTAGGCTGTTCTGTTGATGATGGCACGGGGTTATCAACCTGAATTAGAACTTGATCTTCAAGTATTTGATGTGAAATTAATGAAGAGATCCAGGCAGGAGCTGGTTGTTTGCAAAGGGCAGGTTGGTAGCCAGCAGCAGTATATGAAGGAAGTAATTCCCCAAAGCTAGTAATATTACATGGTAAATATACAAGAATCGTGCCGTTTGGGATAAGAGGTCCCAGACCTATACAAGATGGTAGTCATTTGTGCTTTCTTGGGTAAAGAAGAGAGTGCAATAGGGGACCAGAATATATTGTGAAGCTCAGACTTGATATCATTATCTTGAACTTTTCCTTTTCCTCTCTTGCACCAAATATGTTATACTAATTGATCTGTGACTCTGCAGAGGTGGGATCATTAAAGCCAACCTTCAAAATCTCATAGTAATGAAATGGTATCAGACCAATAATTTGTAGGTGCCAGGGGATAATGTGTATATGAGGCCTACTGTTACAAATAAAATAAAATAATAAAGAAAAAAGAAAAAGAAAAGAAAAACAAAACAAAACAAAAAAAACCAAAACAGGAATAATGTGCCACTAAAAGTAGAAAAATATAAAATATTTTTGCTTTCTTTCACCATTTTTCTTTCAATTTTTCATGTTTTATATTCATTATTTAATACCATTCTAAGTAAAGAAAAATATACTTTTTTATCATTAGCATGAAAAGTTTCATTTAATTTCATATTATACAATGCCAATTTTAAACGAATAGGTAACAGTGACATATAGAATTGCTGCAATTACATAATTCATTTTTCATAGCTTACATTTTGTTCTTCTTGAAATAGCAATGTGATAGTCGGCTTTTTGTCACTGGACCAAAATTTGTCACTGGCAATATTTTTATTGTGGGCTCACAATTTCAAAGTTTGGGTACACAGTTGATCAACTCCGTCATTTTGTACCCAAGGTGAGGCAAAACACTATGGCAGAAGGGCAGCAGGGAAAGGAAGCTGCTAACCTCATAGCAGCCAGAAAGTTGAGAGATAAATGGGAAGGAGCCACAGGAAAGATGAATCCTTCCAGGGCAGCACCCTGTGACCCACCTCCTTCACCCATACTCTACCTGCACATAGTTACCTAGTTCATTCAAACTAGGAATGACTGATTAGGTTATAGCTCTCATAATTTGACCATTTCACCTTTAAATATTCCTGTTTTAATACAGAAGCTTTTGGGGGGCAACTCAGATCCGAACTATAACAAATGAAAATCCTGCAAATCAAGATCAACGGTTCTTATCTTACTTATTGATATGCACACATTCTCCCAATGCTATAAGGAAGCAAGTGACTTCCATAACACACTTATCTAACACTTGTTTTAAATATCATTGAAACTTCATATCATGGATCCATGAGACTTCCCTGCTCATGGGCATCATGAACTCTCTATGAAATAAGATATCAAGGAATGGTAGTGCACATTTTATCTTGTGCTTATTTTCTCGGCTTATGCACATGCTTTATTGTCCCATTAAACTTCACTTACAAAACATAAATTCAAAGATAAAGTTATTAAAAATTTCAAGATAGTAACAGTAATTAAACATGGGAACGCTCTAAGTGTGATGTGCCATATGCCCAAACAGTGCTCAAATCATGACGCTGGCCCTAACAGGTCCTGGGACCCAGTAAAGATCCAGTTCATGTTCTGGCTTTTGTAAGGACTAAAAATTATGAAGACTTCCACCTGGTGGGATTTCCTGTTTCCTTGGCCTAGATACGTGACCCTCCTAGGTGGGGTCATGCTGTGTGGCAATAATACTTGAGGATGTACCTAAAGTTCGGGTTCCCAATAATATATTGCAGCCCTGTGTAGTAGCAGCTGCTCACCTGGACTATAAGCCAGGGTTTCAACTAAACATGGGATAGTAGAAGAGCGCTTGAAGTACACTTTAACATTGGAAAATGATTAATTGAATTCATTTTACCAACAGAATAAAGTTTAAAAACATGATCATTTAAAAATATCTACATAAAAATATGATGAAGCTAATATCCATTTATGGTCTTTAAAAAATAAGTCTTTAAAAACTAGATATAAAAAAGAATTTCATTAACCTAGTTTAAAAAAAATCAAATCAAGAAATACTTCATAATGAGTGTTAAAAGCTTTCCATTTGAGAGGAAAAAATATAATACCTGCCACCATCACTTCTATTCAGCATTGTAATGGCTGTTATGCCATGAAAATGAATTAAAAATATTGAAAAGGAGAAAATAAAATTGTCATTATTTATAGAGTAAATTATTATATAGAAAATAAATAATATTTAAAGGGAACTTTAGCAGAATTGCAAAATACAAAATAAAAATTCAAACATCAATATGGACTTCTGCTTCATGCTATATCAGAATAGGTGAAAACTGACTAGGTTTTTTTAATGTAAGTTACTGTACAAGATAACATGAGTGAAATTTTTCAGGCATTATGAAAGAGTCAGCACATAACTGTGATTCCTGAGAGAAGGGAAACATTTGACATGATCCCCATGTTCACTGTAGATTTCTGTTTGGAACCAATTTCCTGATCACAATATGAGTAGTGTTCACTGTAACTCTCTGTTTGGGACCAATTTCCTGATTACAATATGAGTAGTTGGAAAACAAGCAAAACATACCAGTCCCACTGGTCTGTGGAGTCAAATTTCAGAGTTTGGGGCCATGAAAATGGCTAGCTTCTACAGGGCAGGATATTGAAGAGAAGAAAGAAGTACCTAAGGGAGAACTGAAAGTTTGAGAGTTTCCCAAAAGTCCTTGGCCATGAATGAGGCTGTGCACTTACAATGAAAGATGTTAAAAGGCTTGCTAAAGACTGGGTGCTATAAATTAAAAGATGAATAATGACATTAGAGATTAACTAGGCTGAAGAGATCATATCCAACCCAGGCAGAGCAAAGAAACCACAGAAATGGGTCATGCAAAAGACTGAGACTTCGGATGCAAATGGGTGCAAAGACCATACCATAAAGAAAAGCCTACTCCTAACTTACACTAAGAAGCTTAAAACCAAGCCTTGATAAGAACATAAGGGGAAAAAGAATTTGTAATTTGAGGTAGCCTATGTAGAGTGTCTTGGAAATGTCAACAAATCTACCTTAATAGAGCACATAAAAATACTATAGAAATGCAAAGTGATTGAGAGCGACTCATTTTGCTGCTAGAAAAAAAATCACTTTTCAAAATAATATAAAATAATCAAGTCTCTAAAACATATCATTTACAATATCCCATGCTATGGTTTTGATGTGGTTTGTTCCCCAAGAATTGATGTATTAGAAGTTTGGTTCCCAGTTTGGCGATGTAGAGGTGATGTGGAACCTTTATGAGCTGGGACCTATTGGGGGGTCCTTAGGTCAATTAGAAGCAAGTCCTTGGAAGGAACTGTGGGACTCCAATCTCCCTGGCCTCTTATCTTGTGATGAGGTCTCTTGCTGTCATATATGCTCCCACCATGATGCTATCCTCCATCAGTTCTTCCCAGAGCTCAAATCACTGAGGATGCCCAATCTTGAACTTTCAATCTCCAAAATTGCAAACTGAATAAAACCCTTCTCTTTATAAAGTTAGAATATATCAGGTATTTTGTTATGGTAACAGAAAATGGATGAATAAATTCAGTATCAAATAAAAAATTATCAGTCATGCAGAGAGACAGAAAATAGGACCAATAGTCAGGAATAATAGTAGTCAATATATTGTGACCTCAAGAAATCATAGACATTTTAATTGTCAGGTAATGTGAATAAGACAGCTACTACTAACATATTCAAAGACTTACAGGAAAATATGCAAGAATTAGGAATCTCAGTTGAAAACTAGAAATATATGAATGGAAATCCTAGAAATTCTACAGTAACTGAATCGAAAGCTTCACTAAATCAGCTTCAAATCAAATTATAGGGAGCTGAGTGGGGCATTCAATCTGAAGAACAGTGAGTGAAATCTTAAAAAATGAACACAAACTTAGTGAAGGGACCTGGATGACACAATGATCATTCCTGTACTTGGAATCCCCAAATGATAGAATTATAATGGGTCAGAAAAATTATTTGAAAAAATCATAGACAAAATTTCCCAAATGATATGAAACTTTGGCTTCCATATCAAGCATTCAAGAAAATTAAAGTAGGATAAATTTCAATAAGCTTATATGCATAAGCATGTGGTAATGATACTTCTAGAAACTAAGATGAAATCTTGAAGACAGATGTGGAAAGAATAGACAGACTACAAACAGAGGAACATCAACAATAAGTAATGACTAATCTGGCATTATAAACATGGAGGAAAGAAGACAATTGCATAACATTTTAATGCTGAGATAAATAAAATAAAGCTTTCAACTAAAAAATCAGAATAACTTTAAAAGAGGATAAAGATATTTTCAGGCAAATAACAGTTGAGAGAAAATATCACCTATACACCTATACTATAAAAAATAATAATCTTGTAATATGAAGGGAAATGATACAATTGGAAATGTAAGAAAGAACAAAATGTACCATAAGGAGTAAATATAAAAGTGAAATCTCTTAATTTCGTTGAAAAAATCAATTATTTTGGACAAAGTAACTGCATTTTTTAGTTTTTCTAACTTAAAAGAAACATATATAACAAGATGGGAAGAAGATAGATGGAATTATACTGTTATAAGTTTCTTACATTTGTGAAGTGTGATGTATGAACGGGAATTGTGAAGTGTTATGTGTGAAATGTGAAACTGTGAACTCCAGCTCTAGTTGTTAGAGTTGAGGAGAAAATGGCATAGCATGAAAGAGGAATTGCATGAAGAGGAACATAGGAGATTACTCTTAGCAATGTAACATTAAGTGGAGATAACACTAATGAATCTCAGCAAGGATTTAAGGATACAAATGGTTAACGCCAGAATGACCACTAATAACATAATAAAACAAATATTGATAAAAAGCAAATAGAAGCCATTATCTTATTAAAATAAAGTTAATGAAGGGTAAAAATATTTGACTGAACCAAATGAAATCAGGAAAGGAGAAACAAAAGATAAAATCAGGATTGGAAAAGAGAAAATATATAGAAAGATAGTAGGCTAAAAATCTTCCATATCAATAATTACAGTAAGTGTAAGTGGAATATAAAGTAGATAATGAATTAAAGATTTTCAGACTGAATAATAGAAGTCAACTCAACAAAACACTGTTTAAAAGAGATAGACTTAAAAATAAAGGTATTGGAATGAATTTCGTAGAAACAATAAGCCTAAAAAATGCAGTTTAACTTTATTAGTATCAGGTAAAGTAGACTTCTAGATATAACCACAGAGTTGGAAAAAAAAAACCCACACAATTCCATAAGCTAAATGAGTTGATTCATCAGGAAAGTCACATAAATTATAACGTATGTTTCTAACAGACTTGCAAAATACATGAAGCAAGAATTAATATAATTAAAGAGACAAATGCCCAAGCATGGTTGGAGATATAACACTTTTCAGTAAGTGATAGAATATGTTGAAAACATCAATATAGACTACAGCTGGACATGATGGGCGCATGCCTGTAATCCCAGTGACTCTAGAGGCTGAGGCAGGAGGATTTGGAGATCAAAGCAAGCCTCAGCAAAAGGGAGGCACTAAGCAAGTTGGTGAGACCCCATCTCTAAATAAAACAGAAATTGGTCTGGGGATGTGGCTCAGTGACTGAGTACTCCTGAGTTCAATCCCGGTACCCCACTCCCCAAAAAAGATATAGACTACAATAGACATCCATAGAACACTACATCTGACAATTGTAGAATATACCTACCCCCACCCCAAGATAAACCTCAGGCTGGGCTATTTTAAAAAAGTATCAGTAATTTTCAAAAGTGTAAATTCTTAAAAGAGTTTGTTCTCTAATCCTAATGAAATTAAAGTTCATACTAGAAACTACAAAACCTTCAAGTACTTGCAAACTAAACAGCAGAATTCTAAATCTATAACCCAATGATAAAAGAAAAATTCAGAGCTAAGGAAATTAAAACATATTTCCCAAGGAATGCAAATTAAAAAACTACATTTCAAGTGCATGGGATAAAACCGAAGAAATTCTTAGTCATAATATTCTAGTTTTAAATGGTTACAGTAGAAAAGAATAAAAATTTAAATAATTATTTTAGTTTATACCTTAAAGATATAGTAACAAAAAATTTAGTAAGGCGAAAATAAATAATAAAGGTAAGAGCAGAAATCAATGAAATAAAAAACAATAAACTTATCAAGACAAAAATTGTTTTTCTGAAAAGATTAATGTATTTAAATACTATAAACATTTCAGTTAGGAGGACAAAAGGGTATAATACCTCAGAAAAACAATTTGGTAATTTCCTTTTATTTAGAATATGGACTTGATCTACAACTTTTTTTGATTCTACTCTGAATTATAAGCCAAAGAGAATGTCTGGAAATTTTGCATTAGAAAATTCATGTGTTTACACAGCAATTTTATTTGTTACAGATGAAATCTAGTGACAATCCCAAAATCCTACAACAGAACAAAAATGTGAATTGTGGTATATTCAAGCACTAGAATATTTCTAAATAAATCAACCATAGCTATGTAAGGCAATTTAATCAAAAACCCTTTCTTGAGTGTTTATTAGGTTCCCTTGGGATACATCAATTTATAGAACCAACAAAGATCAATACTCTCAAGCAACTTACATTCTTGGGGTAGAGATAAATAATAAATAATGCACATAATAAATAAATAAATTATGTATAAATACATTAAAAAGTGATGAAATATTATGTACAAAAGAACAAATGAAGCATCATAAGGGACTCTGGAATACTGGAGTTGGGGAGAAACTAGAGTATTATAAAAAGAGCAGATGGAGATTGCTTTTAGCACTGTAGTATTAAATGAATATAATGTTGATGAATCTTAGCAATAATATTGAGGAGCAGATATGAATCCCTGATATACATTGATAAGTCCCAGTGCTTTGTTGAGGATGCATGAAGCTCCTATGGGATTCTGCAGTAGCTCTTTTCCCCGGATGTGAGAAATAGGAATGCTCATTGAGATGAGCAGCACAAAATCAAAGCAGCTTTGATTACTGAGTCAGCACCTGGACATTAGGAGGCTATCAACTGTAAAAGCCATTATTATCTCTCATTTTATTAATGAGAGAAAATGCTATCTGTGAATTATTTGTAAGCTGAATCATGATTTGGGAAATGTTTAGAATTATTGACATATATTAATTGTTCAATAAATTGAGAGAAAAAGTGTAAATGTGAGCCTTTTCAACTGGCTAGGCTAAAAGATATGTCTTATCTACATTTCATTTTTTACAGATGCAGCAGGTAGCTGCATATTTGAAATCGCATTCTTATAGTACTTGATTTGTGACTCCATTTTTCTTTCACTTATGTGAAACTATTCTCTACACATGTTTTTATATTATTTAAATATATCATGTATAATATATCATCTATAATAGATAATTTTTCATGATTTCAGAGACCATCTTGCATTCAATTATTCAAAAACAAACAAGTATTGAAAAATGACTTAATAATATAGGTTCATTCTTCCCATGAAATTCATTTTTTATATGTGATATGCAAATATAATTTCGAATGTTGTACATGTCAACAGAAAATATTTTCTGTGATTTACAAATTTTCTGACTTTTGAGAAAGAAGCTTTTCTTTTAAGAAGACCATTCCCATTTTCAAGTTTCTAATAAGTGGTTTAAATATAGTACTGTAAGGCAAAACCACGACTTTCATGCAAAATTTTAGGGGATCACAAAGCTTTTTTGGGGGGAGAGTGTAACCAGGGATTGAACTCAGGGGCACTTGAACACTGAACAATACCCCCAGCCATGCTTTGTATATTTCATTTAGAGACAGGGTCTCACTGAATATGCTTAACACCTCGCTTTTGCTGAGAATGGTTTTGAACTTGCAATCTTCCTACTTCAGCTTCCATAGCTGCTGGAATTACAGACATTTACCACCATACCCAGCAAGATTTCTTAAATTAAGTCTCATGAAAAATAATTTCTTTAAAAATAATTTAAACAAAGTTCACCCTAAACGTTTCCCTGATTTTGTCCTAAGATAAATGCGGGCAAATAGCAACATGGGTCTGACCTATTAAGTAAGCAATCAGTTCCAGTACTTTGATAATTAAACCATTAAAACTTAAGATAAACCTCTTCTAAACAAAATTAAGTAATTTCATGTTATATTTAACATTTTAATGTATTCAATAGACTTCACAATATTTTTGGCAGAATCATCATTTTAAGATATTTAAATTTCATGATTAATAAAACAGTTTCTACAAATGAGTAAAATTGATTCCGTGAAACTTTTAAGTGTATTATTTTAAGTCAAAGGTGTAAGCACACAAAATTATTAGATTCTAGTGTATATTTCAATTTGTCACAAATAGAACCTAATATATGTCATTATATGATAAAGAAATAAGTATATTTATAAAATATATCTGAATGCTTTATTTTACATTAAGCCTTTTAGGTCTTGTTATATATCTCTAAAATATATTTAATATTTGCTTAGTTATATTAGTTCCTCATAATTTTTTCCAATGTACATTTATAACTATGGAATAATTTCAAATCACACATTTTCCAAGTTTTGGAGCAGAAGCATGATGTGCAATAGAAATAATTGAGATGTGGATAGCACAAAACTCTCAATACTCCAAGTTTGGGGAGTATTAAAAGTTAACTGGAAACATCACTTTTGGACCACCTTTTGAAAAACTTATAAAACTACTTCACAATAGTTATATTATAGGATGAGTTAGCTAGTGCTCATTTACACATCAGTAAAATGTAGAATAACTAGTTAAGACAAGTTCTTAAGTATATGTTCACAAGTGATTCAGGGATAGACTTATTATCTGCTCTTTTTTCCTTATTTCCTCACAGGGACATAGTTTAAAAATTTATTATTCATATGTAGCACAGTATTTTATACTGGGTGTGTAACTAGATACGAAAGTATAGAGTTTCAAAAAAGTTGAATATATGCTTCAAAAATCTGGAGCTGTACCTATGGATAATACATAACTGTGTTTATTTCAATGATTATAAATTTACAAGCATATAATGCATTTATTTAAATGTATATTTGTATTTTCTCACATATATGTGAGACTGTCCAAGCGTATTTGCTATACTTATACTTATTTGAAATGGATTCAAATAAATACATTCAATGCTTAAATTTGCAGTACTTATTTATATAATGCACTTAACATACAATTGTAACTGTTTCTTTTTAGACTAAAACCAAATATTTTTGAAAGATTAAAAAAACTTAATGAAGACTAGGAGTCACACAAACTGAGAAAGTTTTGCAGAGTTATTTGCAGTTAGCAAGCTTTCAGATTTTAGAAATTCAGCAGGACAAGAAAATAAAATCATTTGCAATTGGAATGTGTTTCTTTTATTCCAACAATTTTATCACAATATGGTGGGCATTTTAATTGAATCTCAAAGCACTATCTAGAGATACTGTTTTTCTTGGTTTTGGTTTGATATGTTAAAAAAGGGGTGGGGTTTGCTATTTTAAAGTCACACACTAGGAACCTGATTAAGGATATTAATATAATCACGTTTAACTTTACCTTTATTTCTGGTAGATTAACTGGAGACTAGAAGATGATTTAGGAGGACACAAAATAAAATTACATTTTGGATTCAATTCCTGGCCATGATATCCTGGGAAATTTCAAAGAACCTTCTGGTTAGTCTATTTATACTTTTCTTTTTTTTGAATGCTACTTTCTCATGAGATTTTTTTTTTTTTTTTTAAAGATGATGGACTAGCCAGAGATAGGTAAATTATAATTCATGAAGAAAAAAACTACACTGAAAGTTGCATGATTTTTTTTGAAGGACATTTAAATTGAGTTTCCTAAAGTATAAAAATGACTCCAGACACTTAGATTTTGTTGAATAATTAAATAAATGTAATCTCTCCTAGCCTATGTTTCATTGTTCATAGGCTGTGGATAATAACTTCTCTTAGTGGGTTTTGTAAGATTATATAAATTTATTACATGAAGTATTAGATTGTCAAATGTATTCCAAGTAACAACTAATATCTTAATATTTCTTCCTTATTTTATAGATATAAAAACTAAGTACCCGAAAATGACCCCAAGCCCTAGTTGTGGGTCATATTTCAGCAATTAGCTTTCCTAAGATTTTAAATTAAAATTAACATAAAGTTTCTTTTTTCTTTCTTTCATTATCTTTCTCTTTCTTTCTCTCTCTCTCTCTCCGTTTTATTTTTATTTTTTTGGCTGGCCAAAGCTGCAATCAATACACTGTTTTCAAATACAGTTCAGTCTTCCATCTAGGGATACTTGCCTGTGAGTGTCAATTTGGCAGTATAAGGGTGTATGGGGTGGGGCGTGTTCAATATCACAATAACTTCTTTTGGTCCTATATCTGTAAAATAAGTCAGTTTTCACATTTCTACCTTGCCTGACAGGTGTGATAGCTTCTGACTTATTTCAAAAAGAAGGAAAGGCCTCAAGGCGCGCTTTAGCTTTCAGGACTCGCGCAGAGGCGGGAGAGAGACCAACCAATCAGAGAGAAGACTGAGGGTTGGTCCCGCCTCTGCCGAGTGAGCCCTGCCCCTTTTACGAACCGCCCTGTGGGAATAGCGGCGTGCGCCTGGCTCGTCCCGCCCCTGCCTCTGAGTGACAGGACGGTGGACAGCAACATTCCCAGCCGGACACGAAGTTTGTCAGCCCTTGCCTTGGCTGAGCGGAGGTGTGTGTGTGTGTGTCTATCTGGTGAGGGCTAGGGGGCTGGGGAGACCCTGCAAAGAAAGCTCCGGGCGCACCTCCTTAATTGAGTCCTCAAAACGTTTAGGACACGATCGTTCGGCCCCTGGGAGCGGTACTTGAGTGGACTGGGGGAAGGGAGATTTTGTAAGAGGAACCCGGAGCTCGGGAAACCTAGTAGGTACGGTAATCACTTAAGGACCCTTTCCCGAGAGATAGACGTTCGAGGTGGGATTGAAGGGATAGCGGGCGCGGGGTTTGGGCGCAGGGTGGGCGTGGCCGCCGCGGTTGCTAAGGAACACGCCGTTCCTGCCCTGCCAGCGTGTCTGGTGCCGGCGCTGGGCCTTGGAAACGTTAGTCCCGCCCACTTCCTGAGGCTTTCCACTTGGCTAGGGATTGGTACCGTTCTGCTGTCAATTATCTTGCGACCCCCACCCCCCACCCCCGGGCTGCCTTCTTGGTTCTGCAGTTCTCATTGAGGCCTACCTTTCGTGTATCATTTCTGCTTATTCGTTTTTCTGTTTCTCCTTATTAGTGAACAAGTATGCAGACCAAAATATTTGCAGAGAAGAGCGACTTGGTGGTGTTGGTGTTGGTGTTGGAGTGGGGTTACTTTACCTGGTGCTTGGTGAATCCCTTAATTCAGGAGATGTTGGTGTCCATGTGGATGATTCTGAAAGAAGGGTTTAGGACTCTGTTCTCTTCACTTGCAGTTATTTTTCTCTGCTGCTTTTCTGAGCTCAATGAACTTTCTCAGAAAGTTGAGACAATTAATTCCTGGAGGTTCCTTATTATAGGCTCTCCCCTTCAACCCCTATGCTGGGTCTATATTTGACAGTCAGTGACTGTAGGGTAACAACCATTTCAAATGTCCTCTCCTTTGCTCATATCACTTGGCCCCAAATGATTCAGCAGAGCAAACATTCCAGAGAGAAAACAAAGGAGCTAAAATTCTGCTTTCACTTCCATGTGCCAGGTTTACAGTGTAAATCTTCAGGAAGGAAACTTGTACTGCTTGTTAACACTGGGAAGAGCACTGGCCTACAAGTCAGGAAACTGGCAGGATTAATTGCTTTTAGGTAATAACCCATTAATTGCTTTTAGGTAATAACTCTTTCTCATCTCAAGTGGGGATACTTGTTTGTGTCCTTCCTTTTAGGAAGAACTGATTTGAAAATGTATTTAAAATAATAATCTTTACAAAGTGTTTTATACTTATAATCTGTCTATATGATCTGAATTGACAAAATAGTTATTCTGTTTAAAGTACTTTTAATTTTTCCTTATGATTTTTTTTTTTTTTTTACTCTTTAGGATTAGAAATAATCAAGAAACCACTAATGTATTCATTAATGATTCAGGGTTGTTCTGAAATGTTTTGCAGGATAACCTGCCCTCAGCCCCTCCCCACACCATCCCTCCTTTTTTTTTTTTTTTTTTTTTTTTTTTTTTTAATGACGTGCATATATAGCCTGAAAGGACAGGAGAGCATATTTCTAATCCAATAATGATCAGACCCTATAAGGCTGTAAATAGAATTCATTATTTTCTTTGCTCAAGTCACCAATGAAAGTAGGCGTCAATTGTAATATCAATTGTAGATGTAACATGTTATCATTGGATAAGGATGAAATTGAAGAGGGAAAGATTTCTTACTTTTGTAATAAATCTTAAGGATATATATGTGTAACTTTTACTTCCTTAGAACTTTAATTTGAACTCTTTAACATTTGACTCTTTCCTTTGACTTTCATTATTAAACTCTATTTCTAATAGAAACTAGAATGAGGAAAAATGAATACAAGATAATGGACTTAGTGATTTTAGGGGTTCAGTAAGTAGTAAGTCTTTTTGAACTGTTTTGAATTTGTAAAAAGTTTACAACATCAGCTTTGTTACTAACAGGCTGATTGAGATTAGTGCTTTAAATAGGACACCAAAAATAAGTAGTAGTATTTCCTACCATCTTTTATCCTCTAAAAAAATTTAGCTGATAGAAAAATTTCATTTTTCAGAACAGATGCATTTACCCAGAATCACTGCTGTGCATGTTCCATAGCTGTACTCATTGGCATAATATACACCAGCATATTCCAGCCACTGATCAGATAACTCCCCTGCTGAGAAGCTACACAAGGAGAGGGATCTTAGGCCAGGTCTGGTAACTTAGTGCTCTGGTTTTCCACTGTGGTGGTTAACTGGAAATGTGTGGTAGTACTTTTGAGTTATTAAAGTATCTTTAAAGTGAGTAATGGCTTTTGGGACCCTGAAGTTTAGAGATGTAAAATATTTGGTATGTAGAAGAATTATGAAGTTTCACAAAGAATAATTTTCTTCCCTCACTCCAATGCGCAAGGCATTTCCATGGAAATATTGGTCCTACAGAAGTTCTTTCATGTAGAAACATGTTTCTACATGAAAGAACTAGGGCATATTTCCCCCATTTTCAATGTCAATAGATTTGGCTGTAATGGTGAAGTTTAAAAATACTACTTAGAATATATATTTCTTAGTATTCTTTCAGAATAACTAAAATGATACTAACTAGTGAGACATATTTTGTATTTGCTACCCTCAAGAATTTCTTACTAAAGAGATAATGATTATATAGTCCTAGAACTGATTATTTTTCATAGCTACTACATGTATTTAACATTTCCTATATGGTAGAAATGTTAAGTATCTTTGGATAATTTGAGTGAGATGGGTATGTATATATTTTTATGAAATAATTTTGAAATGTTAAACAGCAATAAAAATATGTGTTCTACATCCAGAGGTTTAACAATCTCTTTCATTGAATTTGAAGGTAAATAAATGAGGAACTCTTGTCAAGTTCATGGCTTTACACCACTGAACATGGAGAATGGGGATAGTAATAAAGTAATTTAGTTCCATAGTAGTGTTACATAGGGACATAGTTGCAAAAATAGCATAACAATTAGATTGAACAGCTTAAAATTTTAACAAAGAGAAAAGAAACTTGACTGTATTTTAAGCATTTTTGTTTTGCATACTTTAAATGTTGAAAATATTTAAATATTTTGGGTATTAGGAATAACAAATGGATACCTAAGAAAATTTCTAATTTTGGTTTATGGTTTATTACCTACACCAGGTAGAAGATAACACTGGATGGAAAAACCTGGCTCCTGTAGTAGAGATATTATTTTTTGGATATTGTAACATTTCCAGTGATCAAATTCATTATATAGGAAGGGTTGAAGATATGTGGTTCTCTTCCATTGTTTTTGAACCATAAACTTGAACATTATAATATACTCCCATTATTCATAGAGACTTAATATAGCACTGAATTTCTCTCAATAGGGGCATGTCAGGGTTGTTGTTGTGTTTTTCCTCTTAATATAGGCAGGTATAATCAGTTTCTGATTCTGTTTCTAGGGGTCTGTTCTGTGTCTCCTCTCTTCCCCTTCACGTTATCTCTCCTAAACATATTTGGAAAACATTACACTATGCAGGACCAGCATATACTCTTTTAAAAATATAAAAATAAATAAATTTAGCATTTGAAAATGAATTAAGTGGAACAAAACATCCCACAAAATCAAGGCAAAGGAAATCAGCTGAAGACTCAGAGGCATACCTATGAAAACTTAAAAGTAATTTTCTGCTAAAGAAGAACATTTCAGGGAATTCTTTGATATTTGACATATTCAGGCATACATGAACTCTGTGGATAGAAAAATTCTATTTAAAAAGGACAGATACTGATGATGTAATAATAGGAAGATAGAGAAAACAAAATGAGTACAAGGAAACTAAACATATTAGAGATATATACTTTTTAAAATTCTTGCTATAACAAATTACAACAAACTTTGTAGCTTAAAACAACAATTTTATTTTCCTACAGTTCTATAGTTGAGGAGCCTGACATATACCACAATGGGCTGAAATAAAGGAATCTGCAGAGCTGCATTCCTTTATGGAGGCTCAGAAAGATAATCTTCATTTTCTTGACTTTTCTAGTTTTTGAGGTTGCCCACATTCCTTTCTTCTCTCTTCTTCCATTTCCATAGTCAGCAAGATGGCATCTTTATGGCTTCTTATGTAGTCACTTTTTCTGAATATAGCAGGGAAAGGTCATCCACTTTTCAAGACACATCTAGATTATCCAGGGAGATCTTCCCATTTTAAGTTTCTTTATTTAATCATGCCACATAATCCTTTGAGCCATATAAGGTAACTTATTCACAGTTTCTCAAAATTATGATGGAACATATTTGGGTCAGGGGAGTATTATTCTGTCTACCACAATAACATTAAATATCTGTATTTGAAGCAGTAAAAGGCAGAATTGATATTGTGATAAAGTTTAGTCAATACAGAGTATAGTCTTGAAAAGTTATATAGCTAAAAATTATGTCAACAAGTAAGATGATATATATGAGTATAAAGAATGAAGACCACTTAATTTTCTTTAATATTTGTAGATTCTGAAGATGAGACAAGAATATAGATAATTTTTCCAAAAGAATAGAATAAAGCATTTGAAAAAAGGTAATAAGCAACAACAAAAAGAAAGTAAAACTTTTCCCAAACTGAGAAAGACCTATGAATGCAGAAAATCTTTATATAAGACACGACAACACAAAAAGGGAAAATATTACAAAATTTTCAAATGATGATAATAAATAAAAAATTATTTTACATAGGAAGGAAAGAATGAAAGCATGTTATTATCAGGAAGTAAAAATTAGGTGGGTTTCCAAATTCTTTTCTGTAGTGTAAAATGCTGGAAGACAACAGAACAACGTTTTGGATTTTAAAAATATTCCCATGCAGACTATATTTCTGATGTGATGGCAACACGAGACCATATGTATATAAGGGGAAAAAACACTAAGATACCTACTGTATAAAAAAAAGAACCATGATGTGTTTGTGTACCAAACTGATGGAATACTCTAGTATAGAAGTACCTTTAGATAGTTTTGTTAAATCTACTTAAAAATTGACTGAAAATTAATATTTACCTGCATAAGAAGATATATATTGTAAAAGTTAATTCAGTAGCAACATTCTGTAGTTAAATAAAATTTTGTGACCTTCTAATTTATTTATTCCAGATATGAAACCTAGTATTTCAAGAGAATGAACAGATTTAAAAATATAACCACACTATTGATTTGCAAAGTATAACCAATGGGCCTACTCTGGCCCACCATATCTATTACATGACCTTGTAAAAATTGTCATTTTGTGAAATGAAAATTTAAAAATTCAAATTTTATTATTAATAAATAAAGTTTTATTGGAAAACAACCACATTCATTTATTTCCGTATTGTCAACGGTGGCTTTTACACTGCAGCAGCAGAGTAATTGCCACAGAGATGCGTATGTGACACTTTCATGGCTGCTTCTCTGCATACTACAAATAGTAGTGACACAGTAGTAACTTGATTTTGCCTCTTGGCATGCAAAACATAAATTATTTGTATCTGGAAAACAGAAAAACTTTTACAACTCCTGAACAGAATTATAAACTTTAGTGTATGATATTAATATTTTTCTTTTCAATTTAAGGCATCCCGATTTACTCTATTATTGCTTTCTTATGTCAGTATCTCTGGTCTTTTATGAACTGGTTTTAGCATCAAGAATATCTTATTCTTTACATTTAATAATCTGGAACTTCTCTTTCCCATCTGTAGAGATGGAACAAATCTCTTGCAAAGATTTCATACTTTCATTTCCAAAGACAAAAATCAGTTAATATGTCATTATTATAATAATGAATACTTTACTGTTTTGTGCTGAAATTATGAGTGCTTATAGAGATTAGCATGTGCAGTATTTAGTGAGTTATATGGCAATCAGGTAATCTCAGATTTGTCTGTCATGTATAGAGGAATTATACAGATAACATACGTAATTGAAACAGAGTCTTCAAGAACACCTATGAATTCAAGATAGATAAGACTAGGGATAAGGTTACATTGAGGTAAGAACAAGGTTTTTGAAGCCATTAAGCTGTATCAGAATCTTGTGATTAGGAAATTAAAAAAAAGTTTAGTGGCTAGAACAGGGTATAGTTAATAGCACCTGGAGTTTAGGCAATGTAGACCTGCTAGACTAAGGTTAGAAAGCTTTTGAACACCATGTAAAGCAGTTTGCATCTTATAGGCAATGAGGACCCATTTTAGGTTTTAAAATGATAGAATAATATGACCAGATTAGTATTGTAGAATATTAGTTCTTGAATTTTTTAAGTACAACATACTCCAAGATTCATTAATTCTATGGCAACACAAATAAAAGTTGCCTTGGGAAAGATCTACTAATGTCCTACTTATGATAAACTTTTCCTTGAAGGACAGTATATCAACAGTCCCCTAGTCATCCTAGGAACATTGGTGTTATATAAATTTATGTGGAATATAAACTTATGCCATAAATAAATAAAAAAATTTCATATTTTCAGAATTAAGAAGTTTCCTGTAAAGTAAAAAAGTAATCTGTTCTGATTTCTCATCAGTAGATAAAAAGATAGATCTTTAAGATAAAACATAATGTGTGTGTTTGCATACTGCCTTACTTTTACATAGGACTTATAAAAAGTTTGCAGAAACTTAAGATGATAGTTTAATTATGGGATATTTGAAGATGTTTGGATTTTATATTTTAAATATTTAAAATTAACACTTAGTGTTTAGCATTTCTTTCAATAAACTTTCTTTCAATGTCTACAGTGAATTTGATTAAGGTAAAATCCCACTTTGAACCTTTATTACTTATATAATGAAATAGTTTTGAAGATAATATTGTCTCTGATTTATATAGACCTTGATATTCAGCATATTATTTTAATAATACTATATTGAGCAATTAACTTACTAAATAATAAGGAAACTCAGTTTCCTCAGTTGGGGTTCATTATACCTATTGGAGGAGAAAGTTAGAATTTCTTTTTTTGGGAGGGTGGGGTACTGGTAATTGAACTCAGAGGCTCTCAACATATCCCTAGTCCTATTTCTCATTTTATTTAGAGACAGGGTCTTACTTGCTTAGCTTCTGACTTTTGCGGAGGCTGGCTTTGGAATAATGCTCCTCCTACCTCAGCCTCCAGATCTGCTGGGATTATAGGTGTATGCCACTGTTCCCCGCAAAAGTTAGAATTTCTAATCATGTATGTGACCATGTATAGTATAGTATTTGCCATATTAGTTGACATTTGACATTTGTCAACTGTTAATCAGCAGTTGTATTATTACTAATATTATTATCTTTAATAAGGCTCCAGTGTCCATTATTTACATTTTAAAAATCCAAAAGTTCTACAAAATTAAAATTTCCCAAGTTTTGCCTGAACTCAACTGAGGAAAAAACCAGCCTTGAATGAAACAATTTATATCAAGATTTTTCTATGAAGTATTAACATTCTTTATCCACATCCCTTAAGGACTATTGTTTTTATGATAAATGGAATGCGTTGCTCTTTCTGTAATCTAAAACCTTCACAGAAACATCTGGCCCAAACATTTTAAATAAGGACTATAGACCTGTGTTATTATGACATCTTTAATATCTTTATTGAAATATAATTAACAATTGTAAGTAAGATTTATCACTTGAAAATATACAATTGTTTGGTTTTTGTCATATTCCTGGAATTGCACAACTACCACCACCACTTAATTTTGGAATATTTTCATTATCTGAAAAACAAACCATATACCTATCATAAGTAATTCTTCATTCCTTCTGCCTATATCCTCTAATGAACCACTATTCTTTTTTTTTTGTCTCTATTTATTTTCCCATGCTAGATACTTTTATAAAGGGACTAACAGGAGTAATGTATTTAGCCATCTTTTGTGGCCAGATTTTCAGAGCACAGTGTTTTCCAGCATCATCCATATTGTAACATATATCAATATTTCATTCCTTTATATGGCTGAATAATATTCCATTATATGGACCAACCACATTTTATCGGTTCCTCATGGATTGTTTTTACTTTTTGTTATAATAATAGAGTAATGAACTTTGCTTTTATTCTTATTTGTTATGTACAACAGCAGAATGCATTACAATTTATATTACGCATATAGAGCACAGCTTTTCATATCTCTGGTTGTACACTAAGTAGAGTCACACCATTCATGTCTTCATACATGTACTTAGGGTAATGATGTCCATCTCATTCCACGTTCTTTCCTACCCCAATACCCACTCCCTTCCCCTTCATCTCCTTTGCCCTATCTAGAGCTCATCTAATCCTCCCATGCTCGTCCCCCACCATTCCCATTATGAATCAGCATCCTTATATCAGAGAAAATATTCAAAATTTGGTTTTGGTGTATTGGCTTACTTCACTTAGCATTATGTTCTCCAACTCCATTTACCGGCAAATGCCATGATTATATTCTCTTTTAATGCTGAATAGTATTCCATTGTGTATATATACCACAGTTTCTTTATCCATTCTTCTATTGAAGGGCATCTAGGTTGGTTACAGAGTTTAGCTATTGTGAATTGTGTTGCTATAAACATTGATGTGGCTGTGTCCCTGTAGTATGCTGTTTTTGCGTCCTTTGGGTATAGACTGAGGAGTGGGATAACTGGGTCAAGTGGTGGTTCCATTCCCAGTTTTGCAAGGAATCTCCATACTGCTTTCTAGATTGGCTTCACCAATTTGCAGTCCCACCAGCAGTGAATGAGTGTGCCTTTTTCCCCATATCCTTGCCAACACTTATTGTTGTTTGTATTCTTGATAGCTGCTATTCTGTCTGGAGTGAGATGAAATCTTAGAGTAGTTTTGATTTGCATTTCTCTGATCGCTAGAGATGTTGAATATTTTTTCATATGTTTGTTGATTGATTGTGTATCCTCTTCTGAGAATTGGCTGTTCAGTTCCTTGGCCCATTTATTTATTGGGTTATTTGTTCTTTTGGTGTTAAGATTTTTGAGTTCTTTATATATCCTAGATATCAGTGCTCTGTCTGATGTGCGTGTGGTAAAAATTTGCTCCCAAAATGTAGGCTCTCTATTCACCTCACTGATTTTTTTTTTTCTGAGAAGAAGCATTTTTAGTTGGAATCTACTCATTTATTGACTCTTGATTTTAATTCTTGCACTATAGGTGTCTTATTAAGGAATTCAGTCCTAATCCGACATGATGGAGATTTGGGCCTACTTTTTCTTCTATTAGGTACAGTGTCTCTGGTTTAATTCCTAGGTCCTTGATCTACTTTGAGTTGAGTTTTGTGTATTTAGAGAGATAGGGGTTTAATTTCATTTTGTTGCATATGGATTTCTAGTTTTCTTAGCACCATTTGTTGAAGAGACTATCTTTTTTTCCAATGTATATTTTTGGCACGTTTGTCTAATATAAGATATCTGTAGTTAGGTGGGTTCATCTCTGTGTCCTCTATTCTGTACCTTTGGTCTACCAATTTATTTTGGTGCTCATACCATGCTGTTTTTGTTACTGTTGTTCTGTAGTTTAAGATCTGGTATAGTGATGCCACCTGCTTTACTATTCTTGCTAAGGATTGCTTTAGCTATTTTGGGTCTCTAATTTTTCCACATGAATTACATGATTGCTCTTTCTATTTATATGAGGAATGTCATTGAGATTTTGATTTTGATTGCATTAAATCTGAATAGTGCTTTTGGTAGTATGGTCATTTTGACAATATTAATTCTCCTATCCAAAAACAAGGTAGATCTTTCCATAATCTAAGGTCTCCTTTAATTTCTTTCTTTAGTGTTCTATAGTTTTCATTGTAGAGGTTTTTCACTTCTTTCATTAAGTTAATTCCCAAGTATTTCATTGTTTTGAGGCTATTGTAAATGGGGGTAGTTTTCCTTATTTAGTCTATATACGTCCTTAAAGGTCTATATAAATAAGAGACAATATTACCTTCAAAACTGTTTCATTATATAAATAATAAAGAATCAAAGTGGGATTTTGCCTTAATCAAATTTTCTATACACATTGAAAAAAATGTTAATTTTATTGAAAGAAATGCTAAACACTAAAATCCTTTCAGAGGATTTGTCACTGATATATAGAAATGCCTTTTACTTAAGGGTGTTGATTTTATATCCTGTTACTTTCCTGAATTCATTTATTAATTCTAGAAGTTTTCTGGTAGAATTTTTTTGGGTATTCTAGGTATAGAATCATATCATTGGCAAATAGTGCTAATTTGAGTTCTTCTTTTCCTATCCATATCTCTTTAATTTCTTTCATCTGTCTAATTGCTCTGGCCATGGCTTCAAGAGAAGTGGTGAAAGAGGGCATCCCTGTCTTGTTCCAGTTTTTAGAGGGAATGCTTTCAATTTTTCTCTGTTCAGATGTTGGCCTGGGGTTTAGCATAAATAGCTTTTACAATGTTGAGATATGTTCCTGTTATCCCCAGTTTTTCTAGTGTTTTGATCATGAATGGGTGCTGTATTTTATCAAGTGCTTTTTCTGCATCTGTTGAGATAATCATATGATTCTTATCTTTAAGTCTATTGATGTGATGAATTACATTTATTGATTTTGTTATGTTGAACCAACCTTACATCCCTGGGATGAACCCCACTTGATCATCATGCACTACCTTTTTGATATGTTTTTGTATTTGATTTGCCAGAATTTTATTGAGAATTTTTCCATCTATGTTTATTAGAGATATTAGATGTTTTTTTCTTTGATGTGTCTTTGCCTGATTTTGGAATCAGGGTGATACTGGCCTCATAGAATGAGTTTGGAAGTTCTTCCTCTTTTTATATTTCACAAAATAATTTGACGAGTATGGTATTAGTTCTTTGTTAAAAGTCTTGTAGAACTCAGCTGTGTATCCATCTGGTCCTGGGCTTTTCTTGGTTGATAGGCTTCTGATGGCATCTTCTATTTCATTGCTTAAAATTGATCTGTTTAAATTGTTCATATCATTCTGATTCAATTTGGGCAAATCATTTGACTCTAGAAATTTTTTGATGCATTCAATATTTTCTATTTTATCGGAGTACAAGTTTTCAAAACAATTTGTAATTATCTTCTGTATTTTTGTTGTGTCTGTTGTCATATTTCCTTTTTCATCATGTAAATAGTTTGAGTTTTCTCTCTCCTTTTCTTTGTTGGCATAGCTAAGGGTTTGTCAATTTTATTTATTTTTTTCAAAGAACCAACTTTTTGTTTTGTCAATTTTTAATTGTTTATTTTGTTTGAATTTTATTGATTTCAGCTCTGATTTAATTATTTCCTGTCTTCTACTAATTTTGGTGTTGATATGTTCTTTTTCTAGGACTTTGAGATGTAATGTTAGGTTATTTGTTTGTTGACTTTTTCTTCTTTTAAGGAATGAACTCCATGCAATGAACTTTCTTCTTAGTACTACCTTCATAGTGTCCCAGAGATTTTGATGTTTTATCAGTGTTTCCATTTACATCTAAGAATTTTTTAATTCCTTCCTTGATGTCTTTTGCAACCCATTGATCATTCAGTAGCTTATTAGTTAGTCTCCAGGTATTGGGGTAGGTTTTATTTTTTTCTTTTATCATTATTTTCTAGTTTCATTCAATTATGATCTGATAGAATGCAGGTTAGTATCTCTGTTCTTTTGTATTTGCTAAGAGTTGCTTTGTGGCATAGTATATGGTCTATTTTAGATAAGGATCCATGTGCTGCTGAGAAGAAAGTGGATTTGTTCATTAAAGGATGAAATATTCTATTTATGTCAGTTAAGTGTAAGTTATTGATTATATTATTGAGTTCTATAGTTTCTTTGTTCAGCTTTTGTTTGGAAGATCTATCCAGTAGTGAAAATGGTGTGTTAAAGTCACCCAGACTTATAGTGTTATGGTCTATTTGATTCTTGAACTTGAGAAGAGTTTGATGAACATAAATACTCCATTGTTTGGGGCATATATATTTATAACAGTTACGTCTTGTTGGTGTATGATTCCCTTGAGCAGTATGTAGTGTCATTCTTTATCCCTTTTGATTAGCTTTAGCTTAGAAGTCTACTTTATTTGATATGAGGATGGAAACCCATGCTTGCTTTTGGAGTCCATGTAAGTGACATGATTTTTCCCAACCTTACACCTTCAGTCCTTGGATGTCTTTTCCTATGAGATGAGCATCTTGGAGGTAGCATATTGTTGGTTTTTTTTAAAATGCAATATGCTAGTCTGTGTTATTATTGAGACATGATTTGTATTCCCAGCCATTTTTGTTTATTTGGTATTTAACTTGACTTGTTTTCTCCTTTGATTAGTTTTTCCTTTAGTGTAATATCTTCCTCTGCTGATTTTCATCATTGCTTTTCATTTCTTCTTTATGGACTATTTTGCTGAGGATGTTCTGTATTGCTGGCTTTCTGGTTGTAAATTCTCTTTAACTTTTGTTTATCATGGAAGGTTTTTATTTCATCATCAAATTTAAATCCTAATTTTGCTGCATGTAAATTTCTTGGTTGGCATCCTTATTCTTTCAGAGCTTGTTATATGTTGTTCCATGATCTCCTGACTTTGAGGGTCTGGGTTGAAAAATCTGCTGAGATACAAATTGTTCTCCTCCTATATGTGATGATATAGGGGGAGATTCCTCTTTCTTATGACATTTAAGATTCTATCCTTATTCTGTATGCCAGGTATTTTCTTTATAATGTACCTTGGTGTAGATATGTTGTACATTTGTACATTTGGTGTCCTGTAAGCCTCTTGTATTTGATTTTTCAATTCATTCTTCATGTTTGGGAAATTTTCTGATATTATTTCATTGAAGAGATTGTACATTCTTTGGTTTGAAGCTCTGTGCCTTGCTCTATCCTAATAACTCTTAGATTTTTTCTTTTGGTGCTATCCCCTCATTCTTGAATATTCTGTTCATGGTTTCTTACTATCTTCACTGTGTAGTGAACTTTATTTTCCAGATTGTATACTTTGTCTTCATCATTTGATGTTCTGTCTTCCACGTGATCTAGTCTGTTGCTGATGCTTTCTATTGAGTTTTTTATTTGGTTTATTGTTTCCTTCATTTCAAAGACTTCTGATTGGAGTTTTTTCAGAGTCTCTATCTCTTTCTTGAAGTAATCTTTTGCTACCTGTATGTGCTCTCTTTTCTCTCTGTTGGAGTGATTAGTTTTTGTCTCTGCTCATTTAGGTCATTCTTTAATTCAAAGATCATTTTAATTATGATCATTCTGAACTCCACATTTCATCAACTTCACTGCCATTGGATCTGTTATAATAGTATCCTGATTTGTTTGGGGTACTTTCCTCCCTTATTTTTTCTTGTTGTTTATGTGTCTTATTTTCTTGCAGTGTGGATCTGAGATATTATAGTTTCTGCCATGCAGATTATCTGTACCTCACCTTGATGCCGGGCTTCCAGACCCTGCAGGTGTCCCACGATGGATGCTACTGCAACTAAAGGTGGTGATTGCAATAGGGGAGACAACTCAAGATAACAGTGGAGGTGCCCCAAGATGGATGCAAAATCTTTCAGAGATTGGGCTGAAATGGTGAACCTTACATCGGCTTTGGGATATTTGCTCCGAAATGTAGTTGCTTTTAGGCCCTGTGTGCTGTCGAAAGGTAGAGGCTACTTTGTGGGGAAGACTATGGCGATGTCTGCAGTGTCTCAAGATGGAAGTGGGCTAGGCCTGGGCTTACAGGTTGGCGGGGGGGGGGGGGGGGGGGGGGGTGGTGAGGAACCTGGACCTACCCTGGGCCTGAGTCCTGCATAGGTGGGTGGAGGTGGATATATAGGTGGGCCTTGTCATGAACATTTATGTACAAGATTTTAGGTAGAGGTATTTTCATTTTATTTTATTTTATGTGATGAAAACTATTTCAGTGTAAAACTAGGAGTAGAATTGTTAGTTGTATGGTAACTTTGTGTTTTGCTTTTTGAGAAACCACTAAACTGTTTTCCAAAGTGTTCACCATTTTACTTTCCTATCAGCAATTTATGAATGCTCCAGTTTCTCTCCACATCCTCATTTTCATTTGTTATTGTTTTTTGGTATCATAATTCTAGTGGGAATGAAAGTGATATCTTGTAGTTTGTGTTTGAATTTCCCTAATTGCTAATGATGTTGTGCCTTTTTATGCACTTATTGGCAATTTGTATATTTTTGGAAAAAAAGTCTGTTCAAGTATTTTATCCATTTAACAATTGATCTTTTGATTTATTTCATTGCTGAGTTTTGAGGGTTCTTCATATATTCTGGGTAGAAAACCTTTATCGATCACCTGATTCACAAGTGTTTTCTCCCTTTCGGTGGATTGTCTTTTCACTTTCTTGATCATATTCTTTGAAGCGACAGGCTTTATATAGATGAAGTTTATCTGTTTTTTAAATTCTGTGCTTGTGGTTTTGGTGTTGTGTCTGAGAAACTGTGGTCTTAGTCAAAGGCACGAAGTTTTACTCTTGAGCTTTTTCCTAACTGTTCTAGTTTTAGTCTTTGTGTTTATATTTGTGAATCCTTTTGAGGTAATTTCTGCCCATGGTGTGAGATAAGGGCCCAACTTTACTCTTTTGTAGCACCATTTGTTAACAAAAGACTACATTTTCCTGTTATAACTCCTGACTTGGATTATTATTGGTGATCTTAACAACTGTAAGCTATTTTTAATGATCTTATTGGAATTGGTGAAATATTCTCTAAATTTTGAGTTTATTATTATTAGCAGTAGTTCTAACCATTTAAATATGATATTATTTTTCATATGAATGTTTTTGTAGTGTAAAAGTATAAAAAAGTTTAGTGTTGAGCACATGATGGGTATTTAGTAAATATTCATTGAACAAAAATAAATAAATCATGCTTCACTTGATTTTTAGTGGGTGCTTCTGGTTGATATTTAGTGGGTGTTTAGAAAATAATATATACTTGAAAGTTTATGATTAAATAAATACAATTGTATTGTGAGTCAGCCTGGTACAAATTGAAATAACAGAAAATAATTTCAAATTAGTTTCTTTGCATGCATACTTGATTCTAGAATGTATTGGAAATATGTCCTGTTACTTTTTAGATAATCTTTGCAGACATATTGGATAAAGGAAATTTTAATAGGATTTTCTATTATATAATCTCTCAGTGTCCTTATTATGTAATTGTGGCTTGTGAAAATGGGCATAAAATGCAATATTTTCTGAGTGTATTCTGACCATGTAAACTTATTTTGATTTACTAGGTAACAGAGTTAGCAACCCAAAAAACTTTTAGAAATGCTTTCACTGTGATTCTATTCTGTAGACAATGAGGGAACTGGGGATCATCCATTTAACATTTACATATGCTCTATTTTGAATTTCAGTAAGAAAAAGCAACCAAGGATATTATTTTGGGTGTCTGGAATTGAATTTGCCAGGAATGCAAGCACAGCTTCCTCAGTAAAGACCTTGGTTTTGGAAACATCTTACCCCTTGGCGGCTCTCCAGAGTTCAGACTTGGCAGCATCAAGGACACAACGCAAGGTGTTTATTTGATTTAACATTTGGCAAAAAGGTGTTTTGATTTGTAGTTTATTTCCTCTCACTTTCTTTCCTTGTTTTGGGTTGTTTGGTTCTGGCAAGGAACCTGGGTTCTGAACACAGTTCTTTCTTATGGAAGGCAGTATTACACTGAGGAAATGTTTTTACTTGTATTTATTTTGTGGTATTTGGATAAATCTAAGTAAATGAAGCAAGATTCATAAAGCTATTAATCTTTTTCTGATTGGTTGTTAATTCATTTTATATTATTATCTACTAAGATTTGTTGTAACATAAAGTACTTATTCTCTCTTGATATTTGATACATTATTATACTTTGGTACATTAAAATATTTTGGTAATTACATTTTGGTTTTACTCAATCTTGCTGCCTAGCAATTAATGAACTTAAAATATCAGATATTCAGTGTTGTTTTTTTTTTTTAAGGTTTCTCCATGCTGCACATGTATTATAGAGAGAGGAAATATGGTGTAAGATGGAAGATTGGGGCTGTCATTTCTTTGACCTTATCTTCTACTGTCTTTTCCCAGTCTTGACTCTTTGCAAAACCATTCAGTGGTCCTTCATTGCACTCAAGATAAAAGCTAAAGCTCTTAAATTGACCTATAAACCTGACCCCTTGTTTTCTAATTTCATTTCTGAATATTCTCATCCTCCTTCACTTGCTTAGGTTGTTTGCCTTTGCATTGTTCTTGTCTTGGATATCTGCATGGCTAGTATCTTTACTTTCCTTTGTATCTGTATTAAAAAGGTCACCTTCAAATTGAAGGTCTTATCTGACTACCATGCAATACTTGATATTCTTTCCCTGCTCTATAGCATTTATCACTATTTAATAAGATATGATTTTATTAATTTTTTTTTTGCTTATTGCCATTGTTCCTCAGAAAAATATGAGGCTATGATGGCAGGAATTTTTGTTTGCTTTGTTTTTACTCTATCTCTACTAACTAGAATAGTCTCTTGTTCTTGATGACTGAATGAATGAACAGTTAATTCAATAAACATTTTCAGAACTTACTATGCGTATTCTCACTGTATGGTGAGAATGCAGGACCGAAGTACACAGTTCTTTCTTTTAGGAGTACAGTTTAATAAGGGAAATAGATAACTGCGACAGTCATTTTATTACATTCTTGTGTTATAATAAGAACATGACTATAATGCTATCAACACTTGGAGAAGCAACATTTAAATCAGTTGATGTTGCACTCATGAAAATGTAACAAAAGTAACCCTCTGTATAAGTAAGAATAGCCTAGGTTGTGCTGCAGGAGTAAACCGGCCAAAAAATACTGTTATGACACAACAAATATTTATTTCTTTTATAGGCTGTTTGCCCCAAATGGGTTGATAGGGAAGCTTTAGGGACCCAAGATGTTGACCACTTCATCAGAAAGTATTTCCATGATCACAGCAGCAGTGGGAAGACTGGCTTATTATATATTGTCATTTATGAATTTGATTGGTCAAAGCAAATTGTTTAATTTGAAATGGGGAACTGTGAAGTATAATATTGCCTTCTACCAGAGGGGAAGGAGAATTAGAAGATTAGAGTCAAATTAGTGACTGCCATACCCTTTTTCTGTTTTAAGGAAGAATAGAACATATCCTAATAAAAAATATTTTGAAGCATTTTTAGAGAAAGGAAGAGCATGAGCAAAGATAGTAAAGTATTGTGTAATATAATAGCAAACTGTGTTTCATTCCAAATAGTTGGAGCACATTATATGTGTGGGATAAAGATAAAGGTTAAAAAGATCGGAGAGACTATGAGCCAGATTTTACCAAACTCTGAAGTAAGAACTGCATCTTAAAGGACATGGGGAAATATTCAATGATATAGCATACTTCAGGGGAATATCTTGACTAAACTTAAATCATAAAAGATTGTTCTGGAAGTGCCATGATACAGATTTGTGGGAAAGAAGACTGAAGATAGTAAAAATCAATTCTGCTACAAATTCAGTATTGCAAGTGATGCCCCAGGTGGAGGCACTGACAGAGCATATAGAAGGAATGGAACAAAAAGCATGTTTTGGGGGTAATCTCCTGTACACAGGGAAAGCCTTGGCAGAAGACGGAACATTTCTTACCCTGAGATCAAAGTAGAAGTACTAATGAAGACAGGATTTGTGTCTAAGGCTATGTGTAAATTTGTGTGTTGGTGTCTGTGAGAAACTTAGAGCAAGCGCGAATATTGACTGATTTACCTGATGGCCTGTATTTTCTTTCTGAGTTAGGAAATGAACCCAAGTGCCCAGACTAAAATGAATATGGATGGGAATTTGAGCAGAGCTGTGCAAATTGGGATGGCTAGAGTCAAATGGGAGATACAGAAGATTTGAGGCACAGGGATTGCTAGAAATTTTTAGCATTTTTTTTTTTAAAAACTATATATTTTACTGCAAAAGTTGCTTTGGGAAACTCAGTTGTTTTTATCTTTAAATTGTTTATAATTCAGCAATGATTGAAAATGTATACCTTAGCATGTATAGATTTAATAGTTCTACAGAATTTTGAGCATGTGATTTTTATTATGGGGGCTTATGAAATATAATAGCCTCTGGATAAGAATTTTGTTTAACTTGATAAGAAAATCTCAATCATTTCTTAATAGTGGGAAAATTTTATAACTAGTTAAATAATTATGCAGTACTATTATGGAAATTTTTTTTTCTGATAGCTCTAAACTTTTTTTTAGAGCAGCTTTTAAGTTCACAGCAAAAATTGAGAGGAAGGTATAGAGATATCCCATATGCCTCCTGTCCTATTGCATGCATAATTTGTTCATTATCAACATTTCCTACTAGAGTCTTATATTTGTTACAGCTGATGAATCTGCATTGATACAGCATCACCCAAAATCCATTTCTTACTTTAAGGTTAACTGTTGCTAATGTACATTCTATAGTTCTGGACACATGTATAATGACATGCATCTACCATTATAGTATCATATAGAAGGAAACTTTTGTGTTCTGCCTATGATTGCTGCTTCATATTATAAGAATATGATTATTTTTGTAAGAAATGCCAAACTTCCAAAATGGCAATATTGTTTTGCATTCCTACCAGCAATTAGTGAGAGTTCCCATTGCTCCACATCCTTAACCAGCATTTGATGTTGTCAGTGCTCTGGACTCTGTCCATTATAATAGTGTGAAGAGATCTCATTATTGTTACTATAATTTAAGATTTGTTCTAAAATTGGGTTTCTTGTTGCCATTATATGTTAGATCCAGGATTATTATAAACACAGAAATGCTACATTTATTATCGCAGATGAAAGGTCCAAACCTCTATGATAGAATGAGTTTAATTAAAGTCAGGCTACTGCTCTAATATAGGAAAATGTATTGACATGCACAATGCATGTGGCAGATATAGTAGAAAAATTGACTTACAGACTAAGTAATACTAACATCAAGAAGAGGACATAAGGAAGAATTGGCAGAAGTGGTCACCTGAGAAGGTCCTTTTCTTAAACAGAAGTATAATTTGGACTTCACGCAATCAGAGATTAAGCTGCCAGTTTAAAAAATAGTGAATAGTGTGTGTGCTTTTTTGTTGTTGTTGTTCTAAAGCATTCAATTTTAGAAAGTAAATATTTTTGAGTACCCATTATGTACATATACTGTAAGTATGTAAGTGATACTATGTTAATCCAGAGTTTCCAGCATTTATAAGCAAGGACAATATACATTTATTATCACAAATAAAAGGTTATTTAGCATCTTGTAAGTTATCTAAAGATACTTTTATTGAAGATTCTTAGCTGTTGATAAAAGATGGGTAGGAGATCTAGCAGTAGCAGAAACTGTACAATTACCTGTAATTAAGTTGTTACAGGCTTAGTATATTCTGAGACCATTCTTAAGAACCTATATATAATGGAGCTTATTGATTTTTAATGAGCATGGGGTTAAGGTCAGGGTGTTTTATGAGGGGGAGTCTAAAGTACTGTTTGCACTGTGAACCTTAACAGTAACTTATTGAATCAGCACATTGTAGAGGTATTAGTAATACTGAGCACTTATTGTGTGAGAAGCATCATGTTAAGTACTTTATCTGATTTATTTATTTAATTTAGCCACTATAATACAGCCATGAGATAAGTGTTCTTATTGTACCCATTTTAAAAATGTAAAATGAGCTTACATGGGTCAATAACTAAAAAAGTAAGAGACTCAGAGGAAACAAGTTAAAGTAGAGAAGAGTTAATCTATACTTTATTATGCTCATATTCTTTAATAATATGTAACTACTTTGTGCTAGACATTGTCCCTATTTTTTGAGAATCTTTAGTATGCAAAGCAAAGATCCCTGTTCTTTTGGTACTGCATTCCAGTTAAGAGAAGTCAGAAAATAAACAATAGACTAGGTTTAGTGTGAAAAATTATTTTAATAATTTTAAACATAGTTTTGATAGATCTAAGTAAAATAACTTTTATGTTTCAACACTGATAATCTGATTGTTCATTAATTTGGTAGTGCCTACACCAAATCATGCAAAGTATGAAATATTGAGTGCTATAAATGTTTATTAAATAATTAATTTGATGAAATAATGCTGACCATTATTATAGTGAAATCTCTCTCTTTTCTCCTTCCTTATACACTGAAGATGCAGCATTCCAACAAAGCAATTAAATATCATTTGTCATTTTTAAAGGAACTTTGTTTTCTGTAATTACAGACCTAGGTGGTCTATGGCTTAAAAACAATGAAACTGAATTTTAAAAAGGCCCTAGGATATATTTTTCTAAAGAAGGACACATTTAAGTACAGTCTTGGCACCTCAAAATATCTTCAGAAGCTCATGATTAAAGATTTAATTTTGTTCTTTTTGTTTGCAATATATGGGCTTATATATAATAAAAGAAAAGAGAGACAATGAATATGAAAATGAGAATGAATTACACTGGGGCTCCTTGGGTAACTTTTTCAGAATCCTACCAATGTAATGCAGGGAATTAACTAAATATTTACATATTGTTAAAATAAACTATATCATTTTTCTCTGTGTTTTCTTCTACTTTTCTTCAAGTAATCTTGGTATTACTATACCATATATTCCCTTATGCAAGCATGTCTAGTTTTACTGCTTGAAACCCTCTGTTAGGTAAACCATCTTGCATTAATTCTTTCTTGTGAGTGCTTTAAAGGGTTAAATAATGGATATGGTTTATGGAATTCATCCCTGAAATAATAATGATATGGCAGAGTGAAAAATTAAAATGTTCAATCACAAGGTCATTAACAAAGAATGAAAAATAATTAAGGGCAAAAGAAGAAAGAAGGTTTTAAGATAAAATCCAAACTCAACTTGAATATAAAAAGAACTGGGTGTTGAAAAAGGCATAGCCAGGGTTTTTGCAGAGAATGGAATCTAAATTAAAAGAAAAGTATAGTTCTGTTTGTAACTAGATTTTTATATTGAAAGAGATAGCATGAATGCATTTAGAACAAGATTCTAAAAGAATTTGGAAAAATAGAGGTAACAAAAATGACACATATAGTTAAAAAATAAACCGTAGTTTGCATGACACATTCAGGAGAAATATGGTCCAGTAAGAGATTACGATGATGGCTAATTACATTAAAAAGTTGGAAAACAACTTTTTTTTTTTTTGCTTATTATTAGCTTTAGGGAATTGACTCATGAAATTAAGAGTTGCTTACTTTTACAAAATCCCATTTTTTGATCTGAGCTACCCAGAACAAGTTTAAAGGCAGGAACTCAGAATAATTCATAGCCGTTTTACTACATTCATTTTTAAATGCCTTATTTGAAAGGAATGTCCTGGTTTATGATTTTCATATTTTTCCCTTTTAGAAAGAGGCAGATGGTATGAAAACTGGACTCCCTTATTTAAAGGAATGTTGATATTTATAACCAAGCTTATCTCCAACAAGATTTGTTTTTTGCAGCTGTTCCAGGTTGGAAAAAAATATTATATTAAAGTCCTGGCTTGTTTTCCTTTCCATATTTTGGGGGGGATTTCAAAATGTGAAAAAATGATGTTTGATTTTAAATATGAATGCAATGTAAACTGTGATTTTTTTCTGTCTATATGTGAATTTTCTGTTTGTATGCTGTGATGATATTACTTTTTGTTTTACTGATCTATTTCCTTAGTACTTCACACTTAAGACATAATTTACTCATTATTTTCTATATATCATCAAAATATTCTAGGAAATGTAGATTTTCATGAGGAGTTAGCTTATATTATTAAACAAATGAATTTTCTTATTTTCCATTTTAATATTTTAGGCATTTTCCTCTCTGCTCAGAGTATCTTTACTTGTTTTTTTTGCCTATAACTATATTTATAGCATTTATTTTAATTTTTTCTTTTTATTTTGTTCTCTTTGATTCTCTTTTTAATTATAAATGATGCCATATTTCTCTGGATATATTTTACATCCCTTAATTTTATAACTTAATTGAAAAATAACTATACTATGAACAATACATGAAGCTGTCTCTTTGGGCACATGTAAATATAAAAGAATGGACACCCATGCCTCCATTTGCATAGAATTTTTATACATATTTATATGTGTATAAGGACCAACACATATATAGTGTTCCATAAGAAAGAATTTGTAATTAATGCATTGTGAATAAATGTGTTAACTATTGATTAATGGGAAGGTAGCAAATAGTATGCTTGTCAAATTAAAGGAACTCCATTATTTATGTAGTGATATCTTCTTGAATATGAAATATTGTGCAAATTGTTACTATGTTAGACTTACATATTTTTCATTTTAAATTCTGAAGCAAAAACTTTTACTTAAAATTTTCTGTTGCCTCTCTATCAACAATTTCACCATTTACTTCAACATCATGAAATGCAGCACTTGAAATCTATGAAACCGGTCATTACTAGTAGCCAACAACTTAATTATCTCCAGAGAGATTTCTTGCTCTTTTAAGAACAAATGTTTTAAGTTTCAATCTTTAGTTCCCAAAATAAATTTCATTTTTTTTCTCTCATTAGTCACAGAGTGAATGGTGCATGAGTCCTTTCAGTAAATTTTGTCACTTCAATCTATTCCGCATCTTCTTTTATCCTTTCTTTATTGTTTACAATGATGCTCACTGAAGTGAAATGTGAAGAATATGGGAACTCAGTTGGTATATAACCTCTTTCTTTCTTTTTATAAGTGATGTTTTCACACAAGTGGAATACTCCATTACACAAATACCATTTTGTTTTCTTTATGTGGATTTGGATAAAAAAGTTACATGGAATTTTTTAAATAGAGGAAACAAATTGACATGACACAGTTAGTTAAAACTCCTAGAATTCTATCATTCTATGCATTTACCATGTAACAAAGCAAGTGATTCTGTATAAGGCATAAAACTACAAATAAAAATGTTGCACATCTCTACTCCTGTTTTTTGTTACTGCTTTATGCTTCTCTATGTTTGTTTCCAGTGAATAACTATATGAGCAAGTGTTTAAGGACCATACAATGTGGAGTTGTCTATATTCATTTTCTACTCATTAAGCAAGGAGATCCCACATATATGTTATTAAATCCTTTGAAAATAAAAAAAAATGAAGCTTCAATCAGCATCTTACATATCTGAATGAACATAAGTCAGATAGGAAAAGCTAGGACATAAATATGATATGACTGAAGAGGGAGATGATGTGTTTAGCCATATAAATATAAAAGTATCAGTATATAATAGAAAGTGAAATAAAATATATTTAACTAAATTAAAATCATTGGATTTTTAAATTCAGAAAGTTCTTATGAATTTCCTGTTTGCAGCTCTTTAATGTGAACATTGGTGATTATTTTCAGTCTGTTTATTGAGGCAAATAACAAATTGCTGATGATGGATCACTCTCTTTTGGAAATATCCTTCTTTAGAGCCCAATATAGAGATTAAGTGTCAGCTTTTCAGAAGGAGGATTTGATCAATATTGGTGCCATCCAGCATTGGAGAAAATTTCTTGCATCAAATCTTTTTCACCTAAAATTTTTCTTATTTCTCTAATTTTGATCTCTAGACCAAAATTTAATTTATGTGAAACTTGTCTTCCCATTCAATGTGACATAACCACAGAATATCATCATAGTTACAAATTCCATCCACACACAAGCTGGGGAGGCAATTATGCAAAGGTGAGAGTCATTGGGAGTCATCTTAGACTTCTGCTTACCACATTTGATAAAAAGTATTACCTATCAATATGAATATAATGATAATTTTAATGAGTAATCTGAAATCAGTTTTCTTTTTTTAAAAAAAAAAAAACTTGATCACAGCTCCTTCTTGCTTTACTCAGAACATTTTTATATTTACTTTGACATTCCATTCTCTACATCTCTGTTGCTACTCTCATAGTTTCCTCTTTATCTGGGTTTAGAGTAGTATAGACATCAGGAATCTACCTTTTTAGGTTTCTTGCCTTTTCTGAATTCCCAGGGAGAATTATTCTGTGTCTACATTCTGCATTCAAAATTATTTTCAGAAAGCACAGAATATCTCAGCTAAGTACAAACAAACAAACAAACAAAAATCCTGCCATATATTTAGGAATCAATGTAGCAGAAATGCAATAATGTATTTTCTTATCCTAGGATCCCCAGATAACATATTTTGAGGCACAACCTAGGGTTGGGTAAAACATTGGAAGATAAAGAGTGAGGGAGAAATGGAAGAAAGAGAAACAGTGAAGGAAGAAAAACAAAAGTTGATGACTAAGCAGCCCTCAGATGTATAAGAAAACCCAGACACTGTCTTAGGCACTTGCTCAGTCATGCGGAGCATTGCCAAACAAACTGTATAGAATCGATCAGTTAAATTAAGGTAGGGAAAGAGATTTATCTGCCAACATCTTCCCAACTCTTGGTTTTCATTGGTCAAACTACTTCTCATGGCACATATGATCCCTGTTCTTTCAGATTGTGTTCCTAATCCTTGTGGGCAGTTGTTGGGGGAAGTCAGATCCCACAGTGTAGGCTGTGAGGCTTCATTGGAATATGGAAGTGGTAGGAAAAACCAAGCTTCTGTGGGTCAGTGTATAGATATTGCTGTGACTGTAAAGGTGATGTTGGAGCTGTGCCTCTTCCTTTACCCACAAAGGAGCGCTATGTCAGTCAGTGGTTTTAGAAGATAAGTTGAAGGTAGTACCTGTTGCTTGCTAAGGGCATTGCCTAAGTGACTGAGAATTCAGTAGGTAGTAAATCTGGGCAAGTACATAAACTGGGTTCAACACAGGATGATGGTAATGATTAGATCTGGCCAAATTCTTTAAAGGTTATTTATCATATATAAATGTGATTTTCACAGTATCTGGTTCACAGTAAGCACTCATTATTTGTTTGTTTAATTTTTAGATAATATAGTTTCTTTGGTCCTTAGAGTCTTTTCAACATTTAGCTATGAGTTTCTTTTATGGTGGGAGAATGAATCAGGTATAATTACTATCAGAAACATAAATATCATTTCTTTGGATATCCTTTGTTGAGTGCTTGAGTTATTTAAAAAGCATTGATCTTATGAATGTGTTACTTTTCAAATGTGAATATTCAATTAGAGTAGTATTCCTTACTGGTGTGACAAAAAGTACTTATGAATTTGAAATGTCTGTGTGGAATAAAGAATTTCACAATTAGGAATTCAAGATATTTATATGTCTTCTTACAGAAAGATTTTATTATTATTATTTGCTGGGTATTATCAAGGTTGATTGAATAAATGTTACTTAACCTTTTCACTTTGGTGCTGGTAATGATAAATCTGTTTTCTAAGAAATGTTAAGTTTAAGAGAGAGAGAGAGAGGAATGACAGAAATTCACAGTGACTGTGGGATTATCCAGAGCAGAGTAGCAGGTTCTCTGAAAAGAGAAATGAAAGAAGTTTCTGAACATTCAGAGTGTCTCACATTTTCTTGCTATTGCAAAAATCTATGACAAATTTATGTAAAAACAAAAACTCAACATCCATGTAAAGTTTATAAGCTTTTATTATTTAAAACAATAGCAACAGGAAATATGTATTTTAATTTTCAAATTTATTGAAACTAATAGTTTTTCATGGAATCCTCCTGTTGGATAATCTCTGCAGAATATTTAGTCCTGTTATCTTTTTCATTCCTAATATTGTTTGTATATTTTTCTTATTCTGTCTTGATGAGAGTTAGTACTATGTCATTATTTTTAAAAATTTATTCTAATTTGTTATATATGATAGCAGAATGCATTTCAATTCATATTACACATATATGGAACACATTATTTTCATATCTCTGGTTGTACACAACATAGAGTCACACCATTCATGTCTTCATACATGAAATTAGGGTAATGATGTCCATCTCATTCTACCTTCTTTTCTACCTTCATGCCCCCTCACATCCCCTCCCTCCCCTTTGCCCTATCTAGAGGCAAATGCCATGATTTTATTCTCTTTTAATGCTGAATATTATTCTATTGTGTATGTGTGTTGTGTGTGTGTGTGTGTGTGTGTGTGGACACACACACACAATGGAATACTATATATATATATATATCACAGTTTCTTTATCCATTCATCTATTGAAGGGCATCTAGGTTGGTTCTGCAGTTTAGCTATTGTGAATTGTATTGCTATAAACATTGATATGGCTGAGTCCATGTAGTTGGCTGTTTTTGAGTCCTTTGGGTATAGACCGAGGAGTGGGATAGTTGGGTCAAATGGTGGTTTCAGTTCCAGTTTTCCAAGGAATCTCCATACTGCTTTCTAGATTGGCTGCACCAATTTGTAGTCCCACCAGCAGTGTACGAGTGTGCCTTTTCCCCCCACATTCTTGCCAATTTTTATATTCTTAATAGCTGCCATTCTGTCTGGAGTTAGATGAAATCTTAGAGTAGTTTTGATTTGCATTTCTCTGATCGCTAGAGATGTTGAACATTTTTTCATATGTTTGTTGATTAATTATATATCACCTTCTGAGAATTGGCTGTTTAGTTCCTTGGCCCATTTATTTATTGGGTTATTTGTTCTTTTGGTGTTAAGATTTATGAGTTCTTTATATATCCTAGAGATTAGTGCTCTGTCTGATATGCATGTGGTAACATGGTAACAATTTGTTCCCAAAATGTAGGCACTTTATTCACCTCACTGATTTTTTTTTCTGAGAAGAAGCCTTTTTAGTTGGAATTTACCCATTTATTGACTCTTGATTTTAATTGTTCCACTATAGGACTCTTATTAAGGAATTCAGGTCCTAATCTGACATGTTGGAGATTTGGGCCTACTTTTTCTTCTTCTTTTTTTTTTAAAGAGAGAGAGAATTTCAATATTTACTTTTCAGTTTTCGGCGGATACACCATCTTTGTATGTGGTGCTGAGGGTCGAACCCGGGCCGCACTTATGCCAGGCGAGCGCGCTACCGCTTGAGCCACATCCCCAGCCCCTACTTTTTCTTCTATTAGGTACAGTGTCTCTGGGTTAATTCTTAGGACCTTGATCCACTTTGAGTTGAGTTTCGTGCATGGTAAGAGATAGGGGTTTTCTATTTACTTCATTTCTCTTTAGTCTTTTGTAATTTAAATTTACTCTAAACATTTTCCTTTTTTAAGAAAAAAACCTAATTGACTTGTAATATGTACAGGAACATGCTTATGACCTAATAGAGCTGGGGTTGTGACTCAGTGGTAGAGTGCTCGCCTAGCATGCATGAGGCACTAGGTTTGATCCTCAACACCACATAAAAACAAAATAATGAGTCCACCTAAAACTAAAAAAACACACAAATAAATAAATATTTTTTAAAAAATTATGGTGATATGTCAAAAGGATACAAACCACCTTGAAGGACATCCTATTGGCCAATACCAAAGCAATTTGGGCATTAAAATAAACAAATGATACAGATGAAATCTAACTCATTGATAAAAAAGTGATCTATGATTGTATAGTGCTATAAACACAAATGAGTAAATAGGGAGAAGCAAATACTCTTGTACATAGTACAACACCAACCAATAAATGTGGTAGGAATGATGAAATTGGAAAATAATTATTTGGTAACTGTCAGAGTTTCAATAATTCAAGAAACATCAATAGATGGTAAACTAATAGTTGCAAAATTTTATAAAGAACAAGATATAAAGCTTTTTATAAACACATTGATTACTAAGGAAAAAGCTTAAATTCACAGTGGAGAAATTGTGTAGAAACTACCCTAGTGAAGTAATCAAAGTTGGCATCACCAATTGAGGACATCATGCAATAAAAACAATACTGTATTTGTGATATTACTGTGATGTATTTGTGAGTTGAGTGGAAACCAAAAATTGAGGGAGAAAGCAGGGGGGAAAAGTTAGACAAAGGATAAATGAGAAAATTAGGTTGATCATTCTCAGTCAGAATGATTCTGAACGTATGATAGAAGTAGTCAGGGCTAGGGAGACAAGACCTTAGTGTATATTTGAAAGAATAAGGCACCAGAGGAGGGCATATTATATGGAACAGGTGAACTTCGGGAACATCAATTATCAGTTTCACAGGCAGAGGTAGAGTGCTTATAAAGGAGGCCAAGAAAAAAATCTAAATGGAGAGCAGAATCAGGAAAAGTGTTACCTTGGAAACCAACAACTTAATATTTTAGGACTAAGTACTCGGTGGTGCCACATGCCTCAGAGTAATTTTGTAAATAATGACATTGTTTTCTCATAGCACAACTTTCTCTTATATTATCATATTTGCTGCAGGAAATTTCTAAAATATGAATGTTTCCAGAAACATAAGTATTGGTAAAGAAGATTTGCCTTCCTTCCCTTTTATTGCAATACCTTACTAGTTGAACTGTGGTATATTATAAATTGTCCTTGTGTTTCATAGTTGTGGCAAGGATATATTCCAGCTGTCCTAGTTTACACATTTGACTTTGGGTAGTGGGGTCCCTTGCTTTCACAAAAGGGTCCTGGTTTGGATGATAAATTATATAGCCATCCTGTTATAAGCTTCTGTTAATAGGATCATGCGAATCTGGGGAAGTAATAAATAAGTCTGTGTTGCAGCCAGTTATTGATATCTTTTATTCATTAACCAAAAGCTATTCCCTTCCTTTATAATTCTAAATCAGCTTTTTAATAAATGTGGACAAATAACACTGGGAAATGTGGCATATTCAAGCCTACTCTTTGAGACTGACAAGGCACCTATACAGACTCAGAGGATTTTCAATAGACTTTATTAACATATTATCATATTTGGAGTATATCAGAACATTTCATCTACACTGAACACACATGCTTCAGAAATTCCTAATCATATTCATCTAACATTTGGGCTATACAGATACAAATGTATTTTTACTAATAAATCTTCAGAAAAAAAATTATTGGAAACTTAAAAAGTAGTTGCCATTTGAGATGTTTACATCTACAGTGTATCTATCACTTTTCTTCATCCTTTAGTCACCAGTTTTTGGTACCAGTTGGAAGAAGTATGGATTATATTATCTATATGAAAGCTGAAGCAACTCTGGATCTCCTAGACCTCTCTTAAAACAAACCAGTTTAAAGAGATTATGCACATTGAAAACTCGAGGTTTGAGACCTTTATTCGTAATGTTTTCAGTTATTTTTTGTCTCATAAGCAAAAGAAGACTGAAAGTAGGTTAGTTAATATTCAAAATGGATATGAAACTGTCCTTTCTCAACTGTGTAATCCCTAAAGCCAAACATTCACTTCTTTCTTCTCATTCCTCTTGACTAATCAGGCTCTTGAGTGAAGCTGCCCACCTTATTGGTTTTATGCCAGAACTGTAGAAGTCTGTTTTTTACATTTTTTTTATGTCTTCACCATACTTTGTAATAATAAAAACAGAGTCTGCATTTTTTAATTTGATACTATTTAATTGTAACCTTTAGAAACTCTTTTGAAAGAATAACTTTCATAAAAATAACCTTTATTTAGAGAATAATGTAATTTGTGTGACTAATGACCTTTTAATTTGATGCCTACAAGTTCATAATAGGTATCTCATAGACCAGTCCTAGCTTAACTAACCGATCTCCTTTTGCAAATATACAGGAAATTAACTAAAGTGCACTTCCTGTTTTGCTGAAATAAAACACTTGGTGATTTTAACAATCATTTTCCTGTGTTGGAAATGATTACTCACTAGAAATTCTCTCCTTTATGTGGCTTCTCAGATTTGAAGTAACTATCCCTTTTATATTTGTATAAAGTTCAGAATTTAAAAAAGTAATCCCAAAGGACTCAGCTAATGTGGCACCCCCTCCTCCAGTAATGAGTGTTGTTGATGGTACACACAAGGCAGCTTTTTGTCTATTCTGGGCAGTATAAATTTAATGTGTTGTTTTCTAGTGTGTCATGTGTCCAGATGCCACAACAATCTGTGCATTAAAAAGGCATTAAAATGAAAGTAAGTAAAATATTTGTGGGTTATTTTTTGGTGGGGCCCAAGGAATTTGTGATATAATTATGTTTGGATCAACTAATTCTGTTAGGTTTTGGGAAAAACAAGCACATTGTTTTCTTATAGCAATTATAAACATTTTATCAGTTATATTTCTAATACTCCCTCACTCCCAACCTCACCACATACCCTATACATACATTATCTTGCTGCCAGGGAGTTGATCCCCTTGTTGAACATGCTGCCTCCTTGATCCCTCCCCAGTCTTACTATTTCTAAATGGTAAGGTCTTGGACCTTTTGATTAATTATACTATATATAGTTAAAAAGCACTGTTATTGTCTCTCAGTTTTTTGTCTGACTCATGGCCCCATCGAGGCTGCTTCTAAATTCTGAAAAAGTCAAACACCAAATATTACTACTTTATATTTGCTACATATCTTCCTTAGTGGATTTGCCTTTGGATTTTAGCAATTTTTTCCCCTGTTCTATTAATTATCTTCAAAATTTTCAGTCTTTCTAATCTTATTAAATAGAATCTGATTCAGTTATCATACAAAACTTTTTGATGACTGTTGCATTCAGAAGAAGCTTATTTAATAAAAAAAATTTAAAAAGAAAATCATGAGAAACTACCACAGTTTAGTCATGCTGCCCCAGCCAGACCTTACCATGCAACAAAGAGGATAAAGGATCCCACAGGCCCTGCTCAAACTCACATCTGCTTCCAACAAGACTTTGCAAATTACAGCATGCAAAAAATTACCTGTGAGCTTGTTATAAAGAAAAGCAGTGGTTCTTAATCTTTAATGGTCATAATAATCACCTGGGAAGTCTAAAAGCCAAGGAAAATTTGAGATCTATGAGCCTTAGCCCTTGAGATTCTGATTCAGAACTGTGATGGGGCCCAGGAGCATGCATTTTAATGAACATTCCAGACATCTCTTAGACTGGGAATGATGGCCACATTTTTACAAATGCTGACTTACATCCTTGAATTGCCCTGATATTGTAAGTGTACCAGTGCTGAATTTCAGCTTGCCAACCCTTCCTAGATTGACTGGTATTTCCCCAGGCTGCAATTGACTCCTGAGAGACTGGAGCATTCAGTATCGTTTTGGGATAAATATAGTCCACGTTTCTATACATTCCTGTTCTGTGAATGCTTATGCCCTGCATTATACTGTGGTTCTTTTCATGAACCACTCTCCTGCTATTCTCTTTTCTCCTTATATTTTTTATATACCACCTGAACACTCTGTCATTGAGCACTTCATTGAGTATTACTTTTACTTTGTGACATTAAACTTGATTCTTCTTATAGACACCACTTTCTTGAAGCATTCTAAAACAGAGACTATTCTTTCTTTAAATTTCTGCATACCTGTGAGTTAAGAGTTTGATTGTTATCATATTTCTATATTGCTGTCTCTAGATCATTTACTTTTCTGAATTTAAAAACAAACAAACAAACAAGCAAGGCAAGTTGAAACACCCAGCTCCTTTGTGGTTCATTCCATTTAACTGTACTGTTTCTCCCTCCGCCCCCTCTCCCTATCTGCATCTATGGGCATTCAGATCCCTCCTTAGTCTTCTTAATTCACAATTTTTGTGTGTGTGTGCCCAAGCCCAAATTCTGCCACCAACCCAATGTTTTCCCTGTTCACATGTGTAATAATATGTGCATTATCCTTTCTCTCAGTTCCTTAGTTTTTCATGTTTTTCTATCCAAAACAAGTGCTATCTCAATAAGATCAATTCCTCAAACTCACTATTTAATAACTTTAGTTCTTCTCCAACAAATAACCTGTAATTCTTCTACTGTTAATATTAATTATCTTTTACTCCCGAGTTTTGTTGTTCAACATCATCTAAACCTTAGAATCAAAAACCAATCAAGTTTCTGGTTAAATCTAAACCCCCGCTATCCTCACTTTCTTCTCTAGCTTTAGACACCATGGGACATCACTTCACCCACTTTTTGTACTATCCTAAACTCTTTTTTTTTTTCACCTTACTGCCCATCTGTTGTGCCCATTTAGAAGAACTAAAACTCTGCTTGATCTGACTACCTTTTCCCTGTGCCTGTACTGGGCACCTGAGCACTCATAAAGAAATACATTTATAGTCCTGTAGTCCAGTGCTACAATAGGTTAATGGTTACCAAATCCATTTGATCTCTTAGTATTTTCCTTCAAACTGTTTTCTTTTTAGACAACTCTGTATTCCTCCACAGCATGAATTCAGTATCTCTGTACTTTCTACTTTCCTTTTCACAGGAGATAATCTTTCCTCCTAATTCATAATAAAGCAGAGCTACCAAAACTCTCTCTCTCCTTTTGGCTACCAAACTTAAAATTACTATTTTTTTTGCGTGTGTGTATGTGCGTGTGTGTGTGTGTGTGTGTGTATGTGTATGTATGTATTTCAACCATTGTTTCTCTTTTTCCTATTAAAGTGAAAGGTAGTGTAATATGATTATTCAATCAAATATGTACTAGATTCTACCCCTTCCTATCTACTTGGAATTCTCAATCATTTTTTACTTTTGGTCCAGTTTTACTTTTTTCTCCCTTATCCCTTCATTTTCTACTTGTTCCTTTTAGTTATCATTTAAACCAACTCAAATTTCCATCTTTATTTAGAAATGAGCCTCAAGAGTAAAAACAAAGCATAACAACAAAAAGAGCAAAATCTTCCTCAATCCTAGTTCCTTTCTACTTAGAGGAGATCACCCTGGTCAAGTGATGCTACAAGGACAAATAAAACTGATGAGTGCCTATTTAATTTGGGTCCAAAGAAACCTTTGCTTCTTTCACTCAGCGTATTTAAACCATTCTAGGAGGTGTGCAGTGGTACTTCAGTTCCAATTTTAATTGGCATTTTGCTGATTACCAATGCTGTTAACTTTTTAATGCACTTACTTGTCATTCATATATCATCTTTGGTGAAGTTACTATTCAAACCTATTACTCCCTTTTTAAAAATTGGTCTGTATCTCTAAATATTATTGAGTATTCCTCATACATTCTGAATGCAAATTCATTTGTCAGATACAGGTATTATGAATACTTCCTATCTATTACTTGCCTTATTTATATTTTACTAGTATGTTTTATGCACAAAAATTAATTTTGATGTAACACATGTTATTCTATGTTTCTTGCTATTTGTATTATAACTAAGAAATATTTGCCTCTCTCAGGTCTTATAAATTATCTCTACTTTTTCCCTAATATTTATTTTATTTTTTTAGGTCTTCTGTTTAGGTCCTGATTATCTTGAACTGTGTACGGTGTGCAATAGAGGTTGAGTTACTTTGTTTTTTGTTTTGCTTATTTTGTTTTTCATAAGAAAATATAGTAATTCTAGAACTATATTTTAATACTGCATTAATTTTAATTCCATAGATTGAAGGCTGAAACCCAGCAACTAGGATTCTTTTCCTGGAGCATAACTTTTCAGGTTGACACAGTTAACTATTCTATAGTTACTTTTATGAACATTTATATTAATGTTGGCAAGTTATTAGGGTTTTGGAAGTAATCTTTTCACATTCAAAATTTTAGGTAATTTTTTGTGCTGCTACAAATGAAATTAATTTGGCAAAATTATAGTAAGCTGATAATAAAACTGATATAAAATAAAGGTCATTTGATCTTGAAAAGTTTTGAAAGACTGTTAGCTCTCTAGTTTTATACAAAATTTTGTTTCTCATAATAATGACTTGTCCCAATACAATCAACCTTCTGTATATAAGGTTTTGATACCCAAGGTTTTCAATTCTATAGCCTCAACTACAAACTGAAAATATTTGAAAAAAAGAAATTGTTTTTTTACTGAAAATAAATAGGATTTTTCTTGTCATTATTCTCTTAACATGAAATTATAACAATTGGTATTAAATTTTGATTGTTTAAAGGCTTATAAGTAATCTAGAGATGATTTAGAGTACATGGGAGGATATACACAGGCTATATGTAAAAACTATGCCATTTTATAAAAGGGTTTGCCATTTTATAAAAGTTTCTGGGGATTTGAATTTCTGAGAGGTCCTAGAATAAATCTTCCATGGATACCTAGGGATGGTTATTATATTTATTTACTTATTAAAATGTTAACAATTAGTAGTAATATTAATAAATGCAACCAATAATGGATTGAGATAACTAACATTATTTAATATAATGTTAATTTTTATGTTTATAATAACATGCATTGTCTATTTCACATTCTGGTAGTATTTCAAATCATTTTTTTTTCTTTAAATCTCTGGAGACCTAAATCATGTATGATGCCTATCAGGCTAGGTGTAAGTGATTACTCATTGGAGATGATACTGGTGTGCATTATTAAAATATAGTTTCCACTTGTGGTGATGTATTGAAAGGACATTTAAAGCAGAATACAGAGCCTGAGTAAATCCATGAAAATGTTCATGACTTTCTTCATGGAACTAAAAGCTGAAATTGATAGTGTACAGAACATGAGTAGGGAACAAATGACAAACTCAGATCATTAATGGATCTTTATGTTAGTTTTTTTTTTCTTTAAGAAATATGTCATCATGAACAATTTTCAAGTTTGAATACTTTGGAAACAGGGTCATTCGATCAGGAATAAATATCTTCTTTCTTCAACACTATGTCCTAGCAGCTAGCATGTGGTTGTATTTTCATGACTGATTCTCAATTTTGATCCAGCCATATAAAATATTTCTACATAATTATAATTTCATGCTTAAACTGAGGATTTTCTTAGGTAAGGGTTCTTCTCTTAGCTTTAAAAACTGAGATAATTATTTTTTCCATGGTCATGGGTTGAATCTTTTAATAACCTGTGTTTTGATATATATTTAAATGTCACAGTCTGGATTTAATGCTTTTTCTGGAAGCAGAGACATATGTGAAGGCTTTGGGTTTCTTATTTCTTTACTTGTTCTTTCTGGATTTCATAAAAAAGGTATAAATGAGCAATAAAATGACTTGGATGGAATGTGATTGAATATAATAATACATTTGTTTGTTTTAAAAGGTCACATATTTTGCTGAAAATTACATGTGGCAAAATTGTTATGTTAAATTCAGGTTAAGAAAGCATATTAAGAACAAAGATATCTTAAATCTTAAAAGTTCTAGAGTGTAAAGTTTTAATTAATGAAAAAATTAATGATGAATTATTTTAATATACAATTTAGGCATTAAATAAAATTAGCATTCTTTCTTCCTTAAGTATGTGTTATCAAATTTCAAGAATGTTAAAAACTTCTCTGATGATTTAATCTGAAATAATTCCTACAGCAAAATTCATAAATAATAAATACTATCTTATTAATCCATATTTTAGTTTAGCTGGGCCTCAGAGCAAGTTATCTCCTCAGGGAATGTAGTGTTCTTTATAAAAGGAAGTGATGAGACATAATCTCTAAGGAATTAAATTGTGAAAACAATCTTGGTATTGTACATGCTAATATAAATCTGTTATTCCCTTTCCGCATCTATCACAACACATTTTAAATTGTGGCTGATCTTGTATGCAAATAGCTGTCTTATTAGAAATTGCTAATGTCTCCCTGGATTTCTTGGGAGTTTTCTATCTAACCATCAAAGCAATAGAAATGAATGATGATTACTGCAAGACTTTGAAGAACAAAGAAAAGTCAGGACATTTTAGAGGTTCTAGATATATGAGGCATTGACAGTTTGAACCATACAGATGAATGGGTATCTCTTTATTGAGGTAATTTAAAATAGCCTCAATGTGTTTATTAGTAAACTAAAATATTTTTCACTTTCTTGTGTTTGTTACAACTAACTAAATGTAAGTTTTTTAAAGTGTGCATTCTATAGATGTTTTTTGTTTTATAATTTGGTGAAATGATTTTGCTTATATAAATAATTGGATATAATTTCAGAAACAATAGTAAAAGTTAAAAGTTTTAAATTTTTGATTATTAACAATCTTTAAATAATTAAGAATAAAAATTGAAAATCAATTGATAATATATTTCCTTGGTGGAAATTGTTTTAAAGTTTTTATATTCAGAGACTATTATACCTATAAAATGTGTCTGTTTATAGAGCACAGGCCCTGATAAAAATTTAAATACTTTGCTATTTTTGTCATACAGAGCACATTTACAAATTAGTGAAATTCAGTTTCCTTTAGTGAAGAGATATTCTCAATTGACCCCTTACTTTTTATTTACTACAGGCAATGAATGAATAAAATACTGGCCACTAAATTGTTAACTCTTCCTGGGATGTTGGTTTAAATGATCAGGAAGGAAATTCAGAGTAGCCATCTTGGCAGATAGCTTTTAGTAACCCGATTTTCTTTTTTTTTTTCTTTTTACACATATTCCATAAGGATAAAAAACAAAACTATACTGAAAAAGGGATATTATCTTGTGTATTTATTTGTATAAATTAACTTCTCTCATAAATTGAGTGATATCCTTTATAGCTCACACAATTAAGATAAAAATAACAACTCACAATTAATAAATGCAAAATCACTATGCAAATGGATTTTCTATATGAATAAATTATAATATATCTATGAACATTATTTATGGTGCTTGTCTTGACAATTATTTTGAATGTTTTGAATTATAACAAGTAACTATAGGATTAGAGATACCTTGGTTTTATTTATAAAATTTAAGAAATCTGTTATCTTACGTGAAAAATTAAATGGTTTATTAGAGTGGAAGTCTTAATTTTTTTCTGTAATTTTTTAATATATTTATATTCCCAGATATTGCTTTAATACTATAAATCTGAATATTATTATGATTAGAAAGATAGGTTTTAGGTGAATTTAATAATTTTCTTCCATGTAAATAGAAATTATTAAATTAGAGATGCCTTTTACTGTGTTATATGGAATCATTTTAGCTATCTCTGTGAGAATATAAATACACACACACACACACACACATAAAATACAGTTTGATCTGAACAGATTTCAAATGCACTTGGTGTTTTAGAACCTTAATAATGCTTATTAAAATACTTGCAATTTGATAATTGCATCCATTTATATGGAGAGATCTCTACCTGTTTGTTTTAGTTGAAGTAATACCAACTGCTTTAACAAGTAGATGTAAGAAATGTATAGTGGCTCAAATGCTGCAAGTTTATTTCTTGTTCTCAAAAAAGTATGAAAGTGAAAAATAAGTTGGTTGGAGAGCTTTCCTCCATGCACTCATTCCAAATCCAGGCTGTCACAGAGTCTCCATCCTCATTATGTCATTTCTTAATCCATTCTCATCTCAACCAGATAAATTAGTATACATGAAAAAAATTTATGTCAGTTCTGGAAGTAGGAAGCAATTTATTCACATTCTATTGGCTGAAATCAGTGATGTGCCCACAACTAGTGAGAGGAAGCTGGCAAGTGTAGCCAAATATGCCTGGAAAAAAAAAGAAAAGCATGTATTTTTGTGAGCAACCAAAAATTTTTATGATATTTGACCTTTCTGGCCCTAAAATAGCCATGTACGTCCTTTTCCCTGCCTCCTCAGTAAGAGAAAACTTGATAGAGTTTATAACTTACTGCATCCAGTTCAAAACCAAGAATCTAAAGCTAATAATGCACAGTCTTCTCAAGTTAGGATGTGGTTACTTGAGGTTTATAGACCATGAAATTTACTCACCCTTTTCCAGCCTCACCAAAAGAAGATTCTTGCTTAGACCCCAATTATGATCCTTTCAGAGGAACTCCTTCATTTTTCTTCTTTATAATTCTGTTTTAAATATAAAGACCCAAGCATTGGTTTTTACTTTTAGACCTTTTTAAATGAAGTTTTTGCTTTCTTGATAAATGTAGTTCCCTCAAATATTGCAAAGCTTCTTACCATTTTTAGTGAGCTCCTTGTACCAATAATTGTATGCTAATTTCTTTTATACATATAATTCTCAACCTAAGCTTTGTTTCTATGCTTTGTTTCTATCCTGTGATTCTCTGTTTTTACCCAAGAAGTCTACTTGTAAGTAATTTGAATAGGCTCAGTTTAGACAGTAACATCCTTAATCTTTGTTTCTGTCTGTCTGTCACCCCTTCTCTTTCTGTTTTGAGCTGAGAAATTTTAATATGTTTTTTATTTTTCAAAGTCTTTTTCAGTTTTATTTCTTGCTGTTTTGTTTTTAGCAATTAGCATTACCATCTCATTAGTCCCCAATTTACTGGACTTTCTATTTCTTAATATTTTTGTTTGTGAGCTGAGCAGTTCTTGCCTCACTTTATCTTCTCCTTATAGCACCTTAACTAAATGCAGTGAAGAACAACTTCTCTTGCACCAATGTTGATATTATTTTAGCAAAACTTATATCTGTAATGAATAAAACCCACAGATGTATAAGAACTCAATTACAATTGAATTTTGTTCCTTTCTCATAAGTGGGATAATAGGGTGGTATTATGATTTGGATGTGAGATGACCCCAGAAAAGTTCATATGGCAATGCAGAGATGATTGAAAGTAAATTGATTAGATTAATAAGAGCTGTAACCCAACCAGTGGGTTAATACATTTGATGTGTTAATAATTTGAATTTATTTCTGGGTGGGCACTGTAGGCAGTTACAATATGGCTGGAGGAAATAGGTGGGAGGGGGTGTGCCCTTGGGGATTATATTTTGTCCCTGACTCTTTGCATTCTCTCTGCTTCCCAGCTGCTATGTCTCCACCATCCCCTTCCACCATGATGATCAGCCTTATCTCAGGCCCAGAGCAATGGAATCAACTGACTATGAACTGAACCTTTGAAACTATGAGCCCAAGTAAATTTTCTTACTCTGAGTTGTTCTTGTCAGGTATTTTGATCATAGCAGTAAAAAGCTTACTACTACTACAAGTGATAGAGAAATTCATGAGAATACTCTTCTCCATTCCCACTCAGTCTGACCAAATTTCTGTTTCTACAAATATAACTTGGAGATATCTGGAGTTCATTTCCACTTGAGCCTATTAGAAGGGGAAAAAGGATGCAGAATTATGCTTGAGAGATTTTCATGCTAAAGTTTGAAAGTGATGCATATCATTTCCATTCAAATTTTTTTTAGGAAAAACTCAATTTTATACTTGAATTTAGGCTAAGAAATATTGTCTAATTGTGCAAGCAAGAAATTGGAATACACATTTGGTGAGCAGATTATAATCTTTATTTAAATATAATAAATTAAACAGAAATAGTAGGATTTGAAAGATAATATTGAGGATTAATGAAACAGTATATATAGTATACAAAATATAAATAAATGGTAGTATCCTTATTGTTTACATTAAGATGGACACCACTAGAACCTAAGTCATCCATTTTGTCTACAAACAGAATACAAATTTCCTGAAATTCAAACTTTTGCCTTCTTATCTTGTGCAATGCAGTAGGTAATTGTACAAAACATGTGACCAAGAGCAAGCATGTAGCCCCAGCCCATTTGAATAAATACTATGTGATTTTCACATTTACAGATAATAGTATCTAACAGTGTGGTTTAATTGAGCATTGATATTTCTTGATAAAATAAATGTTTCCAAGAACAAATAATTGGAAAATTTAATTACCAGCAATTGTATCCTTGATAATTTATTTGAAAGAATTTTGTGTTCTTTATGGATATCTAATGGAAATAAGTCAAAGTCATTTTTACCCATTGCTTTAAAGATGAATTTTAAGGAATAAATTATTCCTGAAGTTTGTAGATAGTCTTTTTAAGGATTTCATTATAATTGTTTTCTTTCTTTTCAGCAGGCATTTTGGAGATCAAAGATGGGTAGAAAAGATGCTTCCACTATAAAACTTCCTGTTGATCAGTACAGAAAGCAAATTGGTAAGCACTGAATTCCCTTTGATACACTCCTGTGAGTTAAGATAAAGAGAAAAGCAATTATGCATGATATTAAGACATATTTTTTTTGTAATACATATGATACATAGAAATGTACAAAGAAAAACTTAGAGATTTTAAGAGCAAAAACTATATTTAGCCAAGCTTGCCATAAAAATACATACTTTATGTACTTATCATACATGCGTGTTTATACAATATTAGTTACATACTAGATCTCAAGGAAAGACCCTCCTATTTTAAAGAAGCAATATTCAACATATTCCTCTGGGAAAGTGTAGAAAATTGGAAATCAGAAGAAAAAATTTAACTTTTCCTCCCCACCCACAGTGCACTCCTTTTGTGTACCCTTTCATCCCTGCTAACTCTCATTCTTTTGGAAATAAAAATGTAATACGTTAATAAAAATATGTCTTTTAGTAACTGAAGAATAAATAAAGAATTACCAGGAGAAGTCAGAAAATAATTAAAAATAATTTATACCAAAACATAGGGTATATATATTTAGTTCATAAATATGACACAGATGTACATGCCATAAATTTTTGAAAATTTTAAAACAAAATCTGTAAAAGAAAAGACATGCAGAAAAAGTAGAATAATAATAAAGTAAAATAATAATAATCTGGCATACATACAGCCAATTAAGAATTTTTTGTATTGTTTTCAACAATATACAGGTTTAGAAAAGTGATATATATATATATATACACACACACACATATGTATATATACACATACTTACATAAATATATACACATACATAGATATACACATATATAACAATAATTACTATAATCAATCCAATTAAAAGTCATCATTTTACATAGTTATCTTTTTTGTGTGTCCTCAGAGCACCAAAAGTCTACTCTTAGCAATTTTCGGTTATGTACCTTATTAATTATGGTCCCCCTGTTGTACATTAAATCCCTAGATTTATTCATCATATGTAATTATAACTTTGTGCCCTTTGACCTATGTGTACCTATTGCCCCCTCCCTTACCTCTAGTAAGCACCCCTCTTTCTCTATGTATTTGCCTTTTGTTTTCCTTTCAGGATTCCAAATACAAGATATCATGAAGCATTTTTATTTCTGTGTCTGACTTATTTCACTTACCATAATGCCTTTTGGGTTTATCCATGTTATTGCAAGTGGCAAGAGATCATTTTTTTAAGGCTGAATGACATTTCATTTCATTTTATGTATGTATGTTTATGTGTGTGTGTATATGTGCGTATAGGCATATATATATAAATATATATATTTATGTACACACACCCCAATTTCTATCTTGCAATTTGTCAACCGACAGTGAGGTTGTTTCCTTATCTTAGCTATTGTTAATAATGCTGCATTGAACATGGAAGAGGAAATATCTCAACAAAGTGCTGATTTCCTTTCTTTTGAGTATATAGTTAGAAGAGGAATTGGTTTTACTTTTAATTTTTTGAGGAATCACTATAATGGCCCCACCAATGGTACAGTATTTGCTGTTCTCCATATTGTCACTATCAATGTTACCTTCAGTTTTTAAAATACTTTTTTATTATATCCATCTTAGTAGGAGTAGGACTATACCTCACTTTTGTTTTATCTGCATTCCCCTGATAACGAGGGTAATTGAGTACATTTTCATGAACCTGTTGGCCATTTTCCTGTCTTTAGAAAAAGGTCTGTTCTGATTCTTTGCCCATTTTTAAGTCAGGTTTTTTCACTATTGGGTTGTGTGGGTTACTTACATATTTTTGCATTAACTCTTTCTCAAATATAGGCTTTCCACATATTTTTTCTACCATGCCATAGGTTGCTTTTTCATTGTGTTCATTGTTTTCTATCCTCCGCAGAAACTTTTAAGTTTAAATTAGTTTTGCTTATCTATTTTTAACTCAGTTTGCACTTTCAATATTTAATCTGTTTGACTTGGTTTTGTGTGTGGTGTAAGATTAGAAACTAGCTTCCTTATTTTGTAAGTTGATATTTCATTTAAGCAGCATCACTTACTGAAGAAACTATTTTTTTTCCTATTGGTCAGTCTTGGCACTCTTGCCAAAGATCACTGGTCCATACTTATATAAGACTGTTCAATTGATCTATATATCTGATTTTATGTTAGTGTCATACTGTTCTGATTAGAGTGGCTTTGAAATAGATGTTTGGAATCAGGAAGTGTGATGTCTCCAGCTTTCTTCTTGCTCAAAATTGCTTTGGCTATTCAGAATCTTTAGTGGTTGTATATGAATTTCAGAATTGTTTTTTTCCTATTTCTGTAAGAAATAACATTGAAGTTTTGATGGATATTGCATTCAATCTGTAGGTAGCATGGACATGTCAACAGTATTAATTCTTACAATACCTGAACATGAAGTATCTTTCCTTTAATTGCACTTGCTCTAATTTCTTTCATCACCCTTTTATGATTTTTCAGTATGCAAGTCTGTTGCTGCTGTGTATTTTCTTCTTTTTGATGCTATTAAAATGAGATTGTTTCCTAAATTTCTGTTCCAGAAAGTTCATTGTCAATGTATAGAAATGCAACTTCAACTAATTTTATTTATGTTGAGTTTATGTCCTGCCACTTTGCTGAATTCATTTACCAGTTCTAACAGTGTTTTTGTAGAGTCTTCAGGGGTTCCATATAAAAGATCATACTACTTGCAGAGACATTTTTACTGTTTCCAATTTGAATGCCTTTGATTTCTTTGCCTTGCCTAATTGCTCTAGATAATAATGTGTTGAATGGAAGTGGTAAGAGTGGGCATCCTGGCTTTGTTTAAGATGTTAGAGGAAAAGTTTCAGTTTTTTCATCATTGAATATGATGTTGACTATTGGTTTGTCATATATGGCCTTTATTGTGTTGAGATACATTTTTTCTATGTTTAATTTGTAGAGAATTTTTATCATGAGAAGTTGCTGAATTCCATCAAATACTTTTTCTGCATCTGTTGAAATTATCCTGTGATTTCTATCCTTTATTCTGTTAGTATACTGTATCATATTTACAGCTGCTGCATATGTTGAACTATCCTTGCAATGCAGGGATACATTTTTGGTCATTGTGAATGATCTTCTTAATTGATATTGAAATTTACTTTTAATGAGGATTTTGGAACTGTGTTCATTGGAAATGTTGGCTAGTGGTTTTTATATATTTTTTATATTTTATTTTCATTTTGTTTCCTTTGATTTTTCCTTTGTCTGGCTTAGGTTGTTGGCTTCATAAAATTAATCTGGAAGTGTTCTCTCTTATATTTTTTGGAAACATTTAAGAAGGACTGGCATTATTCTTTTTTAAATGTTTGGTAGAATCTGCCTGTAAAGGCCTCTGGTATGGGGACTTTCTTTGTTTCTGGTTACTGATTCAGTCTCCTTATTTGTTATTTCTATGTCTAGGCTTTCTATTTATTTTTAATTGTATCCTTGTTAAATTTATAGAAATATGCCCATGTTTTTAGAAATGTACTGTTTCTTCCAGTTATTCAATTGTTGGCATGCAATTCTTCATTATAGTCCATTCTGATCTTTTTCATTTCCATGGCTTCACCTATATTGTATGCTCTTTCATTTATGTTTGTATTTATTTGAATCCTTTTTCTTTTTTCTTAGTCCTGGTAAGGGTTTGTCAATTTTACCTTTCTAAAAAACTCTTCATTTTGTTAATTTTTAAAAATATTTTGTTACTTGTAGACACAATAACTTTATTTTGTTAGTTTTTTTTTTTTTTTTAATGTGGTGCTGAGGATTGAACTTAGTGCCTCACATGTGCAAGGCAAGCGCTCCATTGGAAGTCACAACTCCAACCCCCTTGTTAATTTTTCCTATTGCATTTCTTCTCTCTATTCCATTTATTTTTCTCTAATTTTTATTATTTTATTTTTTTCTTCTAACTTTGTACTTAGTTTACTCTTTTTTCTAATTTCCTGAGATGTAAAGTTAGGATATATACTTGGGATATTTCTTTTCTTTTAAAATGTTGTTCATTATTATATATGTCTGTTAGTACTACTGTCTCAGTTTGTTTTCTATTTGTATAAAATCTGTCTGAGACCTGGTGATACATAAATGAGAGAGAATTTTTAGCTCATTGTTCAGAAAGCTGAAAAGCCCAGAGGATAGTATCCACATCTTATGGCAGCCTTCATGCTCCAGAAGACATAGAAAAAGGTACCACATGGCAAGACAATGAAAACATGGTCAGCTCAGTCTCTCTTCCTCTTCTTATAAAGTCACAGATTCTAATATGTGGGTATACCCTGATGATCCTATGTAATCCCAGTTACCTCCCTTTTGCTCCACCTTCAAATATTATCAACATGAATTTAGAGATTACATTTCCATGTGAGTTTTGGAATTGTCATTCAAACTATTTCAACTACTTTTTCTAGAGCCAATACATTTTGGTATATTGTGTTTTCATTTCCATTTGTCTAAAATTTTTACTTATTTCTCTTTTGAGTTTTCTTTGACTCAATGGATGTTTAATTTTATACATTTGTGAATTTTCCCATTTTTCTTTTCTTTTTATTATTTAATTGATTTTATTTTTTAAATACACGACAGCGGAATGCATTACAATTCTTATTACACACATAGAGTATATTTTTTGTATATAAAGTATGTTCACGCCAATTTCTGTTTTTATACATGTACTTTGTGTTTTTTTTGCATTACAGTTCTTATTACACATATTACCACAATTTTTCATATCTCTGTATATAAAGTAGGTTGACACCCAATTTGTGTCTTCATTCATGTACTTTGGATAATGATGTCCATCACATTCCACCCCCTTGCTAATCCCTTGCCACTTCCCTTTTTTTTGATGTAAAAGGATGAATATTTATTGTTCTAACTTTATTTTTCTTTCTTTTTTTAAAATTTGTTTTATTATTAGTTGTTCAAAACATTACAAAGCTCTTGACATACCATATTTCATACATTTGATTCAAGCGGATTATGAACTCCCATTTTTACCCTGTATACATATTGCAGATTCACATCGGTTACACATCCACGTTTTTACATACTGCCATACTAGTGTATGTTGTATTCTGCTGCCTTTCCTATCCTCTGCTATCCCCCCTCCCCTCCACTCCCCTCCCCTCCCCTCCCCTCCCCTCCCCTCCCCTCCCATCTTCTCTCTCTACCCCATCTACTGTAATTCATTTCCTTGCCACTTCCCTTTCCCTCTACCCTTCTTCCCATCATTTTGCTTTTCTTATTGATATCTAATTTCATTCCATTGTGGCCAAAAAAAAAAAAAGATATTTTGAGTGTTTTCACTCTTCTTAAATTTGTTGAAACTTGTTTTGTATCCTAGAATGTGTACTTTTGCTATTGGGTGGAATGTCATATATATATATATTTTTTTCAATAGGATTTTTATTTGTTTCCTTCTTGATTTCTGTATGGATGATCTATCAATTAATGAAGTCTCCTGCTAATATTGTATTGTTTATACTTCCCTTTTCAGTACCATATATGCTGTGATGTTGGGTGCATATGTAGTAGGTCATTCATATCATAGGTTCCATATACGTGGATTCAACTGAGTACAGATAAAAATGTTTGGAAAACCAAACTGCATCTGTAATGAGCATGTACAAACTTTTTTCTTATCAATATCCCTGAATAATATAATACAGCATAACATCTATTTACATAGCATTTCTTCATATTAGTTATTATAGGTAATCTAAAGAAGATTTAAAGTATAACGGAAAACATGTATAAGTTATGTGCAAATACTACACCATTTTATAAAAGGGACTTGAGCATCCATGGATTTTGGCATTGAATTCTTGCAATTCCTGTGAAAATGAAAGCACACCTATATACATTTTTATTTATTTATTTATTTATTTTTGCTTCAGCTGTTGTTTATTGACATACAGGTAGGCTCTATAGCAACAGGCCTGGAGGTGGCTAAAGTGTGGGGAAAATGGAAGGCAGGGGGTGGAGTGTTTTTCTGCAGCATGAAACATCAGCCCAGTGGAGTGCAGGAGAACAACACAGTGCACAACAAGGTGGAGTGGGGGAGGCTGAGGCAGTTGGGGAAGCAAATAAGTGTCAGGGTCCATTTGCATACACTGGAATCACTGCCCTACACCCTAAGCTCCTACCCCAGCTGGCTGTCTCCTGACCCCAGGCCAGGGCTAGGAGTTCTCTGGGCATCCACTTTCTATAGGAACTAACTAGAGGAGAAGGAGTTGTCACCTTCTTTCCATAGCTCTGGAAGCCTCCAGTCTTACGTTCCTCTTTTGCCCCCTTTTGGGTGGGACCACATGATGCAGCCAGATGAATTGACTCATTTATCATTATGTAATGCCCTTCTTTATTTCTTACATTAGTTTATTTTTTATCAAGTATAGCTACCCCTGCCCATTTTTATTTTGTAATTACTGCATATCCTGTCCTTTTTTCATGTCTTCATTTTTAGCCTATGTATGTTATTAAATCTAAAATGAGTCTCTTATTGACAATAGGTAATTGAATCCTTTTTTAAAAATCCATTTTGCCATTCAATCTTTTGATAAGTGAGTTCAATCCATGTACATTTAAAGTAAATATCTGTAGAGAAGGAACTACTATTGACATTTTTTTGTCTCCATGTGTTTTGTGTTTCTTTTGTTGCTCTTTCCCTCTCTTGCTATATTTCTTTGCAATTTAATTATTTTTATACTGAAATACTTAAGTCTTTATCTTTTTCTCATCTATCATATTTTTTTTCCTTGTGGTTACCATGAGGCTAGCACTACACATAATGGTGTAGTTTAAACTGATAACAACTTAACGTCAATTACATACAAAAATTCTTCACATTTGTCTCCTCAGACTAATTTTTAACCTTGTGTTTTGTTCAGAGTATTTTCTGTATAATATTTTTTTTACATTAAGATTTTCTCTTTGAGTTATCATGTAGTCAATTTATTAAAATTCCCTTTGTGCTGAAAGGCATAGGTATTTTCTAATATTTGGATGCATTAATACTTATGTTAATTATGGTGTTGCATTTTATTTTGTACTTGTATACTCTAGCTATAATTTTTACAAGAAAGAGAATTATAATATCCTAAAACTGTGAAACTTTTAATTGTTGTATTTCTTTTTTATTAATTTCTGCTTTATATATTTTGAAGCTAGGTGATTATTGCTTAGCATTTGCAAATTGATATATATTTATTATATTTCCCCCTTTCCTATTATTATGACCTCTATATTTATAAAGTTCTCATAAAGTTTTTCTTAGAGTTCTTCTTGTTTTACATTAATATTGATAAATCACATTTCTTTAGTATTTTGATCTTTTTATCCTCTTATTTTCATCTTTACTTCAATGTTTACATGATTTTGGTATAGCCTAAAATTCTTTTTAAGCAGTTTTAATCCAATTACATTTATTGTGAATTAAAAAATCTACATTTATCCAATTTTATTTTATATTTCATATTTCTGGTGACTTTTCCTTGCTAATCTTTATTCCAACCTTCTTTCTTGAAAATTTTGGTCATTTTTATTCTTTAAATTTTTTAAGTTTTTCTTTCATTTTTTTCTTCCATTTTTTGTTACCTTAATTTTTTTCTGGTATATTTGACTAATATAAAGTGTATCAAGTTTTAAATTCTTAAATTTAGTTTTTCTTTCCTATTTTTCATGTCTTTTTTATTTGTAGCTATGAAATTTAAATATTCCTCATGTCAGAAGATCCTAATTTTTTTCTTCACTCTAGTGATTTACATGGAAGGCATTTAATAAATATTTGCTTAAATATCAATAAAACAACTTCCCTAATCTCAGATAATTACAATTCTATTTACCTGTTTTAACCTAGTGTTTGTATTAGTCTTGATTGTTCTATCATATCTCTTGAAATGATAAACTTACTGAAATGTTTTATGTATCTTTTTGAAGCCAGTTTTTTCTTGTTATCCCGTTGTTTTTCTTTGATTTTATTTCCTTATATCCCCAAGTTCTTGATTTTTTTCTTGTTTGCTAAGTACAAACTAAATTTTGATGTGCTTTAGATTACCTTTTATTTAACTACCTTTTCCCTTGTTAGATATACCAGGATGCTGGCATGGGTGAGGGGCAGGGTTGTGGCTCAGCTGTAGGCACTCTGGGTTCTATCCTCAGCATCACAAAAAAATAAATAAATAAAATAAAGTTATTGTGTACAACTACAACTAAAAAAAAGAAAAGAAAAAGAAAAACAAACAAAAAAGAAATATGAGGATGCCACAAGGAATCACACATACTTACTCAGAAGTAGTTTGGAAAAGCAAACTTTACTTCTGCAGAAGGGTATGCTACTAAATAAAGTCTGGCAAGCAAGCACACACAGATTGGGTATAACCAGCATTTTATCCCCTGGAGTACCAGGTCCCTCCCCTAGTTCCTCAATGGCTGAGTACTATGGGGTGTACCATCTTCCCAAAAGTTACTTTAGTATTACTGACTTCTATTGAGTTATTTAAAGAAATATACCTTTAGTTGTTTCTACCTCTCTTTGTTCTCCTGTGGTGGGAAAGCTTTCTCGGGGGTTCATGAATTCTGATATGTAGGCAGCTCTTACTTCTTTACCTAAGTTACTATTTCTTTACTGAGAGATTTCTATGTGTGTTGGTTAAGACATTCTATTTCAACGCCTCATTTGTTGAGGGGCTGTTCAGGTACATGAACTTTGGATCTGCCACATCCATAGGGTATAAATTAACTTTATGTCATTAAAATAAAAAGTTTGCAAGAGATTTTCATTTCTCAGGATTAATTTACCAGTTTACTCTCTGAAGTACAGATATCTCTAATAATATTGAAAAAATGCTTTTTGCAAATTTTATGTTTAGAGATAATATCTCCCTTTTTTCTTTTTTGGAACATTGGTATAATTTTGTATGCATGGCTACAAATAAAGGTATACTATTCTGGTGACAATCCACTGAAACCATTTTTTATTGTTTCTAATTTCATAATAATTGTCCTTTTGTTAATTTGATTATTTTTAATTAGTTACTTTATTGTATTTATAATTGTGTCTATCTTGAAGGTATCAAAATGTATACCATTTATTTATTGACATAACTACTGTGGATTACTATAGGGATCCCTAAGAAAGACTATTAATTTTTGGTTTTATAATGAATCTTTTGTTTTTTTATATAATTTGTAATATAGTAACTAAAATTGTGTTCATATGGCAGTTGGGAAATTATACAACAGATTGTATTGTTCTCTTATATCTAATTCTGATAATATGAGAAAAGTAAGATTCCAAATAGTGTTTTGTTTTATGAATCTGGGAGGAGGGATTTGAAGCTGTTGATGAGAAATTATTCTAAAAATGTTGAAGGCAATATAAAAGTCTTTACTGTTGATTAGCAAATATTATTTGTCAGTATCTTTGGCATGCTGTAAATAACTCATCTTCCAATAATTCATTTGAGTAATTAAATTTAGATTGCAAATTTTTCTTTTCAAATATTTTGACTCTTATCTCTCTGCTTTTCTATTGTATCTTAATTGGTGTGGTCTATATAAATGGACAATAAATTATATATCTTTGTTATAGAGATCAGACAGTGAATAGAACTTGGTATTCATCCCAGACAGAATTATGATTGAATGTATTTGCAAGATTAAAGCACTGAATTTACTTTTTTCTAATTAAAGGCAATTAAAGATTTCCAGACACAAATAAAAGACAATGAATTGAGGAATAAGTGTAGGAGCAAGTCCATTTGCAGGTGAAAAGATGTGCCTTTGAAGCAGAACCAGCTGTATTTTCATTGAAAGAATAACAGTTTAGGAAGCTTTTCTGCATGTGCTTGCTTGATAGCATAATGTACTCATAAGCAGCTTATGCAGTATTCAGAAAATAACAGTGCATTAATTTTTAAAGCAGCAAAGGCAGAGGAAGAGCAGTGCTGCCACGTTGATAATGAATGTGGCTAGTATAAAGTTCACGTTGAGAAAGGAAAAAAGTGAGCTTCTGAAAAATGAACATTTATAAAACAATAACCAAATATTCACATGGTAATGAGCTTGGGCAGCAGTATCAACAAAGGGCAAACATGTAGTCTTATTTCTGGGCAAGGGTAAAGAACTGAACAGGAAGGCACGAAAAGCAGTTAAGTAATTTTTTATTAAAATAAGGCAACTTCCAGGTAAAAGCATGTAATAGTTAAAACTATTGCTTTGAATATGTAATAATTTCTGACATAAATAAAGATTTTTATATTGAATTAAGTAGAGCATATAAGTTATTGTTTTTTAAAATAATATAAAAGGGGTAGTGATAAATGCAATAGTGAAGTACTGAAATATTTATGAGATTTATTAAATATGTTTTATATCCATTAACATTAATATATATTTTAGTAATTATATTGTGTACCTCTCTTTATAGAGATGGTGCTTATGCTTAAGTTAAATATGTTCTAATCATACTTAATATGTAAACAAATGAATTTCTAACACATAATATTCACTGATTAGAAATTGTATCTAAAAATGGCTAAATATTTTATTTAAAACAGATACTAAAGATTATCTGCAAACTATTTATATATATATATAAATAAAATTATGAATATTAGTGTAACAATCTTTGCTATAAAAATTCTAGGCATAATTGAAAATCTTTTGTATTGATGTATGATTTTTAATTATGATTTTGCTTTTACTTGACACTCATAATCCTGTTGAAGACTTAAAGCAGGAAATTCTATTGATATTGAGTACCATACATTTTCAAGTATATATTTATATTTTAATTTAACAGTAGAATGCAGAGGTAGACTTGTTTAGCTTGGTAAAGTTGTCTGAGTTGGGATCTATACCCATATTACTGAGTGGATCTTAAGTCTTCTGTATCTTCTGTAATTGGAAGAAATCTTATGGGTAATTTTTTAGTGTATGATAAAAATGATTAAAGTGATCTCAGGGAAAAGTGTCCAAGTCTTTTCTATTCCTCCAGTTCTCCTGAGTCCTGGCAAAATTGATTCTCCACTTTCTCCCTTCCTCTCTCATTTTCATTTTATTCCAAGTTCAATTTCTGTTACTTAACAATGGAAATAATTCAGCAGAATCTAAAAGATATCTCCAGGATCCTCAGCAAGTACCTAGATGCATATCTGAACCAAACCTGAACTGGTGTCCTCTAAGTCTACAATTGCAAGTGATATTCACTCTCTTTTGGAGGAGTGGTGCGAGGACAGGGGTGCTATGCCAATCTAACCTTAAAAGAAGAGGAAGAATTTTTTTTAAAATTTGATAATGGTGATTTTGTAGGGAACAAGAACAAGAATGTAGGTTCAGGCTACCATTCTCAGTTCTCTAGCTCATCACAACTATTTTAATTTGTGACCTCCCTCTTCAAATACTTTATTCTAGATCCTCTCCCTAATAATTATCTTCGTCTGCTTAAGTCTTTGAGTTTAGAATGTATCTTTATCTTCATTTCTGAAACTCTAAGCTTTTGGTGATTACCCTGGTTATAAAGTTAGATGGAAATATCATTAAATTTAAGATTGGTTATAGTAGTTAACCCCAGGAGTTCCCTCACATCTCCCCATGTTCCTTTTGATATTTACTATATATTTTAACAAGACAATTTATCCTTGATAACAAGCATACATTGTCCTAGCCAACACTGTTTTTTTTTTAATTTTCCCTGTTTACCCATAAGCATTAAAAATCCAAAACTTCCTATTGAGGAAAACTAGTATTGTACCTTTTCTGAAGTTACCTCTCTTCTAGATAAACTGCACAACAAAATATACCACTCACAATTTGAGTGGGATTTCCCTTTTTCATTGTACTTTAGGGTCATCTCCAAGGTTAGCAATAATAGCATAGCAGTCTATATCCAATTGTTGTCAAGACATTATAAAGAGCTATCTGTAAACTTTTAAAAAAAATATTACAGTCATGTACCCAATTTTATGTTTTTTTTTTTAATCTAGATAACCCTCAGTTCATAACTAGTAGCTTAAATCTGGTAATCTCATGACCAAGTAGTCATCTCTAGCAGTTTGGTAGGAATCTAGGAGTTTTTTCTTAACAGCCATACTTACTGAAGAAGGTATGGCAGTGTTCCAAAACCTTAAAGACTTTTTCACTTCTTTTTTATTGGGATTCACTAAAGACTTATTTCTATGTCTCAGCTAAAAAGTCTTCAGACTCCATTGACTCTCCCATTTCATAAACTCCAAGAGGTATAGTAGATTATCTGGCAATCTATTGAATAATTTTTTATTGACCCGTGCACTACTCAACACTATAGCTTTTCAGGCTAACACACAAAAATTGTGCATTATAGATTTTTTAAACAATAATATGAACAACCATGTATCAATCATAAAACATATACTATTAGCTTAGAAGCTATTTGTATGCCTCTTCCCTATTGCAACAACACTCCATGCCTTTGAGAAACAACCACGATCTTGACTTTTTTAAGTCTCTTTTTGGATTATGCTACCTAAATATGTGAAGAAAATATTGTTTAGTTTTTGAGTTTATATTAATAAAATCACAATGTATATAATATATATTTTGCTTCATATCATGTTTTTGAGTTTTATTCTTATTAATGAATGTTGGTATACTTTACTTAATTTCAGTTCTTTTTAGTATTCCCTTGTTTGTATATACTGGTATTTTTCTACCTGTTCTGGTTTTAGGTAAATTAGATTATTCTCAATTTCTTGACTTTTTTCCTATGTATCCTGTTATGAGCAATGCTACTGTGAATATTTTTATACATGTCTGCTTATCAGTTTACATGTACCGGAGTTCCTCTATAATGTTCACTTAGTAGAAGAATGTTGGGTCATAGATATGGATGCATACCATTATCAAATAATTCTAGTGTGTTTTTTTTTTTTTTGGTTGTTGTTGTTTTTGTTTTTGTAAGAAGTTGTATCTATGCCACTTTCAAGTGGTAAATGGATGGCAGAGTATGGCAGGTTTACTTCTGGGAGACAATCCTGACGTACTTTACATCAGTGAACTTCCATGAATCACATTTATGTGGCAAATCTCCGAGGAGGTTCATACTTCTCCCTCTTATGTATATATCTGAAGAGGCTTCTCAGCACTTTCAAAGTCCTCCCCAAAGCTTATTTCATATCCTTGTTTTTTGATATGTTGTATAGTACTGAAGCCATTAATAACTCTGGGATTCAGATTGAACACCAAGATGTACAGTTGATCTACTTCTGCTATAGGATTATAAGTATACAACTATGCCTTCCATTAAAGAAAAGCAGCCTCTTACAGTTGCTGTGATCACAATGTAGAAAAATACATTAGCTTAATTAAATATATAGTTATGACCCATGATAAGAAATTTGTTATTCTGCTACAGTTAAGAAAATTCTACAAGATTTTCATGATCAGCTAGTCATGAATAGGTCTGTGAAAATAGGGTGACTATGTATTTAAAGTTTTATTGATATAGTCAATCTCTAAAATTTCTTCTAGAGTATGCATTGTCTTTGAGATCATTCTAGTAAGATGGGGGAATATTATTGGTATTTCAGCCTTACTCTTAAAATAGCTTTTATATTCTACATCAGAAAACCAAGCTGGAAATTTTATTTCCCAGGCCGTCATTTGACCCTCTGCATTCAGAAATTAGAAAATCAACACAAGAGTCTGTTCTGTTCTGAGTCTGACATTAGGAAATATTTATTTTTAATTATCTGGCCTGTTAAACTCTCTTCCCCTTTATGTTAGTGTCTTTTGAATCTAAACTTCAATGGTCTCAGTGTTTGGAATTGCTTCTAACATATAGACTTGCCCTCTAACTTCATTCAAATATTTGTTCAAGTGACATCCCTGACTATCCTATCAGAAACAGTAGATATCTCCTCTTTATTGTCTACCTTATGTCTACCCTTGCTCTGTTTTTCTTTTTTCGTGATTTTTATCACATGACAAATTATCATCTATCTACTGTTCACCATTTTTTCCTGCTTAATACTATTTTTTAATTTGTTCTAATTAGTTATACATGGCAGTAGAATGAATTTTGACACATCATACATAAATGGATTCTAACTTCTCATTCTGATTGTACATGATATAGAGTTACACCAGTCGAATAATCATATATGCACATAGGGTAATATGTCCGATTCATTCTACTATCCTTCCTAACCCTATACCCCCTCCTCTCCTTTCATTCCCCTCTTTCCATTCACTTTTAATTTCAAAACTACCAGACTATAATAAGTACACACATCATAGTCTGGTAGTTTTGTAACCAAGGACATCACTATCTTGCCTGACATTTTATTAAGCAAAATATACCTGTTCTGCAGTAGTATATACACTTGTAAATGTGTGAATTATTAAAAGTTCACTATCTGGATAAACTTCCCTAGCAATGACACATGTTCATGGAATTCAAATATAAGAACAGCAAAGTCAAAAGAGATAAGCAACCATTAACTGAACTATGACTACAAAGCAATTCACTGCTTGTTTCCATTATATTAAAATGTAAAATCTGTTGTATTATTAAAAAAATTTAAAATAACTTGTGTTATTTTAGAAAATAAGAAATTGAATAAAACTCTAAAAGGTTATATATATATATATATATATATATATATATATATATATACACACACACACACACACACACACATACATACACACACACATGCATAGTCTCAAGGACAACCATGAAAACATTCTAAGAAATATAGTTGAAATCAAAATACATGATTTAAATGAAATACTAAAAAACAAAGGGAGCAAAGAGAAACAATAAAATGATAGTTCTCAATAAAGCATATCAATAGTTTCATTAAATATAAATGGTCTAAGCATAGTAAAGGTACTAAAGGACATATATTTTTTTCAAATTGATCTTTTAAAAATGACCCAAATATCGGTTGCATAAAGAAATTTACTTCAAATATCATGATATTAAAAGTAGGGGAGGAGGCTGAAAATCTGTTCTACATAAAAGCAATAAGAAAAAATAGGGAGAAGGAATGGGGTAGGGAAAGGCAGTGAAATGAATCTGACCTAACTTTCCTGTGTGCATATATTAATATACCACAGTAAATCTCACCATCATGTACATCCATAAGATGCTAAATAAAAAAATTTAAAAAGCCATAAGTACATAGCAGAACGATCAGTAGAATAGAGGGAAGTGAATAGAGGGAGGGAAAAAGGGAAGTACTGGGGTCTGAATCAGAATAAATTATATTTCATGCTTTTATAATTACATCAAAATGAATCCTATTGTCATGTATAACTAAAAAGAACCATAAGAAAGATTGAATATTGAAAGCAATGAGAGTATCCATTTCTTATGGTGTGCTGATAACACAGGAATATCAAATAAGTGTTCTGTATCCAGCACAACTATTAAACAAAGAGAGAAATTAAGCCATTCTTAGATGAACAAAAAAATGAGATAATTTTTCAGTAGCAGACATGATTAAGAAAATAACTTTAAAATGTAGTAAAGGAAAAAAGAAAGCAAAGGAATTAAAAGTGACTAGAAAATAAGAACACAACATGAAACAGTATGAGAGAAACAAAATGTCAGAAGCCAAATAGAAAACAAAAAACCCAAACAGAAATCCATCTTTATCATTAATTTAATTGTATTAAGTGTAAATGGAATAACCATTTCAACCAAAAGGCAGGGAATGGTAGAATAAGAAGAAAAAAATGATCCTGTCTACAAGAAGCACACTTTAGATTCAAGATCAAAATAATTTGACCATAAAAGAATGAGAAAGATAAACTAAGAAGCAGTACCCCCAATAGCCAGGATGGCTATTCAAATAGACAAAATAAGCTTTATGAAAAAAGTTTTTAGTAGAAATGAAGGACATTTTATAAAGATAAGAGGTATTTCTTCTGGAAGATATAACAATTATAAACATGTATGCACTTGGCAAAGATCCCTAAAATATAGGAAACAAGTCCTGACATAATTGAAGTGAGAAATAGATAACTAAGCTATATTAGTTGGAGACTTTAATATTCCATTTTCCATAATCAATAGAATGACTAGGCAGAGAATCATAAAAGAAATAGAAGACTAAAGCACTGCTACAACTAGATCTGTAGAACACTTTACCCAATAGGAGCAGATTACATATTTTAAACTGCACATAGAACATTCTCCATAAAATAAGTCTTAAAAACTTTAAACAAATTGAAATTATGTGATTTATTCTCTAGCACAATAGAATAAAATTAGAAATTGCTGACAGAAGCAGTTTATATAATTAAATTTTTTAAATGTTTTTTGAATAATACTCTTCTAGATAACCAAAAGAGCAAGGAAGTAATATGGCAAATACTTCGTGATGAGTATAAACAAAAGATAAAACTTTAGAGATGGAGCTAAAGCAATGCTGTTTTTAACTTTTTATTGTTGTGACCTAAAGACCCAATGAGAACAACTTAGAGAAGGAAAAGTTTACGTTGCCTTATGGTTGCAGAGGTCCAATCCATGGCTGGTGAACTCCATTGCCCTAGGCCCAAAGTGCAGAAGAACATCATAACAAATGGGCATGACAGAGGATATCTACTCAGTTCATACAGCCAGAGAGCAGAGAGAGACAAAATATACACCACAAAGACATGCCTCCAATAACCTATTGTTTCCAACCACACCCTATCTGTCCACAGTCACCACTCAGTTACCTCATTCAAGTGGATCAATCCACTGATCAGGTTATAATTCTTATAATCTTACCATTCCCCTCTGTGCATTCTTGTCTCGTTCTTGAACACATGAGCTTTTGGGGGATGCTCCATAACAAGTACTTATGTGGAAATTCATATGTGTTAAAGACAATATTAATAAAGAAAAAAATTTAACTCAATAACTTTATACCCAAGTCAACAAGAAAATGAAGCTCAAACCAAATTCAAGGCAAGCAGAAGAAAAGAAATAATAAAGATTGGAGTAGAAATGAACAAAATAGGGAATAGAAAATTAACAAAACCAAAAGTGTAGCAGTTAGAAATATTAAAAACATTGTTAAACCTTTAGTTAGACTACCTAAAAGAGAGAAAAAAATGCAAATTACTAACACTAGGGATGGCCTCATGGAAATAAAATGGATTATAATTGAATACAATAAATGATAGTATGCCAAAATTTGTTAACCTAGACAAAACAGTACCAAATATTAGTGATGCTACCCAAACTCATGTACATTGCAAATGAGAATGCAGAATGATACAACTATTTTGGAAATAGGTTGGCTGTCAGGTTTTTTGCAAAATTTTATCTATATATATATATATATATATATATATATATATATATATACACACACACACACACACATACATATCCTGATCCTGTGACTCAGTAGTAGTCTAACCCTTATATAAAGGAAAATTTGTGCTTACACAAAGATCTCTACATCTGTGTTTTAGTCAGATTTTTCACCACTGTGACAAAAAGACCAAACAAGAACAACATAATGGAGGAAAAGTTTATTGGGGGCTCATGGTTTCAGAGGTCACAGTTCCTAGACAGCTGACTCCATTGGTTTCAGCTGAGGTGAAGCAGAACATCAGGGTGGAAGTACATAGCAAAGGAAAACAAGCCAGGACATGGCAGCAAAGCAGCAGAGAGCTCCATTGACTAGGGACAAAATATATACCCCAAACTCATGACCCCAGTGACCCTTCAGCCATACCCTACCTGCCTAGGGTTACCACCCAGTTAATCCATTCAAGTGTCTTAATTCTCTGAAAGGTTAAAGGTCTCATAATCCAATTATCACAATGCCAAATGGATTTATTCCATTTTCAAGAGTCTCCATAGTCTTAACAGTTTCAGCATTACCCAAAAGCCCCAAGTCCTAAGTCTCCTCTGAGACTCACAGCAAACTCTCAGATGTTTTCCCCTATAAAACTCAAAAAGCAAGTTACATATATGCGACATATACAAGCACAGAATAAACACTTCTATTCCACAGGGCAGAAACAGGGACATAGAAAGAAGGGATGAGACCAAAGCAAGACCAAAATTCAGCTGGGCAAACAAGTCCTATAGTTCTACCTCCAGCATCTGGGGCACATGATATCATGATATTCTCTCCAAAGGACTTATGAAGTTCTTCTCCTATGACTTTGCTAGTTATAGCCCCACATAGGCTCTCTCTTAGCTTGTCTCTGCTCAATTTCTTCAGCTTTCCTCAGCAGATGTTCTATGGTACTGGCATCTCAGGGTCCTCCACTGAAGCTGCAGCTTCCTTCTTAAATCTCTATGAATCATCCTTGCAGGGGCAGCCAACAGGAACTTTGACCTGGCTACACTTTGCCTGGCATCTCAGGTCTTCCTTTAAAATCTCAGGAAACTTCTAAGACTCCCTAACTCCTGCATCCTGCATTCCTGCAGAACCAGCACCACGTGGTTGACACCAAGGTCTGCCACCATCTCTAGCAGTAGCCAGGACTCCAGGGACCATGGCTACAGCAGCAGTTTGAGTCCCAGGGCCATTGAGCATGGTGAAACAATGTCTTAGATCCCACTGTGTAAGCATGGTGCCCCAATTCTCTCCTCAAAAGAATTTTTATTTTTATACCCTTGAGCCTGGAGATGGGTATAGTCTTGCAAATTTCTGAAATGCCCTCAAGCTATATTTTCTCTTGTATTTGGGTAAGTATTTAGCATTTTTAAGTGGTTGTCATTCCTTTAACACTTTCTTACACTTTTTTGACCAAATTGCAAGTTTATCAAATCTTTCTTCTTTCCTTTCTAATCATAATTTTTCAGAATAAACTTGTCTAAAAGCCACCAGCAATGCCCATGTCACCTCCTAAAAGCAATTCTGCCTTGGAATTTTCTCCTTCAGACTAGTCTACCATCTTTAAATTCAGCCTCACAGAAAGTTATAGGACCTGAGCATGTATACAACTTCTTTGCCATAACATAACATGAATGACCTCCAGTCTGATTTCCAACTGAGTCCTTGGTTTCCTGTGAAACCTTTATGAGCCTAATCTTTACTATCCACAGTTCTATCAGCATCCTAGTCTTGTGAGCTTCCACCAGAATCACCCAGTAAGCTCCCATTACAATAATCTAAACCTTTACAGCTTGCATCTCTAAACTTTTCAAAATTCTTGCCACAAATTCCAAAAAGCTCCAAAAGCTTCTGAACCACATCATCAGGTTAGTCACAGCAGCAACCCCACTTCTCAGTACCACTTTCTATTTTAATTGGTTTTTTTAACTTTGTGACCAAAATACACAACAACAACAATTTCATATGAGGAAAAGTTTGTTATTCATGAATTCAGAGGTCTTAGTCCATAGAAGACCATCTTCCTTGCTCTGGGCCCACATTGAGGCAGATCATCAAGGTGGAAGGGTGTGGCAGAGAATAGTAGTTCAGGATGTGGTAACAAGGAAGCAGAAAGAATTCCACTCACCAGAGACAAAATATAAATCCCCAAAGGTACATTCCCAGTAACCTACCCCCTCCAGCCACACCCTACCTGTCTATGGTTTCCACCCAGGTTAATGAAGTGGATTAATGTCCTAATTAGGTTAAGACTTCCATAACCCAATCATTTCACCTCTAGAATTCTTTGAATTGTCTTATACATGAACTTTTGGGGATCACCGCATATTTAAAACCATAATAATGTATGTTTATAATAGCTCTAATCATACTTGCTTAGCACTATAAGTAACCCAAATACTCTTCAGTAAGTCAATCAATAAACTCTGATACCACCATACAATTGAATACTACTTAGAAATAAAGAATGAAGTCTTGATTATATGACTTCAGTAAATCACAAAGACATTACACTAAATGAATGAGAGTATTGTCACTTTATTGCCACATTGTTGAAAAGGAAAAGCTACAGAAATGGATGATAGATCTGTGGTTGCTAGGAATTATTGGGGGACAAGTAGGGACTATAAACATATAGTATGTTGCAGTTTTGAGAGGTTCTGCAATTATTCTGTATCCTGATTTTATTCTACATGAATCTATACTTGCATTACCTTTTATAGAAATGTATATCAAAAGGAAAAATGTAAATTTCAATGTATGATAATTTCAAAATTAAACAGTATTATGGAATTAGAGTAGAGGGAGGAAGCATAAACAGTTGATCAGAAATGTACAATTGAGAAAGACCTTGTTACCTAAACCTTTTAATAAGAAATGAAAATATAGAAATTATGTAATGAATGGTATCCTTGAGGACAAAAAAAAATGGATGATTGAGGACTCAGATTGGCTTTATAGGCTTGAGTAACAGTTTTTTTCTTTTATATGAAATTACTAAGCAACTGTTTAACAGATACTTTTGTTTTTGTTTTTGTTTTGGTCCTGGAGATTGAACCCCAAGGCCTTGTGCATGCTAACCACATGCTTTACCACTGAACTGTACCCCTATTCCCTTGTGTGTATAACTGAGATCAGACCTAGCTGTGTTAAATGAATAATCTACATATAAAATCTAGATTATTATTTTTCCCTAGGTGTTACTACTCAGAAGGTAGAGAATTTTATATTTTATATTTTTAAATAATAATGGCATATTATGTATCTTGAAGTCATAGAAATTCACCTGCTGTAAACTTATTTCACTATATATTAAGACATTTTCATTTATGAAGAATTGAACAGATGCCCCTAGTCAATGTTTTCACTTAGTAGACCAAAACCACAGTTTGCAACATATACTTTTGGATATCATAGTCAGCAAGGAGAATGCTAAATTAATGACAGATGTATTGTTTGGAAGAGTACCAGGTGTACAATCATGTTTAATACCATCGATTATAAATACAGTTTCAAATGTTCATATCAACTTTAATACAAATCTAGAAGTATTATTCTCATAAGAGGATATAGGAGTTTAATTGAAATATAATACATTATTTACCAATGATTATATGGCACTTGGAGGAGAGTGATGAATTCTCACTTTGACTCTCTGAGATATATTTGAGTCTATATTATGACAGACATATTAGCAAAAATATTGTATATCTGAGAAAAACTACATGGAGATTTTAACTCAATCCATTTAGAATGGCAGCTATCAATAATACATATGGAATTAAATGCTAATGAAGATGTGGAAAAAAGAGAACACTTTTACACTGTTAATGGGATTTATAAATTAGTACAACCATTATCAAAATCAGCATGAATGTCCCTCAAAAGACTAGGAAAGGAACCACCATATGACCCAGCTATTCTATTCCCTAGTGTTCATTCTCAAGAAGTACTTTCAGGATATTATAGCCATACATGTATTTCCATGTTTATAGCAGCACAATTCACAATAGCCAAATTATGGAACCAGTGTAGGTGTTTATCAACAGATGAATGGATAAAGAAAATGTGGTATATATACACAATGGAGAAATCTAGAATGGAAGAAGGGAAAGCAGGGTACCAGGGGTGGGGGCAATAGTTCTCATGAAAATTAAAAGGAGATTAGGAGAATAGAGGAAAGGGACCAGGAAGAGGGATGAGGGAGGAAAATGGAGAGACACTGAGGAATGCTGTTGTTCAAATTATATTATTATATTGTGTGCATGTATGAATATGTGACAATGAATCCTACCATTATGTACAACTATAACGTACCAGTAAAAAAATTAAAAAATAGGAAAAAAAGACATAAAAAATTTCAGTTTGATGTGGTCTAAAAAATAAAACATTGCATATCTGCATGGAAATTGTATTGGTTAAAATAAACCTTTCTTCTTCACTTATTTTTTTCCTTCTTTGTTACCAGAGATTATTTTAAGATGTATACAGGATAAAACAAGAAATCACCTTTGACTTCAAATCTGTAATCATCAAAATTCTTTTTAGATTTTTATTAGAAATGTGCTTTGTAACCCTGAGTGGAAGCATTTGATGTGTCACCATTTTCATTGTTCTGAACTGTTTATAGCTCAGCAGGAATAATGACATGAATAACTTGACTGTTCAGATGTGAAATTAGAGTGAAAACTTGTCAAAGTTTTTACCAAAATTAAATGTTCCTAATTTAAAATGGGTCAGAGTGATATTTTTCTGCATTTTATTTATTCCATTAATTACATTTAAATCATTTGATATACATTTTTACAATTGGTTTATTTCTGGATCATTAAACCACATCTTCGAATAATATTTATTAAGCTTCTGCTCATAGATTCAGAATATCTGGTATACTATAGTGGTTAATGAAAGAACATATGCCTTCCTTAAAATAATAATAATACATACTTCTTTAGACAAAAACATTTTTATGTGTCTAATGAATACTACTATGGCATTTCTACATTGCCTCCATCCATATGATTCTCTTATCTCTGCCATTTCAAATTCTAAAAATCTGTATGAAATTTTAAAGGTGCTTCTAAATCATTAGCAGACATATTAAGAAACTGATTTATTCCTTAAGAGACACTTCTCAGAAGATGATGTACAATCAATAAACAAATACATGAAAAAATGTTCATCATCACTAGCAATTTAGAGAAATGCAAAATCAAAACCACTCTAAGATTTCATTTCACTCCAGACAGAACGGCAGCTATTATGCATACAAACAACAATAAGTGTTGGCGAGGATGTGGGGGAAAAGGTACACTCATACACTGCTGGTGGGACTGCAAATTGGTGCAGCCAATATGGAAAACGGTACGGAGATTTCTTGGAAAATTGGGAATGGAACCACCCTTTGACCCAGCTATCTCTCTCCTCCTTCTATACCCAAAGGAATTAAAAACAGCATACTACAGATACACAGCCACATCAATGTTTATCTCAGCACAATTCACAATAGCTAAACTGTGGAACCAACCTAGATGCTCTTCAATAGATGAATGGATTTTAAAAACTGTGGCATATATACACAATGGAATATTACTCAGCAATAAAAGAGAATAAAATCATGGCATTTGCAGGTAAATGGATAGAGTTAGAGAAGATAATGCTAAGTGAAGTTAGCTAATCCCAAAAAACCAAATGCCAAATGTTTTCTTCAATATAAGGAGGCTGATTCATAGTGGGTTAGGGAGAGGGAGCATGGGAAGAAAAGACAAACTCTAGATAGGGCAGAGGAGTTGGAGGGGAAGGGAGGGGCATGGGGTAATTAATGATAGTGGAATACAATGATCATTATTATCCAAAGTGCATGTATGAAAACATGAATTCCTGTGAATATACTATGTATACTACCAGAGCACAATGAAAAATTGTGCTCTATATATGTAATAAGAATTGTAATGCATTCCGCTGTTTTATATATATATATATATATATATATATAACAGTTTTATTTATTTTTTTATAAAGGTGTATTTTTTTTATTGGTCGTTCATAACATTACATAGTTCTTAATACATCATATTACACGGTTTGATTCAAGTGGGTTATGAACTCCCGCTTTTACCCCGTATACAGATTGCTGTATCACATCAGTTACCCTTCCATTGATTGACATATTGCCTTTCTAGTGTCTGATGTATTCTGCTGTCTGTCCTATTCTCCACTATCCCCCCTCCCCTCCCCTCCCCTCCCCTCCCCTTCTCTCTCTCTACCCCTTCCACTGTAAATCATTTCTTCCATTTGTATTATCTTGTCTTACCCCTCCTTTCCTCTTATATGTCATTTTGTATAACCCTGAGGATCGCCTTCCATTTCCATGCAATTTCCCTTCTCACTCCCTTTCCCTCCCACCTCTCATCCCTGTTTACTGTAAATATTCTTCTCAAGCTCTTCGTCCCTACCCTGTCCTTGTTTACACCCCTTATATCAAAGGAGTCATTTGGTATTTGTTTTTTAAAGATTGACTAGCTTCACTTAGCATAATCTGCTCTAATGCCATCCATTTCCCTCCAAATTCTATGATTTTGTCATTTTTTAATGCAGAGTAATACTCCATAGTGTATAAATGCCACATTTTTTTTATCCATTCATCTATTGAAGGGCATCTAGGCTGGTTCCACAGTCTTGCTATCTTGAATTGAGCTGCTATGAACATCGATGTAGCATGCTCTTGTTAGGGCTTTAGGGAATAGACCGAGAAGGGGAATAGCTGGGTCAAATGGTGGTTCCATTCCCAGCTTTCCGAGAAATCTCCATACTGCTTTCCAAATTGGCTGCACCAATTTGCAGTCCTACCAGCAATGAACAAGAGTGCCCTTTTCCCTGCATCCTCTCCAGCACTTATTGTTGTTTGACTTCCTAATGGCTGCCAATCTTACTGGAGTGAGATGGTATCTTAGGGTAGTTTTGATTTGCATTTCTCTGACTGCTAGAGATGGTGAGCATTTTTTCATGTACTTGTTGATTGATTGTATGTCCTCCTCTGAGAAGTGTCTGTTCAGTCCTTGGCCCATTTATTGATTGGGTTATTTGTTATCTTATTGTCTAATTTTTTGAGTTCTTTGTATATTCTGGTTATTAGGGCTCTATCTGAAGTGTGTGGAGTAAAGATTTGTTCCCAGGATGTAGGCTCCCTGTTTATCTCTCTTATTGTTTCTTTTGCTGAGAAAAAACTTTTTAGTTTGAGTAAGTCCCATTTGTTGATTCTAGTTGTTAACTCTAGCGCTATGGGTGTCCTATTGAGGAATTTGGAGCCGGATCCCACAGCGTGTAGATCATAACCAACTTTTTCTTCTATCAGATGCCGTGTCTCTGATTTAATATCAAGCTCCTTGATCCATTTTGAGTTAACTTTTGTGCATGGCGAGAGATAGGGATTCAGATTCATTTTGATGCAAATGGATTTCCAGTTTTCCCAGCACCATTTGTTGAAGATGCTATCCTTCCTCCATTGCATGCTTTTAGCCCCTTTATCAAATATAAGATAGTTGTAGTTTTGTGGATTGGTTACTGTGTCCTCTATTCTGTACCATTGGTCCATCCGCCTGTTTTGGTACCAGTACCATGCTGTTTTTGTTACTATTGCTCTGTAGTATAGTTTGAAGTCTGGTATCGCTATACCGCCTGATTCACACTTCCTGCTTAGCATTGTTTTTGCTATTCTGGGTCTTTTATTATTCCATATGAATTTCATGATTCTTTTATCTATTTCTACAAGATATGCTGTTGGGATTTTGATTGGCATTGCATTGAACTTATAGAGAACTTTTGGTAATATCGCCATTTTGATGATGTTAGTTCTGCCTATCCATGAGCAGGGTATATTTTTCCATCTTCTAAGGTCTTCTTCTATGTCTTTCTTTAGGGTTCTGTAATTTTCATTGTATAAATCTTTCACCTCTTTTGTTAGGTTGATTCCCAAGTATTTTATTTTTTGGGGGGATATTGTGAATGGAGTAGTTGTCCTCACTTCAATTTCAGAGGATTTGTCGCTGATATACAGGAATGCCTTTGATTTATGCGTGTTGATCTTATATCCTGCCACATTGCTGAATTCATTTATTAGCTCTAATAGCTTCTTTGTAGACCCTTTTGGGTCTGCTAGGTATAGAATCATATCATCTGCAAATAGTGATAATTTAAGTTCTTCTTTTCCTATTTTTTTGCCTTTAATTTCTTTCGTCTGCCTAATTGCTCTGGCCAGTGTTTCGAGGACTATGTTGAACAGAAGTGGTGAGAGAGGGCATCCCTGTCTCGTACCAGATCTTAGAGGGAATGCCTTCAATTTTTCTCCATTCAGAATGATGCTGGCCTGTGGCTTATCATAGATTGCTTTTACAATGTTGAGGTATGATCCAGTTATCCCTAATTTTTCTAGAGTTTTGAACATAAAGGGATGCTGTACTTTGTCGATTGCTTTCTCTGCATCTATCAAAATGATCATATGGTTCTTATTTTTAAGTCTATTGATGTGGTGAATAACATTTATTGATTTCCGTATATTGAACCAGCCTTGCATCCCAGGGATGAATCCTACTTGATCATGGTGTATAATTTTTTTGATATTTATTTGAATCCGATTCGCCAGAATTTTATTGAGGATTTTTGCATCAAGGTTCATTAGAGATATTGGTCTGTAGTTTTCTTTCTTTGAAGTGTCTTTGTCTGGTTTCGGGATCAGGGTGATGTTGGCCTTGTAGAATGAATTTGGAAGTTCTCCCTCTTTTTCTATTTCCTGAAATAGCTTGAAAAGTATTGGTGTTAGTTCCTCTTTAAAGGTTTTGTAAAACTCTGCTGTATCCCCATCTGGTCCTGGGCTTTTCTTAGTTGGTAATCTTTAGATGGTTTCTTCTATTTCCTCTATTGTTATTGGTCTGTTTAGGTTGTCTATATTCTCCTGACTCAATCTGGGCAGATCATAAGACTTAAGGAATTTATCTATGCCTTCACTATCTTCTATTTTATTGGAGTATAAGGACTCAAAATAATTTCTGATTATCTTCTGTATTTCTGAAGAATCTGTTGTGATATTGCCTTTTTCATCCCGTATGCTAGTAATTTGGGTTCTCTCTCTTCTTCTCTTCGTTAGCATGGCTAAGGGTCTGTCAATTTTATTTATTTTTTCAAAGAACCAACTTTTTGTTTTGTCAATTTTTTCAATTGTTTCTTTTGTTTCAATTTCATTAATTTCAGCTCTGATTTCAATTATTTCTTGCCTTCTACTTCTTTTGCTGTTGTTTTTCTCTTCTTTTTCTAGGATTTTGAGATGAAGTATGAGATCATTTATTTGTTGGTTTTTTCTTTTTTTGAGGAATTAACTCCAAGCAATGAATTTTCCTCTTAGAACTGCTTTCAGTTTGTCCCATAGATTCCGATATGTTGTGTCTGTGTTTTCATTTAACTCTAGGAAGTTTTTAATTTCCTCCTTGATGTCTTCTAAAACCCATTGATCATTCAGCAAACTATTGTTCATTCTCCAAGTGATGCTTGATTTTATCTTCCTACTTTTATCATTGATTTTCAGTTTCATTCCATTGTGATCAGATAAGATGCATGGTATTATCTCTACCCCTTTATATTGTCTAAGAGTTGCCCTGTGACATAATATATGGTCTATTTTTGAGAAGGTTCCATGTGCTGCTGAGAAAAAAGTGTAACTACTTGATGTTGGGTCGTATAGTCTATATATGTCAATTAAGTCTAGGTTGTTAATTGTGTTATTGAGTTCTATAGTTTCCTTATTTAACTTTTGTTTGGAAGATCTGTCCAGTGGTGAGAGAGGTGTGTTGAAGTCTCCCATGCTTATTGTATGGTGGTCTATTAGACTCTTGAACTTGAGAAGAGTTTGCTTGATGAACACAGCTGCACCATTATTTGGGGCATATATATTTATGATTGTTATGTCTTGTTGGTGTATGGTTCCCTTGAGCAGTATGACTTGTCCTTCTTTATCCCTTTTGATTAACTTTGGCTTGAAATCTATTTTATTAGATATGAGTATGGCCACTCCTGCTTGTTTCTGCAGTCCATATGAGTGGTATGATTTTTCCCAACCTTTCACCTTCAGTCTATGAATATCTTTTCCTATCAGATGCGTCTCCTGTAGGCAGCATATTGTTGGGTCTTGTTTTGTGATCCATTCTGCTAGGCTGTGTCTCTTGAGTGGTGAGTTTAAGCCATTAACATTTATTATTGAGATATGGTTTGAGATATGAGTTATTATTGAGATATGGTTTGTTCTTCTAGCCATATTTATTTATTGATGTTACTAAACCTGATTTGTTATCCTCTTTGACTACTTTCCCCCCTTTACTGTCCTACCTCCCATTGTTGGTTTTCATTGTTATTTTCCATTTCCTCTTCCTGTAATGTTTTGCCAAGGATTTTTTGAAGAGATGGTTTTCTAGCTGCGAATTCTTTTAACTTTTGTTTATCGTTTAAGGTTTTAATTTCATCTTCTATCCTGAAGCTTAATTTTGCCGGATACACGATTCTTGGTTGGAACCCATTTTCTTTCAGTGTTTGAAATATGTTATTCCAGGATCTTCTAGCTTTCAGAGTCTGTGTTGAGAGATCAGCTGTTATCCTGATTGGTTTACCCCTAAATGTAATCTGCTTTCTTTCTCTTGCAGCTTTTAAAATTCTCTCCTTATTCTGTATGTTGGACATCTTCATTATAATGTGTCTAGGTGTGGATCTCCTATGATTTTGCACGTTCGGCGTCCTGTAGGCTTCTAGGATTTGGGATTCTGTCTCATTCTTCAAGTCTGGGAAGTTTTCTCCTTTATTTCACTGAATAGACTGTTTATTCCTTTGGTATGGAGCTCTGTGCCTTCCTGTATCCCAATGACTCTTAAATTTGGTCTTTTGATATTGTCCCATAATTCTTGGATGTTCTGCTCATGGTTTCTTAGCAGACTTGGTGAGCTGTCTATGTTCTTTTCCAGTTGAAATACTTTGTCTTCATTGTCTGATGTTCTCTCTTCTAAGTGATCTACCCTGCTGGTAGTATTCTCAATTGAGTTTTTAAGTTGGTTTATTGTTTCCTGCATTTCTAGGATTTCTATTTGTTTGTTTTTTATTACCTCTATCTCCCTGTGAAATTGATCTTTTACTTCCTGGATTTGTTTGTCAATGTGATTTTTCATTGTCTGATTTTTCATTGTCTCATGTCTTCCTTGAGACTCCAGATAATCTGAAGCATATGTATATCCTGAACTCTTTATCTGACATTCCATCTGTTGCAGCTATTACCTCTTCTAATGTTGAGTTGACCTGCATTGCTTGTGGTCCTTTCTTTCCTTGTCTTTTCATACTGCTCGCGTTTCTTTCTGCTTGGTGCAACTGTTGTGTTTTTGAAATTTACCCCCTATTTATTTATATTGCTCTTGTATAGTTGGGGAGTCTCCCTTGCAGGGCGGGTAGTGGCTATGCTCCTCCTCTAATTAGGGTGATCTGTCTACCACGCTGATCGGTCGCAGGTCTGCCCCCCTGCGGGCACGGGTGGCGGCTTTGCTCTGCCCCCACTCCAATTGTGGTAACGTAACTACCACGCCCTGGGGTCGTTGGTCCTGATCTGGATGTGGGTGGCGGCTCTGCTGGGTCCCCACTCCAATTGGTGTGACGCGTCTACCATGCTGGAAGGCCTCTAGGCCGGTGGGTCGCAGTTCTGCACAGCCCCCACTCCCAATGGGGGTACCTGACTACCTCTCCAATGGGTCGCTGAGCCCCCTCCGGACCTGGTCGGCGTCCCTGCTCCACCCCCACTCCAACCAGTGTGACGCGACTGCCTCGGTGTTACGTGTCCACCACGCTGGCAAGCTACCTGGCCTGTCTTTCCAGTGGGGCACAGGTATCATTGCTCCCCCGCTCTGGCACCTTGCCGCTCCCCAGTGCGCGCCACAGACTCCAGCCGCGGGGCGATTGCCTATCAGGCTATGCGACCCTCCGTGCGGAGAAATGGAGCTCCCGCAGTCGAACTTCGCACGATGGAAATCTGTCCACTAGATTCTGGAGCACCTCAATTTCACTGGAAATTCCCTACACAATAGCCTTCAGGTGATTCACATCATCTTTCTCCTGCTCAGTGACGCGGCGCACTGGGGTGATGCACTCCCTTCGCTGCCATCTTCCCTCCTCAGGACTTGACTTCTGCACCCGCCACGGTGCCACCTGTGGAGCCGGGTAGCTGTGGCCGCGTGGTTAGGAACCAGGCGGGAGAGGCGGCTGTTCCCAGAGCGAGCGCCAGGCCTCCTGGGGGTGCCTGGATGGCGGAGGCCGACTGCCGGTTCGGGCGGGGCAGCCCAAGCCGCTCAGGGTGTCCGCCGCTTACAAAAGCGGCAGCTGGCTCCGGGACTTGACTTTTGCACCCGCCGTGGGGCCACCTGTGGAGCCGGGTAGCTGGGTAGCTGCGGCCGCGTGGTTAGGAACCGGGCGGGAGAGGCGGCTGTTCCCAGAGCGAGCGCTATGCCTCCCCGGGGGAGCCCGGATGGCAGAGGCCGACTGCCGGTTCGGGCGGGGCGGCCCAAGCCGCTCTGGGTGTCCGCCGCTTGCAAAAGCGACTGCTGGCTCCAGGACTTGACTTTTGCACCTGCAGAGGGGCTACCTGTGGAGCCGGGTAGCTGCGGCCGCGTGGTTAGGAACCAGGCGGGAGAAGCGGTTGCTCCCAGAGCGAGTGCTATGCCTCCCCGGGGAGCCCGGATGGCGGAGGCCGACTGCCGGTTCGGGCGGGGCGGCCCAAGCCGTTCCGGGTGTCCGCCGCTTGCAAAAGCGGTTGCTGGCTCCGGGACTTGACTTCTGCACCCACCGCGGGGCCACCTGTGTAACCAGGTAGCTGCGGCCGCGTAGTTAGGAACCGGGCGGGAGAGGCGGCTGTTCCCAGAGCGAGCGCTATGCCTCCTGGAGGAGCCTGGATGGCAGAGGCCGACTGCCGGTTCGGGATGGGCGGCCCAAGCCGTTCCGGGTGTCCACCGCTTGCAAAAGCGGTTGCTGGCTCCGGGACTTGACTTCTGCACCCGCTGCGGGGCCACCTGTGTAGTCGGGTAGCTGCGGCCGCGTGGTTAGGATCCGGGCGGGAGAAGCGGTTGCTCCCAGAGTGAGCGCTATGCCTCCCGGGGGAGCCCAGATGGCGGAGGCCGACTGCCGGTTCAGGCGGGACGGCCCAAGCCGTTCCGGGTGTCTGCCGCTTGCAATAGCGGGAGAAGCGGCTGTTCCCAGAGTGAGCGCTAGGCCTCCCGGGGGAGCCCGGATGGCAGAGGCCGACTGCCGGTTCGGGCAGGGTGGCCTAAGCCGTTCCAGGTGTCCGCCGCTTGCAAAAGCGGTTGCTGGCTCCGGGACTTGACTTCTGCACCCGCCGCGGGGCCACCTGTGTAGCCGGGTAGCTGCGGCCGCGTGGTTTGGAACCGGGCGGGAGAAGTGGTTGCTCCCAGAGCGAGCGCTATGCCTCCCGGGGGAGCCCAGATGGCGGAGGCCGACTGCCGGTTCAGGCGGGGCGGCCCAAGCCGTTCTGGGTGTCCGCCGCTTGCAAAAGCGGTTGCTGGCTCCGGGACTTGACTTCTGCACCCGCCGTAGGGCCACCTGTGTAGCCGGGTAGCTGATGGCTGCGGGACTAGACCTCTGTGCCCGAGTGGCCGTCCAAGATCCACTTCTCTGGGACAAACTGTCACTTCCAATAAACCTACCAGATCACAGCTGCTCTCCTCTTAAGGGAATTATGGTAGAAGTTCCTCCGTAGGTAGGCTGCAGCTGTTCAGATGGGTCTTTCTTATCCCGTTAAAGTGGAGACGTTGGAATCACTGCTTCCTCGCCGGCCGCCATGTTGGATCTCCTCAAAACAGCTTTATTGCAGATTAAATTTTATTATATACTTTAGATAAACTGCCCTCAGATTTATTTCACTGTGAGGATGTGGAAATTAAAGTTACAAGTTTTATCATTTAGATAAAGGAAATGTATGGGTAAGTTTTGGAAGAAGCTGATCATTAAAAGGAAAAGAAATAAGATGGAAACAAAAAGGCAAATTGCAAATGTGAAATAGATTATCTAACCATGTTAACTCCCAATCAGAAAAAATACATCAAACTATTATATTAGATTTTCTTTTGATTCTCTTCCTAGTTAAGAGTTTAGTTAGCTGATGGTATATTATATAGTTAATGCCTTTGTTATTGTTATTATTAAATCTATTTTTCTGCCCAGACTGTATTTTATCTCTTTTATAGCTTATTGGTGATGTCACCAGATGGTGTACCAAAGTAGAAATTCTGTGATAATTCAGTTTTGCTCATCTTTCACTGTGAAACATGATAGAATTGATTGAGACTAGTATCAAAATATAGGTGTCCTATGTCTTTAATCTATACACATTAGTTCTATCCTCTATTAAGAGGAAACAAAAGTTAAGTACATATTTTTCTAATGAATTCAGGAGACCAAAATTGTTTTACACATTCCTTTAGTCTCTTAGAGAAAACTAGTAAATATTTCTCAAATTGATTGTATGAATACTAAATATGTCTATACAAGTTTATAATTAGCTATTATTCAATTATGAAGGCAAAAGTTAATTTTTCCTATTAATAATATCTTACATATCCTCATTTTTACATTTGTTTCCAAATTCTTCCCAGTGTTTTACTCCCTTTACCATAAACTTAAAATACAAAATGAATTATGATTTTAACATTAATTGCACATCAAATCAAAAATGTCTGTCAGACAAATCAAAGATGTCTGTGAGAGTTTTATTCCTGAAGAAGTAAGAGAGGAGAAGCTGACCTTTGGGTACCAAGTTTATGGTTGTCACAACTGGGAACAAGTTTGGAACTATGTGTCCCTTAATTGCTCTATTTAAACATAATTTGACATTTCAGATGACTTTTAGGCTCAAATTATATATAAGCATAACTCATTGTCTAAAACTGTTTCTTTCTAGGCAAACAGGATTATAAAAAAACCAAACCTATTTTACGAGCAACCAAATTAAAAGCAGAAGCAAAGAAAACAGCAATAGGCATAAAGGTAGATAACTATTTGATAACTTTATAATTTCATATGTATATGCCATTTCATTTTCTAAAACTGGATTGCATAAACATTGAATTCTAAATGTTTTATGACATTTCAAAATCTAAACACCATGCCAGAATTGAAGAATTTTTGTAAAGAATTTAATTAATGGAAAACATCTTAGCCTGAGATTTTTTTTTTTTTTTGGTGGGGGGTAATGTCTTAAAATAAAACAATGTTTCATAAGTAAGCCGTTTTTCTTAAATTTGTAATATAATTTTTCTCTAACTACTATGTGTATTGCTCAAACATTTCAGTGATGTATGTGTCTTTAGTCAAAAACCCTTCTTTCTTTTTCAGTGAATTTATTTTTATAGTTGATTAAGGTATAGTTGTAATCATATATACTTAGATCATAAATACATATATATATAATTTTGTTATTTTGTTATTGTTGCCAGTATTCTATGTTGAAATTCTAATGATATTCCCAAACTTATCCTTTTAGAAAACCAGTTTATCTGCTTAAGAGGGATAAATGCAATTGAGAATGATGTTAACAGTTATTAATTCAACATGCTAGCACAATAAAGTTTCACAAAATTACATTTACATTATTGCTTATGTTATATATTTTTTGGCCAAGTACTAGAATTGAGGTAAACTAACTAGAAAAATTAATTTGGCAGTCTTACTACCAAATGTGTAAAATAATAAATGACCAGTACATATATTTTATTTAAATATTAAAATGTTAAAAGGAGATTTTGGTTTTTATCTGGCAGATGAGAAATCAATTTTTCTAAGTTATAGCTTATAGCAAATGCCAAGGTATTACTACCAAGCTGTAACAGCTGTTGAACTGCCAGATGATATATTTGGTTGTCTTCCAGAATTTGCTATTATGATCACAAAACACTGCCTTCTTTTTGCTTCTGATTGCTGATTTTGATCAAGCATTGCCATGTGATGTGGTATGTTTTCACAACACAGTCTCCTCAGTTAGTGCTATGTGTCAGTTTTTAATGAAAAAAATATCTTTTTGTTGAAAAGAGAAATTAATCTTTTGAAGAGTTTTTCTAATTTCATATGAAATTTCATTCATCCTTTAAAATATTTCAATGACATGACTTTTCTAAAATCAATGCTTAGATTTTTATTTTACGTTTCGTTACTTGATGATTATCTATTCTATTAAGATCCTTTTGTCATTGTCTTTCAGGGAAGTATGTCACTTACTTTTATCCTTCACAGTGCAGTGGAGTTTTTGTTTATTCACTTGTCAGGAAAATTCTGGTGTAACAAAATTCATTTGTGTAAAAGTTTAATTAGCAGTTATATATTAGGAATTGAGAAATAGTGCAGCCATTCAATTATTTGTATTTTACTCTTTTATACACATCCTTTTTTTCCCATTTGCTTGATAATTTTTGTTATTTTTTTACTTTGGAGAAATAATTATGATCCCAGTATGAGCTTAAACCTCCTTTATAATACAATTATCCAATGTCCCTTTAAAAACAATATAAAATTTATCTTCAAAAATGTCTTAATTTTAGCTTTATGAATGTTTATTCTTAGACTTCATTTACAATTTAAGGTATATACAGAAGAGTTTTTGACATCAGAACATAACTCCTTTTTAATAAGCTAGCATATCATTTTGATTTGTAAGCCTGTTGAAAACAAAGACCTTAACTTTAAATATTGTTTACTTAGCTTGAAAATTTATGTGAAGAGAGCCCATTAAGATGATATGAAACTTTTTAGAATCAGAACCATGAAGGTGTTTTACATTTCAAATCTGGCATACTAATTAGTTTGCCCTGTCAAATTTTGATTGCCTTGTCATTTTGGCATAGGATTTTAAATAACGAAATTTCTTTTAGCAATTGCCATTTAATGCTTTTTAATTTCCCTAGTGAGTGATTTTATCCATATTGATAATGTCAGAGAAGCAACTAAAGACTAATGAACATCAAACATGTTTGACTCTTATCTAGTTGATAGAGAATGACCATAATATTATACTATTTTATCACTTTACTACTTATTCCTTTGAATGAATCATAGTTTTACACTTAAATAATTTGAATCTACAGAGAGTATGAACAGGTGCATGAAATAGAAAAATAACACCAATGACAACAACACTGAACGTATGATGAGGCAGGCTTGGATCACATCTTTTTTGGCCCTTTCTATTGCCATGGTCTAGCTAAGTCTAGGCTGCAAGTTTGTAAACTGGAGATTATGCCATTTACCCCATATAATGTTGTCCAAAGAATTAATATTGCAGTATAAACATCAAGCACTGAACTTAGCACATGGAAGTAATTTATGAATAGTTAGCTGACTGAGAAAATACATGTTAGAATTAATAATATCTAGTTTGTATAAATAAGACTTCCCTAAAATGTTTTCCAGTGGCCTTCCCTTACTTAAACTATTTCTGCATTATGTGGTTCTATCATATATTAGGAAATGTTGTCAGATTTGTTGTGGGGATAGTATTATGGATTAGTGTTGTAATGATTTAAAAGCATTACAGAATTTTAGTATCCTTTGTATAAAGATTATATAAATATTACTCAAACCATGATGTATTGAGAAATTACTGTAAGTATCATAATATTGTAAAATCTATGGAAAGGAAAATGAGTAAGTCATGATTTTCTTGAAAGAACTTAGACAAGAAATCACTTACATATTTTAAGTATCACATTAAATCAAGAGTACTGATGCAAATCACAGTATAGAGATATAAAGAATTATACAATAGAGCCTTTTATGTTTTTAATGTTTTTTGTAAATAGACATTTAATAATAGAAAATGTTTTGGGGGAAGAGTTAATGTTTTCAGCATAACGTATGAATAGATTGTGTTAAAATCTATAACTAATTTACAATTGAGAAGTCATTCACTTCTTGTGTCTTACAAATGTAAATAAAATGTACTACATTATGACACAGTAATAAAATAATAAAAACTGTGGGGTTGAAATGAATGCCATCTAAAAATATTTGCATAACTATATTTGCTATTTAGTTGCTGTTCAATTAGAAGATTATGTTTTAAGAATTACAGCGCCACTAAAAATTTTTTTAGAATGCAAATATCTGTGATTCCTAGCATGTTGAAGGAAAAGAATCTAAAATTTTTAGTTAATTTGCTGTTTAAAAGGTTTATTCAAGAGGCACAATCATAAAAAAAATAAAGATCAAAGTTTTGCTACATAAATAAAATATTCAGTGTTAACCAAATCCTGCCAACAACCCCTTGAGATGAGCAGCTTGAAATGTTACATTTGTTCTTTTTTGTTATTTCTGAATTAAAGCTAAAAATGGCCAAGGGGCAGGGAATTCATAAATGCCTATCAGTCTTTTAAATTATGGTTAGAGTCATCAGCATCCTCAAAGCATTATTCTCAAATTTCATAATTTTTTGATCCCCACCCCCAAACTTTTTCCTGTACGTGCTTGTCTCCTCAACAAATCTTTGGACATTTTGAAGAAAATTATTTGTTCTACCTCCCCACCCAATGTTTCTAAACCATCCCATGCCATATGTAGAATAGACATAATTGAATTAATGGATTTTCTGAAGTTGTATTCTATGAATAGCGTCTGTTTTCTATCCTTAAATTTCTTTTTCATTCCTCTGGATATCCTGGAAGTATACTGTAACAATAAATCAGAGTTATTTTAAGAACGAGAGTTAAAAAGCAGCAATTAAAGTTGATTATCAATAAGATGAGAAACATGGCCTCCAATCAAGAATAAAAACTTCATTTTTGCATTAAGCTTGAGCAAATGAAATGGTGACTGCTGTTGATCAGTTTTGTTGTCCACTATACAGAACAGATGGAGTTTGCAGTTGTGTGTCACTTGTTTATTACATCCTCTTAAAATTAGTAGCTGTGTAACCAGATGGGTCTGGGAGCACAGCTGTGGATATAAGAAAATAAATGAAACCTGTCTGATGCTGCCATGCCCTTTTGAGATGCCAAAGTGTTCCAACTGTAACAAAGAAAAATTCACTTTCATTTGACATTATATTGATATATCAGATTTTAAAAACCAAGTCTTAAAAAAATTGACACCGAGTTTTTCAACCTCACAATTTTTATTATTTATTTTCATAGCTTGGATATGTAAATAAATTTAATTATGAACCTAAAACTCTGCATAAAATTATCTATTTGTAATCTCAACATTCAGATGAAAATTCCATGTTGATTATAAACAAAATTGATTTTAATGTTTTTAAAGTTTATTAAGTAGCATATTATTTTATGTTCTTATGAGATGTAAAATCTATTCATGTGAATGCAAATAAATTGCTTTTCCATAAAACAATGAGAGTTAAAGGATATGCTACAAAAGTGAAAAAAAGAAAGGAATATCAGGTCCAGCATTCTATTTGTGCCTTTTTGTTGTTGTTGTTAAGCCAAATGACATATTAATATTGAGAAAGTTTTCTTATAATACATACACACATACTTTTTGAGAACGAATATGACTTTTATAATATATATGGTAAAAATTTTGGTTATTTAATGTAGTTGATTAATGTAATCACCAAATTATTCAATGAAATATCTAGTACCATGCTACACAGTTGTGACAGATTGTACTATATCTTGCTTCAGGAGCTGAGTACCAAGTTTTTGATCACCCACAAGATAAGCTAAAAGATTTAATAGTTAAAATTTAAAATTTGAACAAGGTAATTATTGAGGATATATATAGATACATAATTTAGAACCTGGTTATAATAGCCATTTTTCCCATTAAAAATGGAATGATAAATTTTTTAAAAATTGTATGTGCAAATGCTATGACTAATAGCAAATATAATTGAAGCAACAAATGAAGTTAAACATACTCAAATAGAGAAACAGATAAACTGTATAGGCACAAAGTACATTGCTTGTGTCCAACATTTTGATATATAAACTATGAAAAGTTATCAAAACAATTTTTAATTTTACTATTAGGAAAAATACTAGGTTAACTAAAAGTAATAATATTTGAAATGACTCACCCACTGATGTACTTGCCATTGAAATGGGTTCTGACATGGGCAAAATAAGTTTCTTTATTTAATGGCAAAAAGTGTTGAACAAAAAGAATGTGATTATTAGATTCAAATGATTCATTCCACACAGTGGAATAATACAGTTATTTTATCTAATGAAACTTATGACATTAACCAGTCTCTCTCCATCAATTTTAAGTCTGCTTTTTTTTCTTCCCTAGGAAGTTGGCCTTGTACTTGCAGCTATATTGGCCCTCCTGCTGGCTTTCTATGCTTTCTTTTATCTCAGACTGTCCACGGATGTTGAGCCTGATCTGGACCCAGATGAAGATTAGCTGAGCAGCAATCAATATTTGAAAGGAAAATAATTTTATAAAAGCACCCACTGGGACCAACACTTTCTAACGTACTGAAACTACAACATCTTCAGTATTTTCTTTTGTTACTTTTAGTTTGCTGAAATAGCTTTTTAAAATAGTTGTATAGGATATCAAGAAAAGAACCTTATGTAGCAATGTAGTATAATGTAGGCTACCAGATACATTTATAAATCTGTCAGTTTTGACAGGCTCCCTATACATGTTGCATTTAGATAAAATGGATAACATCCAAGTTTTCAGATGTCTTACCTAACTTACATGTATAGCTTCATCACTTACAGATTATTTAATGTGTTTTTGTTCTATATACATCATAGGTAAAAGTATGTATCCTAATCTACAGGAACATACTCAAATCACATTCAGAACCTAAGAAAGATCGAGAAGTCATGGGAAATTTTTCTCTTACAAAGAAATCCTGCTTTCTTTCCAGGCATATTTTATATCATTAGAGAGACTATCTGCACATACATCTACAGTAATCTTTTCCTTCTTTGCCAACTGTTCAGTGCACATGTGCTCCGTCAGAAATGGCACCTGGATGACAGAAGCTCAAAGAGTCACATATGTCTCTAAAATAGAGTTCCTTCCCTCTTGGGCTGCCTGAACTGGTGTAAATAGAAAGTTCGGTTGATCTTGATTTTAATTAACTTATTACTCTATTAATACAAACTTGGAATTCTATTTTAATTATGTTGTTCTGGCTGCCTGCAGTATCAGTTTGCCCTTCTTGTTAGAGAGATATGTAACAATCTGTCATTTAATTGTGCAGTCTTTTTCACAGCACAGAATAGCAGAAGTCTTATCTACTCAGAATCATTTTCTTGGGTTGTGTCCTAAATCTGAAAAACACAAAGTTGTTTTCCAAATTTACATTTTATCTTTTAAGAGTTAATCAATTAGAATTTTTTAGGGAAAATAAATAATAGAAGAAAATATGTACCTCATAATACTCTCATGTAGTTTCTTTTTATATAAACTTTTCAATGTATTTTCCACTCGTTGGAGCATAATGACTAGGCTATTCAACTTTTTTGATAATCAAATTTTACTACATTTTAAAAAGACATGAAAACATAAAGCTTAGAAAAATGGAAATTATATATCCATAGAAGAGTTGTTAACTACTACCTTATATAAAAATACATAGAAAATAGATATTTTGAGATATCTGCATAATGTATTTCATAGTGTACACATGGTATTTATGAAGAATAAATACAGTATTCAGATTGTTTTCATAGTGGCCAAGAGACAAAAGTTTTGATAAATACCCTAGGAATATTATGGCTTTATAAGAATTTCTTAAAGAACATATCTTTGGTACTTTTGCAAAAAGTTGAATATGACAGTGTAACATTATGCTCTGTAGAGTTTTTTAAAGTAGCATAATTTATTTCATCAGTGTGAAAACAGCCAAAGGTTCCAATATCCTCACAGATCATTTATGCCAAACATCTGAGGACAAAATTTAGCCAGTGTTATTTACTGGATTCTTCTCTTGAACTCACAAACTCAAGAGACAGACCAAGAGTTCTTATATCCTCACCACAGTGGACCAATCCAAGTGGCATTTTTAGGAAAGGTTGCAGCATTTTATGCCATGTGGTATGTCTGTTCGCAAAGTGGGAGGCAAGGGAATATCCAAGCTGGCATTTTGGATATGATGGGCCTTTTACTTTCCTGACTGACATGCCACATGTCAAGAAATACTGCTTTCCTCTACTCCCATCACATTTACGTGAACAATTTTCATTTAGTTATTTCCCTCCCATATGGTGTTAAAAACAGTCATATTAAATAAAGATTATTCCTGGTTTTCAGTTTTAATTTAAATGAGAAGATATGTAATAATTACTTATTAGCTACCCATACAAGTGAGATATTAACAGGGTTTACAGTATTTAAAATAGATAATTATGTTTTTGGAAATGTTTGAAAATTTATCATATTGAGAAAAACTACCATTCTGTTCTATTCATGAGGTGTTCTTTTGGGGGGAAATGATAGTAATACATGTTAGCCTAAATATACTGTAAATATAGGCAAATTTTATTGCCCAGTGTTATTGATACCTAAGTCAATAGCTAGTACATTTGTATGACTGATTGATTTATGATGACCTCAGAAAACCATACATCCAAAAGGTTTAAAGCTTTGATTTTAGAAAATAGCAGGTAACATGAGATGATATATGTTTACACAACAGTTTTTGTGAAATACAAATTTTGTGAACTCACATTACCTGGGAAGCAGCCAATACTGTAAAGAGAAATCCCAGATTGAAAGTCTGGTTTGAATCTTTGAAGACAGAAAGGTGATATCTTTTGCTGTTTCAGGAGATTGCACTTTTGAAAAGTGAGTGGTATTTGGCAGAAATCTGAGACTGGCATCAAACATATTTTAGACAGGTTATTTTCCCTCCAATAATTTACTGCTTGGAATAATTCAGAAGACAAAAACAGAAAAAAATTATAATGACTTTTCAGAATGTTCAAATCTATTTATTAACATACTCTGCAGAATAGATTTCCAACCAATGCTGGAAATATAGCCTATGAAATACTGTGAATGAAGTATGAAGAGTTGCTGGTTCTTATTTTTCATGTAAGTTTAGACAAGGGTAAATAATGTATAAATTATCTGAGGGGAAATATTGTAAAAATCTAACCTCATCTAGTATTTCTTTTAAAACTATTTCAACAAAAATGTAGGATTGATGGTTATTTTAAGGGAGCAAAATATATAAAGAGTATCTCTTACCGGTTTTTCATAAAGACAGAAGAAATGTTCTCATCCCAACTGATGATTGTAAGATCTAAAATATCTTCTTACTCATTTCTGTCCAATAGCATAATAATCTGCACATAAATTTAATAAATGCATGTTAAAATTTAAGCTAATGTATTTTAGTTCTGAGTCTAGATTTCTTGATGTACAGATGATCCGAAATTTTTTAATTTAATAAATAAAATTTAAACATCATAATATTGATCAACAGCATTTAGCATTTATGAACTTTGGTTGTATTGCGATACATATTTTTATATCTACAAATATAGGTCTTGTTTTCATTCTGATTCTCTTGAAAATTAAGATAACTAGCCTTAAGGTTACTACAAAATAGAAACATTGTTTTGTCTAGTAAATCAAGTATGCATATTTATTTAAAAACATGCTAAATGTTTGAATTCAACTTAGCATGCGTCTTCTCTCCAAATGAAAATAAATCTAAAATTTTATTATAATGTTTATATGAATATTAAAGCATTTGCAGGTTCTAAAAGTATATAATCAATGATAATTCAATAGAGTGACTACTGCTTTGACTGAGTTTCAGAAATCAACTTTTTGAAATTAAAACTTATTCAATTTTAATGTATTTCATCATAACATAAGGTTCTTGAACTAGAAACTACCTAAGATAATTTTATATTCTCTCCTTAACAACAGTTAGACTTCTTTACACTTACCTGAGGCTTCTCTGAGAAGATTCCTACCCCTTCTCCCTTAGCAGCACTGCCTTCTTTTATTAGAATTACTCCAATGCAGTCTGGATAGAATGTGTTTGCTAGATTTTGTTCCTCTGACACCATATCTAGAATCAGTACAACCAACAATTAAAAAAAAATTTTTAAATGTAGCAGATGAATTCAGAACCCACAGGAACATTCTTATCATATTTTTGAGGTTTTGACTATAAAGGTAGGTATAGAGGGAACTTGGAGAGTCATGTAAAAAAATTATAGTAGTATGGAAATATCCATAGAAGATCAGTAATTCATTTAAAACAATTGAACTGCAGCCGTATTCAGCATAGTGTCTCCTTGTTATACATTTTTTTATCCTTAGCAACAGATATGAGATCCTTATTTCAAGAAAAATAAGATACTTTACATGCCAGAAGATTTTTTTTTTTGATGACAGTACCCCCTCCTATTCTTCATTTTTTAAAACAACAACCAAATTGGTAGGGAGGCAGCCAAAATTTGAGGTACCAATGCTTCTCGAACAGATGTCGCACCATTATTTTTTAGCTCGTTTAGATGAATAAACATGTTAAACTGTGAAGTATTACATTTTAGATTTTTTCATTAAAAAAAGAGACAATCTGTTTACTGTCCTAATTGAGACAACAATCCTTGTGGTTGCCAGTTTTGGCAGTCATAACAATGAACTATAAATATTTGGACCAATCAAGTAAATGGTGACTATAAAGGCTATAGCATGTGTAAAGTTCTGTTTTCACGGGCACCCCTCTTAGTATGGCATTTTTTTCTGACTTCTTCAAATACAATTGTTTGTGTGAAACTGAAGGTTCAAGATAAGCCTAAAAGAAATTGATTTCAATATCTAATTTCTTTCTAGTTTATCATCCCTTTTAGTGCTCAACTATCCATCTGCTAGTAACAAATTGCTTCTGCAGTTGCTCTATTGAATGTGACTAGGCAGGTCTTCATTGGATTGCCTTCTCTGTATGTCCCAGGGTACCACAAAATTCAGAGTTTTTTTTTTTTAATTTTACTTTTTTTCATATTTATAAAATGAGGTTAAAAGTATTTAAGTCTCAAATTGCAGAAATTAGTTTCTTTTTCAGATGAGGTTTTATGAACAAACATTGCTGGATGTAATGCTTGATAGAAAGACCTTGAGGAGATCATGTCTTAGCCTCTACTAGAATGGTTTACTTGAAACACCAGTGTGAGAGAGTTGGTAGACTAATGAGAAATAAACTATTGGTGATGCTAGTGCCGAACATTTGTGATCCATGCAGGGACTGTTCTTCCGTGCATCTTATTTGAGTGCTTCAGCTCCCTTCTCCAATTTTTCCTTTTTTACCCTGTCTCTCACTGTTCTGAGTTTGGGCAGTCCCTAAAGTTCTCTCCCTGTTGTTTTGAACCCCAGTGGTATTTTGGTGGATTAGCACTCTCTCCTACTTCATCGTATATTTTCCCTATTAACCATCTCTGCTCCTTTACTTACAATCATCACTGATCCTCATCTATTCTCCTCTCTCATTTTTAACTGCTTTCACTTTTATTGCTAATCTTTTGAATTACACAAAATAGAATAATACAATGACCTTCTATATAGCATCACCTATATAAACAGTCATAAAAGTTTGCCACCCTTATATGAATTTCCTCCATTTTTTATAACATGAAGTATTTTTAATTCTAGACATGGTGGCATTTTACCTGTAAATAAATCAATATGCTCTTTTAGCTGAGAAGAAAGTTGCTTTTTGTTTGCTTGTTTGTTTGATGTGTATTACCAGGAAGCCATTAGTTTTGCTAATCAAATTAAATACAATATCTTAATATCATCTAATACAAGTTAGTATAAAAATGTCCTTAATTGTTTCCAAAATAACTATTTACAATAGATTTTGAATCAAGGTTCATACTCCATTCAGTTTAACATTTCTTAAATTTCTTTTATTCTAAAACAAACCTTTTTATTTCATGCCATGGATTTACAGGTCCTTTAGAACGTAACAGTATTCTAGACTTGATCTTTTTCATCGTTTTCATTTTATTTCTCTATTTTCATGTTTTATTTTAACTTGCAATGAGGTCTTAAGCTAGATTAGCTCCAAACAGATTTTTTTGTTATTGTTACTTGTTTTTAAGCCAAGAGTATTTCACAGCAATTAATAAGGAACATAATATATCTGTTTATCTCACAGGATTTCTGAAATATATCTGTGAGTTCATGTAATAATAAACTGATTCTTGCCAAAATAAAGTTTCCTATTAATATTCTGTTTATATCTTTTAGCATCCATTCACAATTATTTCTAGAGCTATTATATCTTTTTGCATTGAAAAATGGCAATTTTCTGTCATTCCTTAAGTATTTATTACATGGAATTATTTTATTATTATAATCAAGATAGGATGTTTTTACATTGTTATATAATTGGAGACATTTATACAAGGTGTAATATCAAATCAGGGTTATAAGTATTTCCATCTCCTCAAATATTAATCATTTCTGTGTCTTAGGAATGTCACACTCTTTTAGTCATCATTTTCATCAATAGTTTCTGTACAGTGCTGCAGAAAATCAGAACTGATTCTTCTTTGTGTTTTAATGATCCTTATATGTCTTCTTTCCATCTTCCTACCTCCCTCTCCCTTCCAGTTTCTAGTGACTACTATGCCATTCCATTTATGTGGAATTATTAGATAAATCTTATCGATTTTTTGGTTACCCTAAAATGTACCTCGTACAGGAAAAGAAGGATAAATACTTGTATTTTTTCCTTTCACATTTATGCATTAGCACTCTCTAAAGGTGACTAATGAAGATTTGAAACTGTTATTGATGTTGCTTTTACTGTCATTATAATTCATAGATTTAATATATTTGATGTACTTCAATACATTGTAATCATTATTCTTTTTAGTACCTTAACAATAGAGTATTCTCAAGAAAATCATGAAAGGTATATGCTTTTGCATTATTTTTCATTTTTCAGAAAGCAATAGTGAGTGCAATCAGATTTTGAAAGCAACAGAGTGAGTGGTAAACATGGCAAAAATGGAAAAGCCTAACATTTTCTGATTATGTGTCTCACAGAAAACTAACAAAATATTGAACGAGATTTATATAATATTCTCCTTTAGAAAATAACTATGTGATAATCAATAGTTTTATAAATCAACATATATATATAAACAGTAATGATAAAAATTAGTAAAATATCATAATTTAAAAGTATCTTTCACAACTGCAACTAAAATTATGGGCTATGTAAAAAATAATAAGATATGTGATGAGCCTTTATTTAAATAAAAACTCTACAGGGTAATGTAATATATTTATACTTAATGACATGAAAAGAAGTAAAAAAGAAGTTATAAAACATGACATGTGATACTATTCTATTTGTTTAAATATACATGTCTTTGTGTATTTATGTGTGTTGGAAGAATATTTGGCAAAAGTAAGGAGTATTTGACTCTGGTTATGAATTACAAGTGAAGCTTTAATAAAAAAGACACCAATGGTCTTCCTGGACAGGAAGAATCAATTGTACAAATATAACTTTTTTCTAATATGGGAATAGAAAAGTAAAAAGTGAAACTTAATCTGTAAATATTAAAGTATAAATAATAAAAATAATGTCATAGTCAAGGAAAAAGTATTGAGACCAGCAGAAAAAAATGCAGTGTCCAGGAATAGATAAAAATATATAAACATTTACTTAATGCATCATATGTAATTACAATGAAAATAAAGCTTATTTATTAAATGTATTTTAACAATTGAGTATCCTTTTGGAAATTAAAGCACATTCATACCATGATTAAAACCAAGTTAATTTCTGATGAAATTTATGATTTCTATGTAAAAAATGTATTCATAAAAACTATTAGAGGAAGTCATAGTAGACACTGTGGGAATCTTTTACTGGGAAAGTTATCTCTAGGAATTGATTCATGAGTCAAAAATCATCCTGGAAATACTATTAGATTATAGTATGTTAAATTAGAATGAAACCTTGTACTTAGAATTAATGAAGAATTTGAGGAAATAAGTCTGTTTTCTAACCTTCTTGAGGAAATAGGAATCTCACATACTTTCTAGAAATCCATTTATAGTATCCTTCCAAGGCTTTAACTTTCATAAGTATTTGTAGATATTGGATGACAATGCCAGTAGTATACAAAAATGAGCAAAGTTTGTCATCCACAGCATTGTTTGTAGCACAAAAAAAACCCTTAGAGTAATATAAATGTCCAACATTAGAGTCTCTCTAAATGAATTGTTTCTTCCATAAAATAAGCATGATGAAATCATTAAAATCATACATATTTATACTGAATAACATGAAGAGAAGTGAAAAAGAAGTTATAAAACATGACATGTAATACCATTCTATTTGTTTAAATATACATGTCTTTGTGTGTATTTATGTGTGTTTTTAAAATGTGTTAGAAGAATATTTGGCAAAAGTAAGGAGTATTTGACTCTGGCTATGAATTACAAGTGATTTTTACTTTATATTGAATGACTCCTTCAGTCTATGCTTCAGGAAGACTAGAAGGGAGATGGTTTTCAGAGATACATATTGAGTCCCAACACCTAGTAGGTATGTCTCTATTTTTTATTATATTCTTCTATTTTCCATAATTTTTAATCACCCATTGGATAAATATGTCTTTTTTCACAAATCCTCAACATAAGCACTATAGAAATAGACAATTCTGCTTTTTCACAGTGAGAAATTGATCAATGCTTCAGAAAGGATGAATATTTGAGCTTATTCATTTTTCATTAAAAAATTGAGGATTTGCTAAATGCCAATGGCTCTTCTTTATGCTTAAAACAAGTTAATGAATATTAAAAACAAAGAAATAAAACATTCTTGTCTCATGACATGACATGTGATCTTGAAAGATGATGATGGTTTCATCAAAGGGAGGCAGGAATAAAAGTGGATAGAAAGATATTCCATGTGAGGGAAAACCAGTGAATATAGAGACCCATTAGTGCCAGCTTGCTCCAGCTGGTGTCTCAAAGAGTGTGTGTGGCAGAATAGGTTGTGAAATTTGTTGGTGTTCCTTTATGCTCACTGTTACCTTCTTTTCTTTCTCTGATTTAAAACCATGTTCTCTTGATGAATACAAAAAATTCCTATTTATTTTTTAAGACGCTGCTCAAGGCCCAACTCCTTACACCCAAATCTAAGTTCAGTGATTCTTTTCTGTCTTTCATAGAAATTATTCCATAGTAATTATCTATTCATGTAACTGTTCTCTACCTTGACTCCAAGATTCTTAAAGAAGAAGTTCTGGGTTTTATTGCTGTATCTCCAACACTAACATGGTTTCATACCCATTGTGTATACAAAGTAAATATTTTTAAATAATAAAGTATTACACCTACTTCCCTGAATAGGTTATCACATTGTTTTTATTTGCATTTGAGGCCAGACAATTATTTGTACGAGTCCAGATAACTCTGTATGTTGTAGGATGTTTAGCAGGATCTGGATGCCAGTATATAGCTAGGTACAAGTAGCATCTCCCCTGCCCAGTTATGACAACCAAAAGTGTCTGCAAACGTTGCCAAATGTTTACCCTGGGGTCATCATTGCCCACCATCTGTTGGATCACTGATGTTGAGAACCACTGTCCTAGGTCTATGCAAGTTACAATTCCAATAAATAAGATGTGGAATTGGAGTGTGCAATGGAACTTTCCACTGACTTCACATTTTTTTTAGTCCAAGCATTCCTAATTCTACATTAATTATTGGATTCAAATGCAGTATTAAATTTTAATTAACAAATTATTATTCAATGCAGTCAAAGAAATTTTAATATAGCTATCCAAATTATGTCTTAGAAACATATTTGAGTCTTAGGAAATTTTTTGAAACTTTCTTTTGTAAACACTCTTTCATGGATGAATTGATTATTTCTGATCAACCTCTTTATTCTTAAATATGAAATGACCCAGATATTTTTAAAATGCATATATTTCATATATACTATGTAAAAGTATGCATGTTGTTGAAATAAAAATTAATAACCCTGGTACCTAGTATCCAGCATACCAACATTTGGTATTGCCATATTTCTTTAATTTGTGCCATTTTTAGTGTATAAAATCATTTTACTGTCAAATTTTTCTTTCCTGTTGTCGAATTTGAACACCTTTTTTATATATTTTACTATTCATTTATATTTTCTCTTTGTGAAAATTTTTTTCATTTTATTGCCCATTTTCAAAATATTTTTCCAATTTTCTTAAGAAGGATGAAAAATTATTAATTTTAAATATATTCTGATAATATTAATTTAATATTTTAAATTATTTGTGTGTGTATTCCAAATATAATGTTAGTATTTGTGTCATATTTTCACTTTCTTTGGGGTGTCTATTCGCACAAGAGTTCTTGATTTTAATGTGATCAAATACATCTTTTTTATTTATTTATTTATTTATTTTTGTATCAGGAACTGAACTCAGAGGCACACAACCACTGAGCCACATCTCCAGCCCTGTTTTTTATTTTATTTAGGGACGGGTCTCACTGAATTGCTTAGTGCTTCACTTTTGCTGTGGCTGACTTAGGACTCTGGATCCTCCTGCCTCAGCCTCCCAAATCTGCTGGGATTCCAGGTGCGTGCCACCTCACCTAGTACAATTTTTTAAAATTTTTAAATGTAGAGAAGCAAGGATATTACTCCAGAGTCATGGAAATATTTTTCCTTTTTTTTTTTTTTTTTTTTTTTTTTGTACTAAGGATTGAACCCAGGGCATTTTACCACTGGGCTACCTCACCATTCCTTTTTATATTTTTATTTTGAGACAGGATCTTGCTAAGTTGCTGAGAATCTCACTAAGTCTCTGAGGCTGCCTCAGCCTCCGGGGTCTATTGGACCACTGATGTTCACCACCTCTCCCAGCTATGAAAACAGCTTTCTATATTCTAAATGTTTTACAATTTTTCCTCTTCTATTTAAGTCTTTAATCTCTTCTGAAATTGATTATTATGCTTTGCTCAAATACCATCTATTCAGTGAGTCCTACCTTGATCACCCAAAATAAAAATATACACATTTTGGGTGATAGTCCCTTTTACCCTGCCTTAATTTTCAAGGAATGTTCAGGCACTGCTTGAACATGTTTTATCTGTGTCAGTTCTGTATTGTTGTCCTCATACCATTTATTGAGCTGCTCCCTCCTATAAGCAACAGGTACAATTGCTCACTCTGGATTCTATATTCTGGTTCGCTGGAGTATTCTGACACATGGATTTGTATATTTCATTGTGTATTCCTGTGCCATCACCACATCATTTTAATAACTTCTTTATAATTAACTTGATATTATAGGGCTAGTTCATACCCTTATTTTTCAGAAATAGCTCTGTTATTTGTGATTCTTTCAACTTCTATTCAGTATTAGAAACAGCTTCACTAGTTTCCTGACAAACCCTGACAATATTTTTACTGAAATTTCATTAAATCAACTTGGGAATAATCACCACATTTAACATATTCAACCTTTATTTATTCAGGTATTTTTCATTACTTAGCAAAAATTTTTAAAGTTTTTCTTAAACTTTAAATTTTTTGGTAGATTTATTCACAGGTACCTTTTAATATTTGTGTTATGCTAAATATTTATTTTTAAACTAGTATTTGTTGCTTATTTGTAGAAATAGAAATGAATTTTTTATGTTAATTTTATTGAAATAATATTGTTAAACAAATTGTTAATTCTAATAATTAGTCTGAAGATTCTTTTGAATTTTATATGAGGACTTAAAAGTGTATTCAAATAATGGTAACTTTGATTTTCCTTTTTTTTTTTTTCATTTCCAGTTGTTGTACTACTTACTTTTCCCCATCCTGGCAGTTTGAACTAGTTCTTTCAGTACCTTATAGTAAAGAAATGTTGAGAGTAGGCATTTCAGCCATGTTCCTGCAAGTTTTTACATAAGTGTCATCTTCTTAGTGAGGCCTACCCTGTTTAAAATTGCAAATCTTCACCCATTCAAGACCTTCTCACCCACTTATCTCTTTTATTTGTCTTTGTAACAGTTATTACCTCCTGACATAGTCATATTTTATTTATGTGCCACTTTATTATTCATTTATCACAATCATGAGGCATGGACTAGATTGCTACCTAAGTTATTTTGAGCAAGCGATTTGATAACTTAGAGTTTGGCTATTTATATCCTGTTTTGCCAAAAAATTGTTACAGTTTCATGTAGTTTTTTTTTTTTTGTTTGTTTGTTGTTTTTAAGTGATAACTGGGGATTAAACCCAAAGTATTCTCTGCTACCAAGCCCCAGTACACACCCCACCTTTTTTCCTTTTTTTTTTTTTTTTTTTAAGACAGAATCTTGCTTAATTCCTGAGACTGGGCTCAAATTGTGATTCTCCTACCTCAGCTTCCTGAGCTGCTGGGATTACAGGTACATGCCAACACACCTGTCCTTACAGTTGATTCTTTAAGGATTTCCAAGTATTCTCCTGTTATCTGTAAATTGGCATAATTCAAGGTCTTTTGGGGTGTTCTTTTTCAATTCTTATGTTGCTAATTCTTGTTGCCTAAGAAGACTGAGTCATACTGCTATCATAATGTTAAATACTAGTTGAGAAAGTGGTCATCCTTACTCTGCAGAAATTACTCTGTTGCATCATTACATAAGTCTGGCTTTAATTTAGAATTATGTGTATGCATATGTGTACATTTATAGGTTGAATATCTTTTATCTAACACACTTAGGATCAAAACTGTTTCAGATTTCAGATTGTTTTCCAGACTTGGGGATTTTTGCATATATAATGAGATTTTGGAGGACAGAACCCAAGTCTAACCCTAAAATTTATTTATTTATGTTTTATATATACCTTATACACATAACCTGAAGGTAATTTTGTATTTTAGTTTACCTGCATCAAATCACATAAGATCAGGTATGGAACTTTCCATTTGTGGTGTCATACTAGCATCCAAAAAATGCCCAATTTTGGAGCATTTAGGGTTTCAAATTTCCATATTAGAGAAATTTAGCCTTTAAGCATATAATTAGTGTTATATAATAATTCATCAATCATATATAAGATGAATAGTGGGTTATAAATAATTTATCAATTATAAAATCACATAATTTGTAAATATATATAATTATGGAATATATAAATCATGAATATATAAATATATAGTATAATAAATGTTGCATATTAATTATTATATATAAGTCTTATACATAAAAATATGAATCTGTTTTATGTAATATAAATAAAGGATGTATAAAATATGTAATTGATTATGTAAAATTGATACATATAGAAAATAAACATATATGTGTATACTAATGTAAGGAAGTAAGGAAGAATCCACCATTTCTAGTCTCTCAAGATTTATCAGAATATTTATTGAACTTTTTCATCATGTATTTCCGCATTTATGTAGATAATCATGTGGTTTTTCTCTGAGAGAAAAATTATATTTCCTTTTTAGGGAAAAATCCTACTGTAGTAATAAATTTCTTATTGTTGATAATCTTTACACAGTATAAACCTTACCTGGTCATGCTGTGTTATGTTATTAATGATATTTTGTGGTCTGTTACTTATTTTTTTATATCAATTTCATAAATTATATCCGTTTTTAGTTTTCTTTTTTAAACACAAGGATCAAGCATCATTATTACATTTCAGATTAGACATCAGTGTTACATTTTCTTTGTAAAAAAAAAGTTGGGGAGTTTTTCTGTACCGTGTTTACTCTGAATCGGTTTATGATGCAGTATTTCCATCTCCTTTTTAGAATTAACTTAAATTCCTTTGTGAAACCATGTAATCCTATTGCTCTTGTGAAGTCCTTCTTGATTTTTTTTTCTTTCTTCTATGGGAATTTGTCTATTTAAATTTCTGTTTCTACTGAAGTTAACAAATATCCGTTTCACCTAGGTCTTCAAATTTTGTAGCATAAGAAAGCATAAAATATTTTCTTATTATTTAAAGTTTTCTCTTTATATCAACAGTTATTTCCTTTTGTCATTCTTATGCTGTATACTTAGGTTTTCTCCCTTTTATGTTTTTATTTATCTTTTTTTAAGAATAATATTTTTATATACTAATTTAATCTATTTGTTTTATGTTCTCTACCTAATGCTCATGCTTTGTTTTGGTTTTGCTTGGTTTCTGATTTTTTATTTTCTTCAGTTAGAAATTTAAAACTTATTTTTATTGTTTTATTTTTACTGAAATAAATGGTTAAAAAATATTATATCTCTGCTTTAAATTTATTCCACAGATCTGTTGGTTCAAAAAAATTCTTATTTTGCTTTTCCTTTTCAGGCAAGTGTTATTTAATAGAAAATTTAAATATTTGTGTGTGTGTGTGTGTGTGTGTGTGTGTGTGTGTTTTAGAGATAGAAGGGCTTTTAATTTAAAATTTAATTTTTAAGTTCAAGTTTTACTGCATTGTAATAGCAATGTTCATTATATTTCTATTCTGTGGTACATGCTGCTATTTTCTATTTCATCGTCTATAGATCAGTTTTTTGTGATTCATGTACAAGGGAAAGGGCTATATATTTTATCATAAAGGGTAATGTCTACAATTGGTATATAAAGTCAATCTTACTAAATATGCTGTATAAATCTCCTGTACCCATGAGCTGGGGCTGGGGCTCAGCCTTAGAGCTCTTGCCTCGCACCTGTGAAGCACTGGGTCTGATCTTCAGCACCACATAAAAATAAACAAAATAAAGGTATGGTGTCCATCTACAACTAAAAAAAATTTTAAGTAAATATATCTCTTGTACCTTTATTTGATTTTCTTCCGTTTGATCTGTTTATGTTGAGAGTAGAATGTAACATCTTTGATTGCTGTGTTTTTGTTCCTCTTTGTATCTTCTGTAGTCTTTCCCTGTGAAGATGGTAGCTCTGTTAATTGGTGTATTGATACTAATAGATATTATATTTTATTGTGAGTTGCAACTTTTAGCTTAATATTCTTAAGGCTTCTTGATCTTAATTCTGTTTTTTATTGTGTCAATATAGCAATTTCTACTGTCTTATTATTTGCCTTCCTGATGTAATCTTTCCCATCCCTATTATTTAAGCATTTTTTAGTCACTGTACATTAGGTATTCCTTGCATAGTACAGATGTTGATATTTGCTCTATGAGTCAATTTGAAAATTTGTCTTGAAATAAATGAGTTAAGCTCATTTATATTTTTATATAGCCATGTATTGGTACTAATTCTACATGTAAGTTTTTGTTTAGTTACCATATGTATTTTCTTATATAAACCATGTTTTCCATTTGTTGCTTCTTTGTTACCTAAAAAAATTATTTTGGTGTTTTTGAAATTGGGCATTTCATTGTAGTTTACTCTTGTATTTACACCTTATTAATGCCTTTAATATAATTTTTTCATAAATAACCTTTTACTAATGGACTATAAATCTTAACATGATAACCCTGAATCTCATATATTACTTATAAAATATCAATGATTTTATTCCACTTTCTCTACAGCTTAATATTTTCATCTTTGTAATTTGTTACATTTTTCTTTGTTTATATTTGAATTATTTTTCGAGAACCTGTCTCAAAAAATTATTTTTGAATTTTCAAAGCACACAATGTGCTTTTTGAATATGTAAAAATAAGTTTTTATACCAAAAGGTTTTCATATAGTTTTACTTTTATCTAGATTACCTATATGTTTGTTGAATTTTCTTTCCATGTTTTCCATTTCCATAATTTTCTCTTTGATCCTTTACTGGTTATAGTAGTCCTGCCTTATCCACAGTTTTATTTTGTGTTTTATTTGTGTGGTTTTGGTTACCCTCAGTTTCCTGTGGTCCAGATATATTAAATGAAATTTCAAAAATGGCAAAGTCATAATTTTTTAAATTGCATACCATTCTGAGTAGTAGTATGAAATCTGCTTCCATTGCATTGAGAATCATCCCCTTCTGCAGTATATCCATACTATCTATTCCACCCATTTATTAGTCACTTAGTAGCTGACTCAGTTATCAGATTATCTATCACTCTCTGAGTTCAGGTAATCTTTATTAACAGTAAAATAAAGCACAAAAATAGTGATATGGTAATTTGGAGATATGCCAAAGAGAAGCCATGAAGTATTTCCTTTGAATAAGAAAAGCTCTCAGTAATGAAAAAAAATGTATGTTGAGGTTGCTGAAATCCAAGATAAATTATTGTTCATCTTTTACTGTACCTAATCTATGAATTAAGCTTTATAAAATCTATGAATTTTTACCTACTCTATGAGTTAAACTTTATCTCTGTATAAGGAAAAACTATATTTGAAATTCAGCACTATCTGCAGTTGAGGCATTCACTGGAAGTCTTGGATATCTGGAGAAAGAGGAGCATCTGTATTTTAATCTCATTTTGATTAATTTATTTCCTGCTTTTTCTTCAAAAGTCTCTTATTAAGTTTTTACAAGAAACTATTACATTTTTGGTATGTTTTAATTTTTTCATATTGCTGAGATAGGTTTATCCTTTTCTTCATTTTCTTTGCTGAGATGAATCAACAACCCTTATTGCATTATTCCCCCTTTTCCACTTAAGATTTTTTTCTTAAATTCTGATTTTTGTGAGCTTTCTTTCTTCTTTTTTAGTACTGAGCATTTCATCACTGAAGTAGTTTGATTTGAGTTTTTTGTTCTTGTTCTCATTTGCTTTTTGTCGAATAGACCTTATTATGTTTCTCTTCCTAGTCCTTTTGTGGGTATAGTCCGTAGTCTAGAAATTGGCCTTCTGTCAGTATAGAGGGCGGTTTCTTTACTGGATACTGTTGGGAGAAGTAGGGACTGGCATGTCTAATTTCAATTTAGTCCCTGAAAGATTCTTCATTTTTTCCCTCTTAACTTCTCCATTCTCATTTCTGGTACATCACCAAGGAATAATGTTTTCTCTATTTTTATGGTTCTTTCCAAACAGCAGTGCTTTTTCAAGCTGCTAACTTCTTTAATACTTGTAACTTTCAGACCTCTTCCCCATAGCTGGTTCTGTGGACTGCCAAATACCCAATGCGGTCTTTGACCACTTACTGTTTTAGCTTCTTTTTCTGGGGTCTGTGCTTTGTCTATCCACCCCACCTTTCTTTCTTTCTTTTTTTTATAAGCTTCTTTTTCTCTACTTTCTGCACATCCAGGCTTACAATTGTGTCATATCAAGAGCCCTGTTACAATGTGGTATTTATATATGAATTATATAGTTAACTTGAAGTTCATAGTATTTTCTGTTTTCTAGTATGGCTAAAATCTTCAGATAATTATAATTTTATTTGCACTCTTTCTTGATATTATTATTTTGTGGGAGGACTTGAGAAGAGATTCAGGGGTCAGGGATAATAATGGGAGCATTATTATCTCATGTCCCAGAATTTCCCGGGGAATAGAGTGTGAATTGATGGTTTTCCGGGGTGAATGTATACAGTAAAATCACTTTGGAATTGTTTTCTATAGGTCTGTTATGTTTTGCATTTTTTAAATGATTTTTGTGTCTTTATTTAAGTTGTGTATGTATAAGTGAAACCAATACTTCGAGAAAAAAGGATCTTGCAGTTTTGATTTTCACCATAGTACCTGGCAAAATAACTTACACATAACAATTTTTCCATAAACATTAATTGTTCAATTAATAAGGATGTTATTCACTGTTAGAAGGAAAACATTTTATATAGGAAATCAAAGCATATGAAGTATTTAAATGTCTTTTAAAAAGTTTCTTACATAGATTAATGTTGAGAAATGTCTTAGAACAAATAAAATGTAGTCCAATTTCTTAAAAAGAAAATATTTTAAAGAAGCATGCATCTAAGAACACTTTCTCCTGACAAAATTGGAAATAATGGAGACTAATTTCTCCAATTCATATTTTTCTTAATACCTTCTATGTAAAAAAAGAACACCCTTAAATTTTATTATTTATTTTAGTATGTGTAAAAATTAGAGCATCAAACAATAAGAAAATATAACACATTATTTTAATCTCTGCTATTTATTAATTCACTTAATTTAAATGCAAATTATATGTTTTAATAATCATAAATTGCTTGGCATCAGCTTGTTCCTGGTAATGAGCAGCTCGAGATGGTACTTTTTTGAAATTCTAATAAAGCATTCTACGCAGCCTTCTTCCTTTGTGAACATGGCTGTCCCTTGAAACATACTGAAATACAGAGCTGAAATGATAAAACCTCAGAAGATGGTTTTTAAGGTTGGAATAGGAACCACTCTTGGTTTTATGGCTAGGTCTGTACATTGAAGTTAAGAAGCAATTTCAAATCAATCTGTAGAAGGATTTTACTTCTGATCATGAGCAAACAGAGGCCCTCTCTCCAGTAGGTGTCAGAAGTCATGTGATGGACACTAATGATGTCTGCTGCCTTTTATCATCTGTCAGGGACAAGTCACATTTATTCCTACACAGACAGTGAGAACATTTAATGAAACAAAACAGCACTATCGAGCTCCAGGTTCCCAGTCCTCTTTCGTCCTAGAAATGAGGCTCCAGGTTCATTAAATTGTGGCTTGTGGAGGTACACCACAATTATCATCTACTGAACCAAAAATTATAAGATCCCAAAGCAAGGTTTTAATATACACTGACCCTGATGTCTCTATTTCAAAAGTTCAAATCAATTCAGCAAACCACCATACATACACACACATATAAACTTTTATCATTCTTTGATATACAATCATGTGTTCAATATTGAAACAAACATAAAAGCTAATAAAAATCCCAAATTATATTCCCCGATATATCCTATGATAATATTTAATTTGTTATTTTGCTATTTAACTTTCCGGACTTTATGAGAGAGTCATATGAATATAAAATATGAAACTTAATTTGTTTTCACTCTTCTGCCTATGACAATAGTAATACCCAGTTGGTTGCTATCTTAAACCAAAAGATGCAAAAATGTAGGCAGACACAGACCCATTATATTTCTATATTTTTCTTATTTATTCAATCAACAAGTATTCATTGAGTTTCTACTAAAAAATACTAGAAATATAGTATTTCTAGTATATGAACCAAAACTAACATTAATAATAACTCTTCACACAGAGTATGAAGCAGTAGGCAAACAGATATAAAAAATAAACAAATGAAAAGATACATACACATGCACCAAAAAAAAATGTGGGTGGTAAGAAATGCTATAGGGATAAAAAGCACCTAGGGAAGAAAAAAATTCAGACACTTCTTGATTTCAGAATATATGCTTCAACCTCAGGACCTTTGTGTTAACTGTTCCTTCTGTTATGCACTCTTTCACCTCTTTCTAATATTTACTTAAAGAACATCTTCTCAATAAGACCCACCTCTGAATACCTTATTTAAAATCTTCACCTGATACTCCATCCTGCCCCAGCACTTGCAAGCCACTTGCCTCATCATTTTTACCTAATGCATATGACTTGAATATTCTACACATTTTACTGGTGATGTAACTCAGTGATAAAGCACCCCTGGTTTCAATCCCAGTATCAATATTTGTTGGATGTTTAAAGTGGAGATGTTAAATTATTGTCAAGTTTTGAGAAGGAAAAGATGGAAATAAAAATTGGGGAGTCATATAGGGTAAAATTTTAAGTCACTAATTGGAAGAGCTCTCCCAGAGAATGGGTGAAAATGTGTAAGAGGAAATCTGCTAGGTAAAAGATCTTGGGTATGTCCATGTTAAAAAGAAAAATCAGCAAGATAAGGAAACTCCAGGAAAGAAGGCTGAGAAAAGTGTTAGTAAAGAAGGAGGAAAACCAGCTGAGTAAGGTGGCCTATGATCCAAGCAAAGGAAATATTTAAATAAAGAAAAGGTGAGCAAATTTGGCATAGTTGTCTTTCTGTAAAATATATACGTGAAACATTTTTTAGTGTTCTGCCACTCTTTAAAATATTGTGCTACAAGATAATCTGTGTATCTTTGGTGGTAAAAGGATTTTTGTTGAAACTCTTATAATTACAAAAGTATTCTAAAGGTTCTAATTTTTGCCAGGCATGGTAGCATGTGCCTGTAATCACAGTGGCTCAGGAGGCTAAGACAGGGTGATAACAAGTTCAAAGCCAGCCTCAGCAACTTGGTGAGACTCTAAGCCACTTAGTGAGACCCTGTCTCAAAATAAAAAAGAGGGGAGCTGGAGATGTGACTCAGTGGGTAAGCAACCATCGTTCAATCGCTGTTATCAAAAAAATCATAATTTTATATAATTTGCCACATGCAATACTGTAATATTTGAACTGTAGAGCAATCCAGTAAATTAACAGAAAATATTTTGAATCCCCTAAGATGCATGAACTCCACTTTAGCAAATATTGATCTAGAAAATAATATTCACAAGGATCTCAGACTGAGATCATCCAAAGACTTCATCTTCTTTTTTTTATCAGCTCCCACCTCATGTTTCATATTTCTTTAAGTGGCACCTCTTTCTGTAAAAACATATCTGTTTGGTCACAGCTTTTTGTTGCTGTGGCCAAAATACCTGACAAGAACAACAACAGAGAAGGAAAAGTTTATTTTTGGCCCACGCATTCAGAGGTTAAGTCCATGGTTGGCTGACTCCATAGCTCTGGACCCAAGGTAGGGCACAACGTGGCAGAGTAAAGAGCTCAGGACATGGCAACAGAAAGCAGAGAGAGCTCTTATCACCAGGGACAAAATATCAACTCCAAAAACACACCCCCAGTGACCTACCTCCTCCAGCCACTCCCTACCTGTCTACAGTTACTGCCCTGTTAACATATATCAGTGAATTAATGCACTGATTAGTTAAAACTCTCATAACCCAAACACTCTATACTATATTATACTATACTATACTATATTATATTATACTATATTATATTATATTATATTATAGTATTTTTAGTAGAAACTCAATGAATATTTGTTGATTAAATAAATAAGAAAAATATGGAACTATAATGGGTCTGTGTCTGCCTCTAAACTTTCTTGCATTGTGTTACAGAATTGCTTTGTGGGACACCTCAAATCTAAACCATGACACTGTACTACATGATTCTTCTTCCCTCCCTTCACGTCAATTGCCAAGTAGTGTTGGCCTCACATCCTGTCTCCTTTACATCTATTCTCTTGCAGGCTGTTTCCTTACTTTGAGCATTTTTTTAATCAGGCCCTTAGCACCACTGCTTCTATCTTCTCTTCACAAGAAATCTTGCCTAAGGTTCATCTACACTCACTAGCTCGCCTTTGAACCTCTTTCCACTCTTCACTATTGTACTTTGATTTCTGTCCTCACATCACCACCTCATCTGTCCCAGCTGAGGTTACCAATAATCTCCTAACTGCCCAATTCAACGGAAACTTAATTCTTATTTTGCCCATCTGTGGCATTTCACACTGATGGAAGATACCTTCTGCTTGATGCTTTTTTTTTCCCTGGGACATCTGTCATGCCGTGTTTCCCCACCTGATTCTTTGCAGCCTCCTTTGTGGCTTCCCCTTTCAATATCTGCCCCTAAGTTTCAGTGGCCCTCAGAATGAAGTCTAAGGTCCACATATCATTTCTTAAAGTATTTAATCTACATGAAGTCCTTCCTTTAGTTCCACTTCTTTATTTCCCTTGACCTGTGTATTCCCCCTTTTCTCTGTGGTCTTTCTGTTTCTACCTTCTAGGTTCTTTCCAATTTGTACCACAAATGTAGTCACAAATCTCTATCATGGTGCTTCAAGACTCAAGAGACATTTTTTGTTCCTCCCCAAAGTACCTCAAGTATACCTTTCACAAGTTCTTTTCACAGCCCATAAAGTATTAGTCTTATTGATGTAGCCTGTTATCTCTCTGTGAGCTTACTCCATGTCTGATCCATCCTTTTCTATTGTGGCATTGAATATAGGTGGAACTCATTAAATGGTATGAATAAATCAATAAGAAAATCGGAATGGGTCCTTACACTGGAACAGTCACTAGGAAAAAGTCATTTAGTTAGCAACATCTAGAATTGCATAGCAAACTCTCAAATTAAGGACTGAGCAAACTAACTGCTTCATGAGATGTCTCAATGAGCAGTGGATACACATAGATTCACAGAGAAATTAATACCTTTTTCCCAATTAATGTGGAAATTAAAATATAGAAACACATTTCTAAATATTCAAATCATAGTAGTTGTCTTTCAGTTACTTTCAATGAAACATTTATATGTACAACAATACTATTTTTTTCACATGTTTTTACAACGTTTTTAGACGTTTATTAAGTGTGATTTCACAGTTCTCTGACTACCTTGGCAGAGCTCACTTTGAAATAAAATTAACATTAATGATTATTAATACCATTCTAATGGAGCATTATATTAACATGTGAGAACATTAGGGCTTGTTACTAATATTCCTCATGTGATAATTTCTTTAAAAGTCTTAAAATTTATTATGCCATTATATTAGCCACTTTTCTTTGAGCATTGCTTAGGCTTTCACCTACCAAAACTACTAAATTTAATAACTAGGAATAATAGCAACAAAAGCTATCATTTATTGAGTTTTATGTCAGTGTAGGCCCATTGGTAATCCATTGAAGTGTATTACCAATACATTTTATACTGAGAAACTGAAAGGCTTAGATAAGTGAAGTAATTTTTTCATTCATAATCTAGAAATGGTAGATCTGATTTTCCAAATTAAAAATGACTTACTCCAGAGCTAGTTGTCTAAATTATTTTTATTTGACTTCTATATCTCTCTGATTTGAATAAAAGATATGTTTGAGAAGGTTATACCATGTCCATCTAGTTTGCCAATTTTTGTATTTAACATCCAAGGTCATGATGTGCTAGGTTCTAAGAAGGAAAAAAAAAACCTTAATATTCCCAAATAGGGAAATAATTAAATACAGCATCGTTTGCAGTGTATTTACCGCATATCCATATGTTTTATTTAAGAAACATTAGCTTAAAAGATAATCTGAGGGCTGGGGTGGGTTGTAGCTCAGTAGTAGAGTGCTTGCTGCATAGGTGAGGCATTGGGTTTAATCCTCATACCAAATAAAAAAGAAATAAAAAATAAAAGTTAAATCCTTAAAAAACAGATAATGAGTCAGGTTTTTTAGTGTTCAGAGTTGACTTCTATTTAATGGCTCACAAATATATTTTAAACAATTCATTCTAGTATCTTGCTTGGAGTCAAGTTCCAAGGAGTTAAATTCCCTGACATGCTTTTGATCATCAGGACTGCTTACTCACCTGAAGTCCCCCAAAACATTGAAATGAAAAACTTATACATAAATTACATTCCTCTTACGGATTTCTGGCTTCAATTTTCTCTTACCAGTATTTGTCCCACCATTTTTAGCTGAAGAGCATTCTCTTCGACAATGAAAGTGGAAAGATCATGTGAATTTATCAGATTTGCTCATTTTTCTTGCCTGTCATCCAATTAGATCTGAGCAACAGAAAATGAGGAGCTTGCCTCCCCCTTCTTATTTGGGATATAAGTAAGTGAAAAATTATTATGTTTTTCCTTAGTGATTTTTACCTACTTTTGTTCATATAGGGGCTTAGATGTACTGATTAGAGCATTCTTTGGAAGTCCTGATGCTGGGTGGGGGGTACAGAGTAATAAATACACTTTGTAATACACTCTTTTACTTTGAAATCCATTAGAAAGCTCCCTTTGAAAATATAAGTGATTTCTAAATTGACAATACTGGATCGTTCTGAATTAACAAGCCACTTTGAAATCTGATGAAGGTTCTGGACATCTCAAAATATTGCAACTAGACATGCAGGGAAGTATACAAACCAGTGATTTTCATTCATGGACTGTTCTGGAAAAAATCCTGATCAAAACCCCATTACAGATTTTCCCATTTTCATCTTCATTGGAATTATGGGAATTTTACTAAAGCAATTTAGTTGTTCATATAAATAATTTAACTTTAATAATTTGTTTTATGATCTTATATCATGTACTCATGCCTGTCTTTACTAGGAATATTTTGAAGACTGCCTTCATTAAGATTTAGTTACCTCCTGCATTTTCTACCACAGTTGTTTTATAATGTTTGTTCATTGAAGGCAATGTTAATAATTTTAAAAGTTTGGGGCTTTGAAGTATAATGTTAATCAAGGTATTTGATATTTCTACATTGTGCTCATCTGCTAAATAAGATTAGAATCTACCACACTGTTCATTTGCTTGTTTGCTTGTCTGTTTTTTTAACAGGTGGAAATTAGATGGGAATGTCAGCTCCCCAGTAGCAGGAACATCTTGCTTTTGTTAATGCTGTTCCTGAGAACTCAGTTATATTAGTGCCTAGTACATAGTAAGTGCTCAATGACTAATCTTTTAATGAATCAAGAATATATCCAAACTTCTTAGCAGAAGGTATGTCTTTGGTTATAATTTTTAATTACAAACATTACAATAATGTTTCAGAAATGAAACTATTACAGACAAGGCAAGAATTCTCTGGCACACTCCTTTTAGCTGAGTTTTGCTTGTAGCAAGTAGTTAGCTCATTGTCAATTCCTGCTTCTTTATTTTTGTATTCCTCAGAGATGCTTTCCCTGACAATTCTAGCCAATACTTGCTCCTATCCTAAGCCAAGAACTCTCCACTATATTACACAGCCTGACTTTCATGTGTTTCATTTGTTCTTTATTTCTTTACCCCACTAAGGAGTAAGATTTATGAGAGGACTCTATCTTGTCCACCATTCTCCCTACAGTGCCAGGCACTCAGTAGGCACTCAACACACACTTAATAAAGGACCAGTGAGTCCTAAGTGAAGCCTCTTTCCCTAGGATTATTTTCCTTAGGCCTGTTAATGGTGTCTACCTTATTCTCACAGAACACGGAGCTCTACTATCTTCTTGTCTAGAATAGCCCACTGACTTTACATCTTGCTTTCTGGGGACAGACCCGACCTCTATTCTTCAGATCCTATTCCCCTCTCACTGTTAACACTGCTTATGATCCTAGTAGCAGAGACTGCTGGTTGCTGACCTACCAGCTACTTTATACTTCATTCTTCCAAACAGAACCCAAGTTTTGTTTAGTCATTTATACACCTCTTTCATGCAGCCATTACTCCTGGGAATGCCAGACCAACCCCACCCTCAGGCAATGGGGTCCTGTTTAAGCTATCCCTATGGTCTCATTCTCCTTTCTGATGATTGGTTTAACTGAAGGCACGAAGTTTATTAGTGGACAATAAGTTGTGAGGAGGATTTCTGGAAATTTCCATGAACTGATAACAATTCAGTCATACCATCATATTATAAGTTCCAGAGAGCTGTAGAGAATGCTAGGATGCAAGGGCACAGAGAGCAAGAGTAAGAACAAGAGAAACAATGTACAAATACAAAAGGCAGAGAATGAGTGAAAGAATGAGAAGACACAATTGAAGGAAGAGACTAAGAGAAAGAATAAGAGTCTAAGCATAAGATGTACCTAAAGATTAAAGTGGGACTGGGCTGGGCTCAGTGGTAGAGGGCTGGCCTAGGTTCCATTAAATAAAAATACATTTTTATTTTATGTGAGGCACTAGGTTCCATTAAATAAGATAAATTTTTTAAAAAAATAAATAAGTAAAATAAAGGTATTCATCTGCAACTAAAAGAAATTTAAAAAGGTTAAAAAACTGCAAAAGTTAACTTGACTATTTTCCAAGAAGAATAACTTAAATAATAATAATAATAAAAGACTTTCCTATTGAACTGGCAGCAAGAACCTTGCTGTGGAAGCTGTACTTTCAAAGTAGATTTTTCTACCTGCTGTTCACCATTAAATTACTAAATGATAGCAAATAGACTTTTATTCAATTTCTTAGGTTATATTAAAGACCCTAAATATGTCTTCAAATTATTTGTTGATATCATTTAACAAACAAATGATGTGTCAAGTATCCATAATCCTGAATTTCTATAGTAATGCTTTCTTTTCATATGATGATATTCAGGGTCTGTTTGCATGACATCATTACATACTTCCTATAAAGAATGCCAAGGAATGGCCACAGGTGTCTGGCACATTCTGACTATGGCCAGGAGACCCATATCATTAAGATAATGACCAGGAGTCATCCTGCTTGGCTATGTGTTTGAAATCAAAACAAGAGGCAAAACCAACATAAGTGCAGTTAATTTAAGGCACTTTCCCTCTATTTATTAAAGCTAATTGCAAGTCTGGTTTACAATTAACAAGTGCCTAAAGGATTAAAGTGCCCATGGCACTTGACATAACAGAGTGTCCATGGCACTGCCCCTAGACTTACTATTTCCAGGAATGGATTCCATCGCCCGTGGTGTTATGGCTAGAAATAGTCCTGCTGTATAATAAGTATCAACACTAGCATGGCAATGCCAAAGCAATTTATGATTTTTATGACAGTCTATATGAGTGTCTAGTATTAAAGCAATACAGCTGGAGGCTAATTAATGGATGCAGGTAGGATGTTCCATCCTGTAAGAGGGAGGTTGCTTGTTCCCTCACCGGCTGCTGGCGGTGGCTCTCATACTGATAGCATGTTGTTGCCAGTGTTGCCACCTCATTAGAAAATTAGCTTTTAATTAACTTTGGAAGCTGTTGCATGGCTTTTGATAGGAGGCATACATTTGTACACATCTTGTTGCAGAATTAAGCCGCCCCTTCATGTTTCTAATGGGCCTCTCCTGCCTTGCAGAAAAGCAGCAGTCTAGCCGCTTGCAGGCAGTCGCTCCATGGGTAGCAGTGGCCACGCAGCTCCAGCCTGCTCCCAATTACAAAGAGATGTCCTTTGGTGCCCTCATGTGCGGCCCCTTACTCCAAGGCCACTTGAGACATAAAGCAGCAACAGAGAGGACCACAATCCCAGATGCTCCCCTTTCATTCTTCTGACCCCCAACCTGGCTTTAATGGCACATAGTCTGGAAAGAATGTGCCTTACCTCATTTTTATATTTAAACATCTCTGCCTGAGCACAGTGGTGATAAACCTACAGACAAGATAAATAGCTAGATTATCACTCTTCTCCCCAGGGGAAAGTCGTGCTGTCAATTAGGCTAATGGGGGTTCTGGGTTCAGCTCTGGCATGCCCTAACACCAGGGAAGGCTTTTTGCCCTGGATGGCTGCAAAACCCAAGGATGGATTTGAAAAGTGGCGAGGACCCTAGGATGGCGAGCCAGCAAAGAGGGAAGTCAAGGAGCCTGACGATTAATCATCTGCCACAACAATGGGAGATCGAGGAAGATGAGGCCCAGGAGACCAGATCTTTCGAGCTTTATTATAATTATACATTGCCTCTTTCAATTCTCCTTGGTGGCTTAAAAAGAGATACGGGTGCTCTCTGTTTAAGAAGTGAGGCTCCAATCTTTACCAAGAATAAATGTTCTTTTGTCATACTTTTTCAAAACACTTACCATGATATCTCATTTGATCTTATTACCAGTCTCTGAGGGACACAGGGCAGGTGGCATTTTTCTCAATCTGCAGATGATAGAGCTGTGCAACACAGAAGAGGCTAGTAATTTCCCTCTGCTCACACAGCCAGCTGGTGATGGCGCCAGAATAGAGTCCAAATAATCAAACTATCCTAAATCTTTATTTATTTATGATTCTCCAGTGCATTAGGCCTCCTCTTCTTCCAAGCCCAGAAATTATATTATGACCTGCTCAGACACTCTTTTTTATAACTCTATCCATTATGTGGTTATACCTAGTAGACAAATCTAAAAAGTAACACATCTGGCAAATACAGCCTGCTAAGGCATGAGATAATTTATTTAATACAAAATGGGAAAACATAGTTTTAGCCTGGATTTTTTCTACAATTGGGGCAACTCAGGAATGATGTATAAGTTTTTGATACCATCAGAAAGTGATAATATCTGCAGTGTTCCTATTTTCCATTCAAGTAAAGGTTCTTTGCAAAGTGGGGAATGGATTATAAATTGGGTGACCACATATTCTTCTTTGCCTGCATGAATCCTGGATTTCCATTGTCAAAGTATTCCACCAGTTTTAACACTTTTCCTGAATAATGGTCCAATTGAATAATAAACGTTTGCTTTATCTTACAAATATATTGTCTCTCTGCAGAGACAGCCCACCTACAACTTACCTTTTGGGTGTTTTCAAGAAATACTTTGTTAATAATATTATATTCACCATGTTTTCCTTAGAGGATATGACAGTGATGATAAAGATGATGGAATTTATGGAGCAATTACCATGTGGTCAGTGCCATGCTTCATGCTTTACCTGCCCTATTATCTCCTTTAAGCAGTGCCCTCCCAATCCTCTGAGGTGGTTAGCATTATTGCCTATATCTTACATGAAAGGAACCCGAGGCTCATGATATTTAAGCAACGTGCTCAAAATTCAACAGCAAGTGCTAAGCCAGGATTTGAACTCGTCTTTCTGGCTTCAAAATCCAGGGTCTTAACAGCTATGATTTTTCAGAGTAGACAAAGTCTCCGTCCAGATCCTCAGATTGTTCTCCAGTGGGTCTGACTCCAACAAAAGTGAAAGCCACAGCACTGTCTCAGACTTCCCAGGCTGCTTTCACTAGCTTCATGTAAGTGATTGCTTCTTCTGAAATGCATATCCCTGGGCTCTTCTTCAAAGATTGATTTAGTAGAACTTGTACATTTTCTTTTCAATGAGCTTCCCAGGTGATTTTCTCCTTAAACTGTACTTTGAGAAGCACTGATCCATATATTTTTAAGTATTTATTGTATGTGAACATTTGGATTTGATTAGAGATTACCAAAGTAGACTGGGAAAGTCATGGCCAGATACTCTATTTCATTGAAAACTCCTGAAATGGAGAACAATAATAACTATGAATATTAGTCACCTACCCTGCATTAGATACTTTCCCATATTTTATGGCATTTAATATTTATAAGGATCCTGTCATGTGTGTGTGTGTGTGTGTGTGTGTGTGTGTATTCGTGTACACATTTTGCTCATAAGAAAATTGAGACTAGAAGTAAAATTTGCTAAGTTAAACATCTCAGGGGTAGCATAGTTACTTACATAAACTTTGATAAACACATTTTCCTAGATATTTATTCTTGTGGATGAAAATACATAAAAATTTTAATAATAGGCATTTTTTTACATTTATGTTTGGGCTATTTTGTTTTCTTCTTTAAAACTTCTGTGTTTTCCAAATTTCCTCTAATGAGCAAATGTTATTTTCATAAACAGATAGCAGTAGCAATGTAAAACTATTATTTCTCCTTGGTTAGCTTTCTCAGCAGCAGACTCTAAAATGGCGATTTGAGCACAAGTAATTTATTTGGGGAATAACCACTAGAAGGATGGTAGAGAGTGGAAAAATGCGACAAGAAAGGAACTGATGTCCACATTGAATGTCAGTGACCAGATTACCATTTATGGGTGATTGGAATTCAATCCTACTAGGGACCTCTGAAAAACTATGTAGAGAACTACTCAGGGGGAACCCGTCTGAAGGTTGAGACATTTGAAGTACTCATCCTCTAGGTCTCACCTATTTGCTTTCCCAGCACTTTCAGCTTTCCTTGTCTCTGAAATGAGAAAGCCCTTGGGAAAACAGATACAGATGTTTGCAATAAAAAATGATCTGGGTATGCGGGTGCAGAGCTGGATACATTACCAAAAGGAAGGTGGAGCTCTGGTAGCTTTACTAACTTCTGTGTCTTCTGCCCACAGATACAGTTTGACATCTTTAGGATGTTTCAGATGCTTACCATTTCCTTATTAGTTACTTTATGCATTCGAAAATGAACACTATTAAACTTAGATACTGATTTATATCTAAATTATAGCATACACCTAGCTTAATCTTTCTGTTACTAATTTTTTGATTTTCACAATCTTTTTAAAGATTATAGGATGGGGGTGTCAGTTTATGTATATTGTGTTGGCTTTTCACTTTCAGCATGCAAGACAAACTTACATTTGAAACCTCTTTCACTTAACAAGATAATTAAATAGGCAATCTGGAATGTTGAATATGATGTTTCTTCCTCACAGAAAAGGGTGGGAGATCTGTTCTGCATTTATTGTCTTGGACAACCCAAAGGAGAGCTCAATCTTATTGATACAATGAACTGACAGGTAAGATGCAACTGTCCCCATCCATCATAACTTAAATCAGCTGAAATGCTACCATTGTCCTTTGGGGAGCAGCAGCCTACCAGGTAGGGGCTGCGTCTGAGAGACAATGAGGAAATCACCTTTGCTAATTGAACCTCTCTAGGAGAAACTGCCAATTTTTTGCTAAAAGCAGCTGTCTCTGTCTTCCTTTCCAGGAAGGGACAAAGTGGATGGAAAAGAGGACCAATAGATATTGAGTCACCTTCATGTCCCTATATGTTTCTCCCATCCACATAAATCCATATCAAAGTAAAATCTGGCTTGCACAATGAGAAAGAGCAGAAACTGCATTTTTTTTAAAAAAATATTCTAAGTAGTTATATATGACAGGTAGAATGCATTTTGACACATCATAGATAATCAGAGTGTAACTTCTTATTCTTCTGGTTGTACACAATGTAGAATCACATAAGTCATGTACTCATATGTACATTGAGTAATAATGTCTGATTCATTCTACTATCCTTTCTCTCTCATACCTCTTCCTCTCCCTTCACTCCAGTCTGTCTAATCCCAAGTATCTCTATTTTTCCCTAGCTGGTTGTGAATTAGCATCCACAGAGAAAACTTTCAGCCTTTGGTTTTCTGGGATTGGCTTATTTCACTTAGCATGATATTCTCCAGCTCCATTCATTTACCTACAATGCCATAATTTCATTGTGTATATGTACCACATTTTTTTATCCATTCTTCTGTTGAAGGGCATCTAGGTTGGTTCCATAGTTTGGCTTTTGTGAATTGAGCTGCTATAAACATAGGTGTGGTTGTGTCACTGTAGTATGTTGATTTTAAGTCCTTTAGGTATAAGCCAAGGAGTGGGATAGCTGGGTCAAATGGTGGTTCCCTTCCAAATTTGCTGAGGAATCTCCATACTACTTTCCATAATGGTTGCACCTTTTTACAGTCCCACCAGCAATGTATGAGTGTACCTTTTTACCCACATCCTCACCAACATTTATTGTTGCTTATATTCTTGATAATTGCCATTCTGACAAAGTAAAATCAGGAAATGACTGAGATAAATGAGATGAAATGTTAGCATAGTTTTGGTTTGCATTTCTCTAATTGCTAGAGATGTTGAAAATATATTCACTTGCCAAAAGATGAAATATTCCATATATGTCTGTTAAGTCCAAATTATTGATTATATTATTTAGTTCTATTGCTTTTTTTGCTAGTTTTTGTTTGGAGGATCTATGCAGTGATGAGAGAGGTGTGTTAAAGTCACCTAGTATTAATGTGTTGTGGTCTTTTTGATTCTTGAAATTGAGAAGGGTTTGTTTGATATATGTAGATGTTTCATCGTTTGGGGCATAAAAATGTACAATTGTTAGATTGCTATGTTTTCTTGATGTATAATTCTCTTAAACAGTATGAAATGTCCTTCTTTGTCCCTTCTGACTAAATTTGGCTTGAAGTCCACTTTATCTGACATGAGTATGGAAATACTTGCTTGTTTACACAATCCATGTGAGTGATTTTTTTTTCCCATTATTTCACCTTTATTCTATGGATGTCTTTGCCTATGAGGTGTGTCTCTTGGAGATAGAATATTGTCAGGTCTTGTTTTTAATCCAATCTGCCAGTCTGTGTCTTTTGATGGATGAGTTTAGACCATTAATATTCAGTGTTATTATTAAGATATGATTTATATTCCCAATCATTTTCATTTATTTATTTTTATTTATTTGGTTTTTAATTTGACTTAGTTTCTCCTTTAATCATCTTTTTCTGCAGTGTAGTTCTTCCCTTTGGTGATTTTCACTTTTTTTTTCATTTCCTCATGGAATATTTTGCTGAGAATGTCCTGTTGTGCAAGCTTTCTAGTTGCGAATTCTTTTAACTTGTGTTGATCATGGAAGGTTTCTATTTCATCTTAAAACTGAAGAATAATTTTTCTGAATATAAAATTCTTGTTTGGCATTCATTTATTGCACAGCTTGGTATATGTTGTTCTAGGACTTTCTATCTTTGAGGGTTTGGGTTGAAAAATCAGCCGAGATCCAAATTGGTTTCCCCCCCTATCTGATACTTTTTTCTTGAGGTCTTTAAAATTCTATCCTTATTCTGTATGCTATGCATTTTCATCATAATGTGACGTGGAGTGGGTCTGTTGTAATTTTGTATATTTGGGGACCTGTAAGACTCTTGTATTTGATTTTTCATTTCATTCTTCAGTTTTGGGAGATTTTCTGATATTATTTCATCAAAAAGATTGTGCATTCCTTTGGTTTGTATCTCCGCACCTTTCTTGATCCCAATAAACCTTAAATTTCATCTTTTCGTATTATCCCATAATTCTTGGAAGTCCTTTTCATGGTTTCTTACCATCTTCTCTGTGTGGCCATCTTCATTTTCAAGATTATATATTTGGTCTTATTTTCCTGAGATTCTGTCTTCCAAGTGGTTTAGTTTTTTGGGTGACACTTTCCATTGAATTTTAATTTGGTTTATTGATTCCTTCATTTTGAGGATTTCTGCTTGATTTCTTTTTATAATCTTTATCTCTTTATTGAAGTGATCTTTCACTTCCTGAAATTTCTCTCTGATTTTCCTCCTTACATTGTCCTTTATGTCATGAATCAGTTTAACTTGGTACATTCTGAACTCCTTCGCCAACATTTCTTTTACTGTGTTGTTAATGCATTCTATTCTTGGAGTATTTCAGTTTGCTTGGGGTGGTTTTCTCCCTTCTTTTTTTCATGTTGTTTGTGTGTCTTCCCATCTAGCTGTGTGGATCTGAAGCAGTAAGATTTCTACCCTGTGGACTTATCGTGTCCCTGAAGGTTTCCAGTACCTTGCATTTAAGAGGAAGATCAATATTAACAGTACCCAATGCAAACAATATATAGTCTTAAAGCAAATAGCTCCTGTTAAGAGTCAGGCACTTCTCTGAGGGTTGAGTACTCTGTCCTGTTCACTGGTCACAGAGAACTGTTCTGTATGGGGCTAATTAGGACCAGGCATTGAGAGCTGCAGGCCAGCCACACAGCTGTGAGCACTGAACCAAGTTGGTGGGTAAAGAAGTGTTGTGAGACTGGGGATTTGGGAGCTGGAAGGCCCTGTTGGGACCAGGGAATTAGTGGATGCCTGACTATGGAAGGAGTTGGGGACCAGATACCAAGTGCCAGCCCTAGTGGGCCCTGGGAACCTGATGGGTGCTTGACTGTCTGGGCAAACCAAGAGCAAGATGCCTTCACATCCTCTTCCAACTTCCCAACCCACTGTAGATAACTGGTCCATCCAAGTGCTTCAGGATTCACTGAGCTGGGGAGAGCCCAGTTCTCTCCCTCCTCTGTAGCAAGATGGTGGCTACTAGCACACCCAGCTGGAAGACCTCAGGTGTATCCAAACCCATAGGTGCCTCAATAATGGACCTCCAGGCCCTGGTCAGTGTCCCCAGACAAATGCAGTTATGTTCTGAGATGGCATCAGCAGCTGCAAACCTGCAGACACTGGGCCTGTAGACCTAGACCCAAGATGGAGTCTTCTACATCTTGAGATGGCAATGGTGGTATCCCAAGATGGAGGCAGCCATGTTTGGAGATGAGCAGTGGCGTTTGGTGGTGTGGCTGAGGTTGGAGGCAGCCAAGTTGGAGATTCACTGTTACCAGAAATTCAAAGATAACCAAATAATAAAAGCCAACACTTTTTGAAAACTTATTTGAAATGGTGAATTGGATGGTAATACTAGAAGAATGCAATGTGAGTCTCCTCCAAAAGTTTGTATCATCACGAGCAGCACAACAAAAGGTGTTTGCTTCTCTTCATTCATTCCATGTTTTATCCAGAGGCATTATTATATAGGAATAGCCCTGTTCATTAATATCAGACACATCCTTCCCTTGAGATCCCCAAGATGGCATTCTTGAGAGTTTTCTCCCTGCAATACTTCTATTCTCCCCAAATATATGTGTTGATCTGCAATGTGTATAAGTCAGGGGCTCTACATACTAGGTCCTCAAGAATACAGATGTAAGTCCTGAATATGGAAATTACATATCAATGCTCAAAGTATAATAAATTATAAGTGTGGAAGAGAAATCCAAAGGCAGAAAGAGAGTGAGTGGTGATGAGGACTTTAAACTCATCCTCAAAGTTCAAACTTCTTCACTGCCTCATTCTGGGCCAAGTGTCATTGTTCTTCATGGCAAACATAGTAATTTTCTGGAAAGGAGCCTTCTCTCTTTATGGACAACATGTTTAACCCCACCCATGAGGGGTTTGCTTTTTCTTTTTTCTTTCAGAGTGAGAACAGCTATTTCCAAATTGATGCTGTGGAAGTCTCCTTACCCCACAATGGATTTTCTATCATTCTTTGCCCAACCTCTGCTCCAACCAATGATAACTTTTCCATCATAATAGCAGCTCTAATAAAAATTATTCATTTTGTGATCTAACCTTCATTATTTGCTGGTTCTCCAAACAACATTCTATCCTGTTGAAACTCGATATTTTTGTTTGGCTTATTTAAGAAATGAATAAATAAAGGGGCTGTTTCCACAAAATTTCCATTTGAATGGCTAACCAATGAAAGAAATCCAGAATTTCATGTCTGATTGATTAATAGGTTTTATGACATATTTATTTCAAACCTCACTGCTTTTTCCTCTAATCAGACCCTCCTTATTGCTTACCACCCTCTTAATGTATTACCTTCAAGCATTGCCCTACTCCACTCCATCAGCATTATTTATTCTTCACATAGTTACAAGGTTATCTTTCTAAAACATAGGTGTGTTGACTAGCTCCCAAAACTCTATGAAAAAGAAAAAGGATAAAAGCATATTTTCAAGAACCAAGAGACCTTGGCAGCTTCTGTGAACATAGCTGAGTATCATGGAAGTCTGGGACATGATAATGCCAAGTTGGGTAAAGGATTGAGGTAAATTAAAAAAAATAAAAGATAAGCTAACAGAGGCAAGATTCAGTGTCCAAAGGTACAGTAGAAAAATCATAAGATGGACATCAGTCACCTAGGGGATTCTGAGATTTCTAGAGAGCCCATTTCACTGGTGAAGTATAGGGATATGTAGATAACAGTTACTATCCAGAGCTCCACCATGTTACAATTGGGATTTGGCTGCCTGTTCACATATGTTCATTAGGACTTTTGGTTGAAAGTGCCAAAAAGTTCATATTAACTTGAGCAAAAAGAATTCATTTCCAGAAGACACCCAGGGAAGTTCATGTTCATGGGTATAGTTAAATCTCTAAGGAAAACTTGGAAACTTGAACTCCGATAATACCATCCTTCTCATCTCTTTCTTTTCTTTCTTCTTCTCCTCTTTCACTTTCCACTTTATTTCATGTTCTCTCATTCTCTCTCATTCCCTCCTTTCTCTCCTATCATTAGCATATTGTCTTAGTTTTATCAGGCCATTTCTATTCACATACACAAAATACTTTGATCCCCAACAAATTATAGTCACCATATTCCAGAGATGAAAATAGAAAGGACTTATATTTCTTTCTTCATTTCATTTAAAAAGTCCTACAGAAGTTTTCTAATTGACCTCTCAATCCAATTGGAAATTCAACTTTCTGGGAAAGCAGATGGAAGCATAATATGATTGGCAATTTATTTGAAGACATATGGTGTTCATTAGGGGAAGAAAAGTTCCCTCAAAGGAGAGAGTGATGGTTCTGCAAGATGGAGCCAGGTCCCCCAATTACAGAAAGGTAGTTCTATTGAGGGGAGGAAAAGGATGTAGCAAAGCAACTGATGGTCAATTCACTTACATGGGGGGGATGGAATAGTGGTGGTCCTTAGAGCATGAGAGCCTAGGCATAGTCACTGGGACACTGGGACCTCATTCAGATGGCAAGAACAAAAACAGATGATAAAGCAGTAGTGTGCTGTCTACCCTATGGCATGTCTACCCTATGGCAGGTGTAGGAGGACAACCTACTGTCAAGTCCTTCAGGTAGCAATTGACACAATCCTGTGAAGCCTATTTTATAACCATCTGGACTGGTCTGACTTCAGGAGAAGGTGTAAGGTGGGAAAATGCAACCTTTGGCCATTTTCATTCACTCATTTCTTCAGTCAATATATACTCACTGATTTACCAATACCAAGTACTTTTTGGGACAGTGAGTGCACTTTAGAGAAAAGGATAGATGTTTTTTTTTTTTTTTTTTTTTTTTTTTTTTACTGTTCACAGGATGCTTGGAAGACAGTTCCCAGTCCCTACACTTGCCCCCAAATACTGAGTAAGAATGTGTAACAGAACCCCTCCTGTCCTCACAAAGGTCCACCTCTAACACAGTATCAGAAGTGTTAAACCTTTGTAGAGACATCTTCAGTCTGTGGTATGTATGCAATGGATACAATTTTAAAACTACTCTCTGACAAGTTGCTTCTTTAATAAGACAAAGGTGAAGGATTTGGGGTTGCTTATTAGTTATATTATTTAATTAATCAAAGTAGAGTCCACTGTTATGCCTTCTTTCAATAGGTTTCTTTATTTAAAGTTCTCAGCATCATTTTACTGATTAAATAAGAAGTTTGCTGGTCTTGATTTGCAAAAGGAAACACAGACCTTTATTCTTTTCTTCAATATTATATCTGGTATCCAGACAGCTTTCAAGTGAATGACATACATAGTTTTGGTTGTGTAACTGATGAGGTTAAGGATTATGCTACAAAATTTAACAAGAAAAAAGTGTGTTTATTTTACATGATTAAACCGCATTTTCCTCTAACAATTTTAACTAAAATAGCAACATAAATCATTGAACTGTTACTATAAGATGTAACTAAGAAAATAATGCTAATTTTATTGTGCTATTAAACATCTACTCTGGTGTTAAATGTAAGGATGATGTAGTGTTCATATTAAATTTGTGTTCTGAAAAGAACCTAGTTTCGATGTGGCTTTCTTCATTATTCTCATTTTTCAGGCAATGTTTTATGAAGGAACAATATGCATGGAACTCTGGGTAAAATACATTCATCTCATGAGTATATGTTTAAAATGTGACTAAAGTTAAATAAAAGAGACATAATTTTGTACTAACAAAGTACTACCTGAAATTGGAATTTATGCTTATAGAATATTTGAAATTCAAGCAAAGAAAACAATTTCTGAATTAATCTTCTAAAAAATCTTTAGGGTCTCAATTATTATATCTGTCTTATCCCCTCCTACTACAAGAATTTTGAGAATATTAAATGAATTACTATACATGAAAATGCTTTGCAAACAGTGCTATGGTGTTGATGTGAGACTGTTCTTCAAACTTTTTACTGTAAAGAATATGAGTCAATGGTTCTATGTGTCCCCTCTGTGGTACCTGGTATCAGACCTGCTTTCCTACCAGTACACCATCATAAAAATTCTCAGTAAAAATCACTATTGGATCTCCTCCAACTTGACAGTATGAGGCATTCTGACAGAGACTGTGAAAAAAGTTGCCACAATCCGGCTGGGCACAGAAACACAAGCCGCTCAAGCAGGAAACAAAGCTTTATTTTTAAAAAGGCCGCCAGTCCCCACGTGCGCCCTGCTAACAAGCCGGTCGACACACGTGTGTCTCCACCGGAACTGGGGGCCCGGACCTCCCCCGGAAATTCCCTCCTACTATCCTTCCCCAACCAATGGGAACTCTCCGGGAGTCCCATAACATGAGTCCAGTAACAGGCCAAGGTGAACAGCAGGAGTCCAATTTCCATATGAATGTAAAGCTTAACATAATCATATCATCTCAATGGCTAGCTGGCAGTCACCTAAACCAAAGGTGCCATGTATCATAATACTTTTGCTGTGGCTCCTAGCAAAAAGTGACTTAAAATACTAAATACACAAAAGAGAAGGAATTAAAATAATAGAAAAATAGAATAATAGAAAAATATGATAAAAGAGCATGCAGATCTCTAAAAATAACAATCTAAAACTTCAATAAAGAATTTTGTTTAAATATTAAGGTCAATGACTAAAATAATACAGGATCATAGATAGCATCAAGTGAGCATGGAAAAGAAGGAATGAATACATCCAATTAACATAGGTGAAGGCTGGGAAGAGAATGAGAAAATATAAGCATAGTGAAAAACATGGTAAATATTCAAAAAGAAGTAACCACAATAAATGTAAATGGATTTAATTTGCCTTTGAAAGGCATACTCTTTTTTTTAAATTTTTATTGTTGGTTGTTCAAAACATTACATAGTTCTTGACATATCATATTTCACACTTTGATTCAAGTGGGTTATGAACTCCCATTTTTACCCCGTATACAGATTGCAGAATCACATCAGTTACACATCCACTGATTTACATATTGCCATACTAGTGTCTGTTGTATTCTGCTGCCTTTCCTATCCTCTACTATCCCCCCTCCCCTCCCCTCCCATCTTCTCTCTCTACCCCATCTACTGTAATTCATTTCTCCCCCTTGTATTTTTTTTCCCTTTCCCCTCACTTCTTCTTGTATGTAATTTTCAATAACCATGAGGGTCTCCTTCCATTTCCATGCAATTTCCCTTTTCTCTCCCTTTCCCTCCCACCTCTCGTCCCTGTTTAATGTGATACTTATCTTTCTTTGTTTGACTTATTTTACTTAGTATTATGATCTTCCGTTTCATCCATTTTAATATAAATATTACACTTTTGTTCTTCTTTGTGGCAGAATAATGTTTTATTGTGCATTTTTATCCATTCATCTATTGATGCTAGCTTAGGCTGATTCCATAACATGGCTATTGTGAATTGTATATAATAAACATGGCTATGCAGTATCTCCATAGTCTGCTGGCTTTAATTCCTTGGCTATTTCCTGAGGAATAGACAGCTGGTTCATAAGGTAGTTCTATTTTTAGTTTTTTGAGGAACAACCATTCTGATTTCCATAGTGACTGAACTAACTTCATTCCCACCACCAGTGTATAACCCACTTTTTCCCCCCATGTCCTTGCCAGCATTTATTTTATTTTTGTATTCTTTTTTTAAAATTTTATTATTAGTTGTTCAAAACATTACATAGTTCTTGACATACCATATTTCACACTTTGATTCAAGTGGGTTATGAACTCCCATTTTTACCCCGTATACAGATTGCAGAATCACATCTGTTACACATCCACTGTTTTACATACTGCCATACTAGTGTCTGTTGTATTCTGCTGCCTTTCCTATCCCCTACTAACCCCCCTCCCCTCCCCTCCCATCTTCTCTCTCTACCCGATCTACTGTAATTCATTTCTCCCCCTTGTTTATTTTTCCCTTACCCCTCACTTCCTCTTGTATGTAATTTTGTATAACAATGAGGGTCTCCTTCCATTTCCATGCAATTTCCCTTCTCTCTCCCTTTCCCTCCCATCTCTCATCCCTGTTTAATGTTAATCTTCTTCTCATGCTCTTCCTCCCTATTCTGTTCTTAGTTGCTCTCCTTATATCAAAGAAGACATTTGGCATTTGTTTTTTAGGGATTGTCTAGCTTCACTTAGCATAATCTGCTCTAGTGCCATCTATTTCCCTGCAAATTCCATGATTTTGTCATTTTTTAGTGCAAAGTAATACTCCATTGTGTATAAATGCCACATTTATTTTATCCATTCGTCTATTGAAGGGCATACAGATTGGTTCCAGAGTCTAGCTATTGTGAATTGTGCTGCTATGAACATCGATGTAGCAGTATCCCTATAGTACACTCTTTTAAGGTCTTCAGGGAATAGTCCGAGAAGGGGAACAGCTGGGTCAAATGGTGTTTCCATTCCCAGCTTTCCCAGGAATCTCCATACTGCTTTCCAAATTGGCCGCACCAATTTGCAGTCCCACCAGCAATGTACAATTGTACCCTTTTCCCCACATTCTCGCCAGCATTTGTTGTTGTTTGACTTCATAATGGCTGCCAATCTTACTGGAGTGAGATGGTATCTTAGGGTGGTTTTGATTTGCATTTCTCTGACTGCTAGAGATGGGGAGCATTTTTTCATGTACTTGTTGATTGATTGTATGTCTTCCTCTGAGAAGTGTCTATTCAGGTCCTTGGCCCATTTGTTGATTGGGTTATTTGTTATCTTATTGTTTAATTTTTTGAGTTCTTTGTATACTCTGGATATTAGGGCTCTATCTGAAGTGTGAGGAGTAAAGATTTGTTCCCAGGATGTAGGCTCCCTATTTACCTCTCTTATTGTTTCTTTTGCTGAGAAAAAACTTTTTAGTTTGAGTAAGTCCCATTTGTTGATTCTTGTTATTAACTCTTGTGCTATGGGTGTCCTATTGAGGAATTTGGAGCCCGACCTCACAATATGTAGATCGGAGCCTACTTTTTCTTCTATCAGACGCAGTGTCTCTGATTTGATATCAAGCTCCTTGATTCATTTTGAGTTAACTTTTGTGCATGGCAAGAGAAAGGGATTCAGATTCATTTTGTTGCATATGGATTTCCAGTTTTCCCAGCACCATTTGTTGAAGATGCTATCCTTCCTCCATTGCATGCTTTTAGCACTTTTATCAATTATAAGATAGTTGTAATTTTGTGGATTCGTTTCTGTGTCCTCTATTCTGTACCATTGGTCCACCTGCCTGTTTTGGTACCAGTACCATGCTGTTTTTGGTACTATTGCTCTGTAGTATAGTTTGAAGTCTGGTATTGCTGTACTGCCTGATTCACACTTCCTGCTTAGAGTTGTTTTTGCTATTCTGGGTCTTTTATTTTTCCATATGAATTTCATGATTGCTTTATCTATTTCTACAAGAAATGCCATTGGGATTTTGATTGGCATTGCACTAAACCTATAGAGAACTTTTGGTAATATCGCCATTTTGATGATGTTAGTTCTGCCTATCCATGAACAAGGTATATTTTTCCATCTTCTAAGATCTTCTTCTATTTCTCTCTTTAGGGTTCTGTAGTTTTCATTGTATAAGTCTTTCACCTCTTTTGTTAGGTTGATTCCCAAGTTTTTTTTTTTTTTTGAGGATATTGTGAATGGAGTGGTTGTCCTCATTTCCATTTCAGAAGATTTGTCCCTGATACACCGGGATGCCTTTGATTTATGCGTGTTGATTTTATATCCTGCCACTTTACTGAATTCATTTATTAGCTCTAATAGTTTCTTTGTAGACCCTTTTGGGTCTGCTAGGTATAGAATCATGTCATCTGCAAATAGTGATAATTTACGTTCTTCTTTTCCTATTTTTACACCTTTAATTTCTTTCGTCTAATTGCTCTGGCCAGTGTTTCGAGAACTATGTTGAACAGAAGTGGTGAGAGAGGGCATCCCTGTCTTGTTCCATATTTTAGAGGGAATGCCTTCAATTTTTCTCCGTTCAGAATGATGCTAGCCTGAGGCTTAGCATAGACAGCTTTTACAATATTGAGGTATGTTCCTGTTATCCCTAGTTTTTCTAGAGTTTTGAACATAAAGGGATGCTGTACTTTGTCGATTGCTTTTTCTGCATCTATCAAGATGATCATATGGTTCTTATCTTTAAGTCTATTGCTGTGGTGAATAACATTTATTGATTTCCGTATATTGAACCAGGAAAGGCATACTCTTATGTTAAGTAAAAAAATAAATCCCATTTAAATGCTAATCATGAGAGAGACACCTAATGCCTAAGGGTCTTGAAGACTTGGAAGGCAAATAAAAGAAAACTATATATCAGGCATTTTCTAAACAAAATAGGGTTGACATATGAAATATAGGATAATCAGTTAAAATTGGAGTTTAGGTAAACAATGAATAATTTTGTTATAAGTATGTCCCAAATATTTCATGAGACATACTTATAATAAAAGGAAAAATGTTCATTATTTGTCTGAGGTCGAATTTAACTGGAATCTTCTTTTATTTTATTTACTAAATCCAGATACTCTAAAGCAAAAGAATGTTGTTTGAGTTACATTAAATCAGATAAAATAGATTTTGTTTCTGCAAAAATTTCTTAAACAAGAAAAAAAGACAACATAAGCCATATAGTGATAGAAACATCTACTGTTACAGGACATGGGCCTTCCAGGAAACTGAGACGGCATGAAGATCCTTCCTTCACACCTTGATTGTTATGATCAAGTCAGATTTCAGACAGGTCACTCAGAGTAAGAGCTATGAGTTTACTGAAGGGCGGGAAAGGGGACACTTTCAAGGGAGAGAGCATGTCCTCTCAGAGAAGAGAGGGACAGAGTGCCTCTTCTGCACTTGTTTTGTTTCCAGAGAGTCCTGCCCAGGTCTACCTCTTGACTTGTGACTGACAGCAGGAGAACAACAGACTTTGAAGTCCCCACTGCCATGACAATCCTAAGTACTTTGGCCCATGATAACCAGTTCTAATTAGATTATAAACCACAGATTCTTATAGGTTTTATGGTTAGGAGAAAACATCCTTATCTCTCTGAGTTCCTGGGTCTGGTCTATGAAAGGATCACAAAAGTTTCCTCCTTCAGGGTTACTCTTATTGACATTATTTCAGGCCTGCAGATTTGCTGAGGAATGTCATCTATCCTATAAGCCAGGTAGGGCTGCAGGTAAATTGCTTCTTGGTAAAGAAAGCTAGTGGGGGGTCAGCACAATGAGCCCATTTTATAGAATTATTCCCTTAAATTCATGTTCCCACCACTCATATATGTCTGTTCCCTATCAATACCACCTTAAAATTTAAAAATGTCTGATCAATACTACAAACAAAGTAAAAGAACAATACATAGACTGGAGGAATATCTTATATTCATTTAACATGTAAAAGGTTAAAATAGAGAATTTATAAATTGCTTTTCCAAATTAGGTAGGAAAGAAGATAGGAAGTAATAGAGAGAGAGGGAGAGAGGAAAGGAAATAAGAAACACAGCCCAATAGAAATATGATGATAGAATGAACAGGAAGTTCAAAGTAGAAAGCCAAATAGTTCATATCTTAGTCATCCAACTATTAGAAGTTTTAGATTTTTCCAAGCCAAGTGTTGAAGTGGTCAGCTATAGAAACCCAATCGCTGTTAAACATATACATCAGCAAAACAAACTTGGAAATCTATTTGACAGTATCTATGTAGATGTACTTGGGGTAATATCTATGGAAAAAAAATGCCCTGTTCTGAGGCATACACCTAGAGCTTCTCTCCAGCACAGAAACCACTAACTACAAATGGCTATTTAAATTTAAGCTTAAATGGAATATTATTTAAAATTTGGCTCATTGTACTAGCCACATTTCAACTCCTCAGCAGTCACATGTAACTAGTGGCTATCCTTTTGGACAGAACACATACAGAACATTTCCATCTATGGGACAGTGGCCCTAAGACTGTCTTTAACATATTTTCTCTGAGGAAATACTTTTATTTCTGGACTTTCCCCCAAAACTTAGCACAACTGCTTCCATCCTAAGTAACAATCATTGTTCTAAGATGATTCATCTCCAAGACATTCTCCCTCTAATTTAGCTTAAGCACTTTAACAAAATTAGAGAAGTATCTTACTCATATCTGAATAGACAACTAAATAAAGATAAACTTTTAGGAAAGATTCTGAAAAGACCCATTTGTCTAAGACAAGTTATAAAACTAGAGGCACATGAGCCTGCAAATGTATTTTGTTTGATTAGTAGTTTGTTTTCTTTGTTTTAAATTTGTGTCAAATATTAAACAAATAAAGAGATTTTCTTAAAAACAAAGCTGTCTGGCTATTTTTAAAAATAGAAAAATCTAAAAAATCAAATCTATACTTCTTTATGAAAGACTTGGTTAGTGCTTTCTAGTCTCCTAGGGTCTTTCTTTTGGTGGGGCACATGCTTCCAACCAAACACCAGTTCTTCACGAGTTCCTTCATTTATATCAACTGCCTGGTCTCTATAAGCTTTGAGCTTGAGACTCATGCTTTCATTCTAGAAAAATGAGTTCATTTCTCTTTAGCATACCCAAACACCATGCGCTCCCAGCTACACTGTAGTTGTGTGTGGTCTACCATATCAATGAGAATAAATCTTTGACTATCACAGGAACTTGAAAAGGCAAAAACATCAATTGATTGAGTTGTGTTATTTTAGTAGGAGCATATGATTCTCTGCATATGTTTATTTCTGTGGTTTTATTTATATAGACATGTCTGTATTTATGCATCTGACAACTGTTATTTTGAAGAAATAAAGTAGAGGTGAAGGTCCAGCCATACTCAGCTGTTAGAGAAGTTAATATTGTGTTAGCAGATGCACCAGGAAAGGCTAACACTTTGTCACTTTGTTTACACCTGAATGGGGTGTGGGAAGCGCAAAGTACATAAACATTATGTTTTCAAAGAGTGTAAATGTTAAAATCAAGTAGTTAATTGCTTTTTAAGGAAGAGTACCTGACTGTTCCTCACATCTGACCTGAATTCCTTTTCTTAATTAATTAGGCAGCAAAGCCATTAACATAACTATTCAGGCAGAGGTTAAATGGCCATTCTGCAGGGATATTATAAGAAGAATTTCTACTCTGGTGAGTTTGGACATGATTTACTTTAATAATTTGTTTTCTTGATTTCTTGGGATAAGTCAAAGTCAGGAAATTTAAAAGGTTCCACTGATTGGGGACAGGGTTAGAAAGAGGGGTTGATTTTAGTGTTAAGACTCTAATGACTAGGGCACCTTGAAGACTTCCTCTAGCATAACACAAACTTCATATCCATTGAAGAACAATTCCTTATTTTCCTTTTCCCCCAGCACCTGGGAGCCATCATTTAACCATGAGCTTGGCTATTTTAGATACCTTATATGAAATTATGTAGCATTTATCCAGTGATTGCCTTATTTCACTCAGCTTTATGTCTTTCAATTTCATCTATATTGTCAAAAGTGGCAGGATTCTCTTCTTTTTTAAGGCTAAATAATATTCCATTATACCAATATCCTATATTTTCAGAGTGTGTGTGTGTGTGTGTGTGTGTGTGTGTGTGGTGCTGGGGATTGAACCTAGGGCCTGTATATGTGAGGCAAGCACTCTACCAACTGAGCTACATTTTCTTTTTTTTTTTTTTTTTAAAGAGAGAGTGAGAGAGGAGAGAGAGGGGAGAGAGAGAGAGAGAGAGAGAGAGAGAGAGAGAGAGAGAGAATTTTTTTAATATTTATTTTTTAGTTCTCGGCGGACACAACATCTTTGTTGGTATGTGGTATTGAGGATCGAACCTGGGCCGCACGCATGCCAGGCGAGCGCGCTACCGCTTGAGCCACATCCCCAGCCCAGAGCTACATATTCTTTATCCATTCATTTGTTAATGAATATTTGGGTTGTTTCAATTTGTTGGCTTCTTGTGAATAATGCTATGATGAACATTACAGTCCAGAAGTCTCTTTGTGATTCTGATTTTAATTATTTGGGATACACATTTAGCAGAATTACTGGGTCCTGTCACAGTTTGTTTTAATTTTTTGAGAATCCTGCAAGCTGTTTTCAATACTGTACCATCTTACAATCTCATCATACTTAAGTCCTTTGTCCACTTTTTAATCAACTCGTTTGTTCTTTTTTGTAATTGAGTGCACTTATGTATTTTTTATATTAGCCCCTAAACAGATAGATGATTTGCAAATATTTTTCCCACTCTGTAGGATGAATTCTCACTATGTTTGTACAGAAACTTTTTACTTTCATGTGGTGCCATTTTTTATTATTTTTTGCTTGAGCTTTTGGGGTGATAAAAAAAAATCATTGCCAGAAATAATGTCAAGAGGGCTGGGGATGTGGCTCAAGCAGTAACGCACTCGCCTGGCATGCGCGGGGCACTGGGTTCGATCCTCAGCACCACATAAAATAAAATAAAGATGTTGTATCTACCGAAAAACTGAAAAATAAATATTAAAAAATTCTCTCTCTCTCTCTTTAAAAAATAAAAAGAGATAATGTCAAGAAGCTTTCCCTGTGTTTTGTTTTAGGTATTTTATAGTTTTGAGTCTTGTTTAAGGTTTTGATTCATTTTGAGTTGACTGTAGTATATGGGATAAGGTAGGGGTCCAATTTCATTTTTCCACATATAGACATGTAGTTTTTCTAACATTATTTTTCTACATTCACTTGTGTGTTCTTGACACCCGTGTCCATGATCAGTTGACCACATGTATATGTGTAAAGGTAAAATTTCTAAGCTGATTCTAAGCCGCAAAGCCTGAGTTAAAGTGTAAAAGACGGGGCATTGTAAAGTTTCCAAGCTGCAGGGCCTGAGTTAAAAAGTGAAGGACCAGGTATTGTTAAAATCCTCTGTTAGGACAATACCCTAACTGCCCAGTTAATATTCCCACTGACTCCCTGATTGTCTAATAACCTGGGACTCTGTGTAGTTTGTCACGTAGTCCTTTAGGCCCTAAAACCAATCAGTTTGAATGTGTACCCCGCTTAGGAGTGACCAATCATCCCTGCTCAATCTGTTCCCGCCAATGAATGTACTAATCATGTCTCAGAGTTGTTGTTCAATTTTCCCGTGCCTCATAATGATTTGTTCTGATGTATGCAAAGCCCTCGCCCTCCCCAAAAAGTGTACTTAAGCACTGCTTGACCTCTGCTCGGGGCTCTGGGCTGCTCTTGCTTTTTGAGGGAGCCTGCCTGGGGCCTCAGCGTGCTGAATTGGATCCTCAATAAACTCCCTCCTGCTTATTGCATGAAGCCAGTCTCTTGTGGTCTCTTCCTCTGACGCTTCGCCGGACCCTTACACATGCATTTATTTCTGTATTCTCTATTTTGTTGTATTGGTCTATGTCTGATTTTAGAATAGTGGCATACTATTTTGATTACTATAGCTTTGCAATATATTTTGATATCAGGAAGTATAGATGCCTCCAGCTTTCTTCTTCTTTCTCAAAATCATTTTGGCTATTTTTTTCTCTATTGTAGTTCCATAAGAATTTTAGGATTGTTTTTTCTATTTATGCTTAAAAATGCCATTGTAATATTCATAGGAATTACTTTGAATCACAGCTATCTTTAGATATGGGAGCACCTGAACAATATTAATTCTTCCAATCTATGACCACTAGATGTCTATTTATTTGAATAAAATCTCTGTTTTGCAAAATGAAAAAGTTCTAGCAATCTGCTCGACCATGAAATACCTATAGTTAACAATATTATATTATGTACTTTAAAATATATCGATAATATATCTCATGTTAAGTATTCTTACAAAAAAAAAACCACAAAAAAACTGTAAAAGAACACAAGAAAACGTTTGGAAGTGATGGATTTTAGTACCTTGGTTGTGGTGATAATATCACAGATGTGAGCATAATCCAAACTCATCAAGATGTGTACATTAAATGTATGCAGTTTTTGGCCTGACAGTTATGTCTCAATAAATCTGAAAAGAACGATTTCTTCTTGGAAAACACACAAAGATATGGGAATGCAGGAGTTGAGGAGGGAGGCAGCTCCTTCTTATAGTTAAACTTGCTAACCAAAGATGGTGAACATGCTCTCTTTGGACTGGTGTTTTAATCCTCCTGTATGACTGGCGCTCAGGGATGGTCTCTGTTTTCTATTATATGATTTTTAAAACATTGGCTGTGACTGTCCCATTCTTTTCCTTATTCCCTCCTTCTCCTCCCCCTCCCCTTCTCCCCGCCCCCTTGTCCTTCTTCTGTTACACACATGAAAAAGAAATGGGGCAAGTTAGAGGAAACAATGCTCCATGCAGCCCTCTAAGTTCCATCTTATCTTCCCCTGATGTTTTTGTATTTTTTTATTTCCTTGAGCCTTATCTCTTGCCAGTTTTTCTGAGTTTAAAGAAAAGTCAAGTCCTCTGGCACTCTGGTAAACAAAGAATAAATAGGTGTGTACGTTTTCCTGGATTAGGATGTGATTATGATGTTTAACACCTAAAATATTAAGTAACACTGAAATGTAAACGATATGGGCTAATTCAAAATGCACATTCCTTTAACCAGCGAATCTAAGAAGCAGAACCCATTCTATGCACACAGGTATCAATCAGAATTCAGGTGCAAAACCAAGCCACTCCTTTAAGCAGGAAGGAATTTATTGCAGGTATCAGGAGGGTTACAGACTTACCCAGAGGATTAAAGAAATGAACTCTAGGTTGGTCTCAAGAATAATTTGCAAAAGCCGCACAACAGAACTGGATCATGAAAGGAACTGTTACTCAGAAGTGAATAAGTGTAAGAAGTCTAGCCTTTCTTGTTAACCCTATGCCTAAGTCAGAACCTGGCCTGTTTATGGTTAGTTGCCATGCCATAACTGAATGCCAGATTTGTCTGATTCTTTCTGCGTCTGTGATACCCTGCAACAGCATGGTGTTTGAGAAAACTGACTACTAACAACCTCTGGTTCTTTGGTGACTAATTCATCTCTATGAACTCATCCTATAGTATGACCTAATGTACACCCCACTTCTATCAAGATCTTTTAGGGTCAAGAAAGCAAATTCTTGTAGATGTCTTGTTCGGATAAATGTTGATTTCATTTCTTTGTTAAACATCCATATGCAACAGCTTATTTAAGCACTGTTTTATTCTGAAACAGTTAACTTGATGGATTGGAAGAATAGAAGATTGTCTTTTTTTAATCACAGAGGTATTTATACTCATAAATCCCTGGCTTTGAATAAGCATCATTGAACTGAAATTAGCATAGTTCTTCCCTACAGAAATATTGCTGGTGAATGGCAGCGGACCAGAATCCAAATAGCTTAGCTTTTCTGTACAAATTAAACACAAATAATTATTTGATGAGATTAACTCTCTTCTAACACAATAACAACATTGTGGAAAAACATGGATTTTGATTTGGCTTGAGCCAAACGCTCCTTGACCTAAGAGCTGCATGATCTTGCTCAATGTACTTCGTCTCTCTGAACTTCAGTTTCTGCAGTGGAAAAGCATTTCAATGGTTCTGGAAAGTCCCTGACACATACTAGTACTCAAAAAATGATTGCTACTATTATTAAAATTATTTGTTTCTTTATTTTAATAATAGAAATACTTTTAATTTGGCATAGTATATAGGTAGAGCAAAAGCTGGTGCAGACTGGAGAGAAGGAGGATACAGCTGGATCATGCATGTTCTTTATTTCAGAAAGTCTTGATCCTTTTACAGTCACCACCTGCTTCCTAATTCAGATTCTGACTTCTGGTCAGCAGACTCTTGACCATTGTAGCTTCATATGTGCAATAGTCCTTCTTTAACTTTTCAAATAATAAATACCATTGGGTCCTTCCAATCAAAAGAAAAATGCAGTGCTTGTCTTCTGCTATTTCTGAGAAAGAAAACTGGTACTTTACATAGCCTTTGTAAATAATAATATTGCCGAGTTGACCTTGACTGTTGTTATTTCAAGATCTGAGAAATCGGAACACCTCTAAGAAAGAAATACTTAGATAGTTCATAGGCAAAACATTAATTGAAATGATGAAATCAGCACTCATTTATTCTTTTTTAAAATATTTTTTAGTTGTCAGTAATTCTTTATTTTGTTTATTTATATGTGGGGCTGAGAATCGAACCCAGTGCCTCACACATGCTAAACAAGCAACTCTGACACTGAGTCAGAACCCCAGCCCTCCATTTATTCTTATTGGATTTGGGAGAATTGGCTTATTTGTTCTTGATTGCTTTGACAGTAAATTTAATAATGGCCTAAGAAAGCAGGAAAAAAGAATAAAACTCTTTAAATTGGCCACTGGTTGGAAATGAAACCGATTCTGGCAAGCCATTTTACTGCATAAATAGACTATGTTATGTCATTCACTTATGGTAGATCATTTAGGTACTCCACATATTAAATAACATCTTACAGTGTACAACAATTACAAAATTAGACTTTACTTGCTTTTGAGTGGCAAAAAATCCCTTTTCAGAATATAAGTATTGTGACAAAACCTGTGGGTGTAGTAAACCCTTGGGTATCAGTGAGTCTGAACTCTCAAGCAAATAAAAGACACACAGCCTATATTTTCCCATGGAGTGAATAGTGCCAAACATAAATATTGCAGCACTGAACATAAAACACCCTATGCAAAAATATAGACCTTGTTTGTTTGATTCCCCTAATGCTTTAAAAAAGCTTACATCAAGGGTACTATAAGTACTATGTTTAAGAATCTAATTCAATTTAAGGGGTTCTACACTGCCTATAAATTTTTCTATTGAATTACTGCCCAAGTTCAATTCATGGAAATGTATTGTTCTATGCCAACAAACCTTGTTAGGTACTTAATAATAGCAATAATATATAAGGAGTAACTAAAGTGCTTGTTGAAAAATTAGTCATTATTAGTAATTACGGACGTCTTCCCATCATAGTTCAATTAGTTCAAGGACCATTATAACTTTTTAAACCAATTTTAAGGAATGCCTACTATGTGTGTGTTCATGTTCAGGAACTTTCTATGAATACTTTATGTAATCATTTTACGAGCTCTGCCAGGTAACGTTTTTGGGAAGGAATCCTTTTTATCTATCCTTACATTTCATTGATGGGGCTTACTGAATTCTGAGTTTGGGGAGTTAAGGGGAACATTACTGGTTTTATTCTCTCTGCTTTGTTCTTGCACCTCCTACAGGAAGAAGAGTAGGGCAGACCACCTATGAGAGTCTTGCAGCAGGCAGTGGGGGTCGGGGTGGTGTTTCACCTCCCACACACCCCACATACTGCTGCCCCTCAGCATTAGAAGAGAAGCTCCTCTTGACTCTCATCAGCTGCTATGTCTTAGATAAGTGAGAAAAATGGGACAAATACATGATATCTTCTGTCCTGGCAGTAGCAGATGTAGGGGTAAATTTTAGAGCCCCTCCTACCCTCTTGAGCTCTCTGCTGTGTTCCTCTTTGAGCAGCAGTTAGTGAGCATCATTGCCAGTCACCATGAGATAGACGGATTCTCTGAGCAGCAGTATTGTGAGGCTGATCTGCAGATCCCAGTCTTTTTCAGGGCCAGCTGCTGAGGGGTAGATTGAGGGAGGAGACATCTATGTTAATCTCAGTTACATCTTCATCTCATCCATGAGTCATTATACTTTGGGAGTAACAGACATCCCTAAATAGGCTAATACTTTGATTTCCACTTAACTATCTGTTGTACTCCTTACCATTAGGTGGTAAAGGAGAAGAGAAGTATGTATTTGGGACCCAAACTTATAACAGGAGTGACCTGTCATTATTTTTACCAGATTGCTGAGAGGCAGAGAGATAAGTATGTTACTCCAAGTGCCATTATAAATCTGACATGATTTAGAATAATGATTGTCAAAATAGGTTGTGCAAGATGATCCATTGGGTGTACCATGGGACTACTAGAAGCTATATTTATATTAAAAATAGTGAAGATAACACATTATTTAATTTATAACCAATATTAGCTTTAATATTTTTATTAGTTATAAATCCAATAGTTTGTTTAAATATTAAAGCTCATATTTAATATAGGACTCAATAATAACACCTGTATTAAGCTTGGAATCAGGTAATATTACCACACACAGTGCACAGGGTTCCTCCCAGCACAAGGCTTCTCCCCAGTGTGCAGAGGGTTACAGACTCACTTCAAGTTCTCAGTTGCTCTCAGGGTACTGCACACCCTGAGAGTGGATTCATTCACATATGCCTCATGAAGTGGGTTTAAAGATTATATTATCTGGTCCTAAGTAAAGGAACATTTCCACAAAATAGATAAAGATTCCTATAAAGAAATAAAAAAAAATCAAAACACCAATAACATGAACTGAAGTGAACAACAAGAAAATGACAAAACTGAAATTTCAACATTTCTCTCAGTCATATTTAAGGGGACAAAAATGAAAAACTAATCAGATCCCCAAATAAATTGACCCCAATTTAGAAAACATCATATGTATCTTTCCATTCACTATATTTAATTAATGAATCTTATTTTGTCTTGAGATATTAATTAATGACAATATAATTAGCAAGATTTTTAAAATATAGGATTTTTAACTATGAAGCAAGTTTCTTTATTTCCCTGGATATTTAAGGTTATTTGAAATTAATTCTAATTTCAAAATTGTACAAAACTTCCTTGAGCTGATAATAAATATTTAGAAGGCTTTTCCTGGGATTTATTAATATGATACTATAATAACATAATTATATGTTTATATAATTTATACACACATCTAATTTTTAATTATTTTTTAATTATGGTGTTGAGAATTCAGAAATGTCTGGAGACCCTTGAATTTCAAGATTAGTACAAATCTAAAAAGAGATCTGGGGCTGGGGTTATAATGTAGCATAATGGAAAGTGAAGAGTTGGAGAGCATGCAAACCATATAAGCAAATAATATAAGCAAACCACTGGGTTAAACTGGTTGACTGAGGCAATAGACTCATTAGAACTACAGTACATTTTAAAAAGAAAAGTTTCAAGTGCTACTCTTGGATAATGAAATCCTCAAAACTTAACTGTAGGATGAGTAGGCAGCAGCAAAAGAAAACAAAACATCTGAGAGGTTTGTGAAGAAAGAATGTGATGGAGCTTCCATAAAAAGCAATGCAGTCTCTGGCAGCATGAAGGGAAATACTTCTTTGTTTAGAACATAGAACAGTCCTGTCTGAAACCTAGGGCTTGGTTTGATCTTAGAGCATCCTTTTAAAATAGACTAGAAATAAATAAAAGAGCAGCCATCAGGGAGGCAAACCAAGGGATTCAGTCTCAGGAATTTAAAAATTCTCAGAGACCTATTAAACTTATTCACGTTTAAAGGACGGCCTTATGAAAGGAGGATGCATACCTCTAAGGTGGTGGTGTGTGCCTTCTTCAGTTCCCTCAACCTCCCTTTCTCCTGAAGGAGCCACTCCACAGAACAACACTGCATCCATCTTGCCAAGCTACAGGAGCTGGCCGGCATCTGGGTTGAGGCCTGGGATCTGAATGGCCCTCAAACCCCACAGATTGAGCTTCTCTTCAGGACACATCTCCACCACTTTAGCATTCAAGGACAGGGCTCCCCTATTGGCCATGGAGGAAGAGCTATTGTGAAACAAAGATAGCAGCAGGGAGAAGTGACAGCAAAACTAAAAGTGATAAATTCCCCCTCCTTTGTCCCTGTGAGAATGATCCTGTTTTGATAAAGTCGCTGTAGAACATTCTGCTGTCTCACCTTCTGGCTCACTGTGAAGTGGCAGTCAACACATCTTATTCATGCCTGCCTGGTTTCCTTTCTCACTCACTCAGTCCTGGGCTTGCACCACCTACATACAATAGCCCCACTTTTTCCCTTGCTTCATGCTTCACTCTTTAGAGGGCCTAGCAAAGGCAATCAGTTCCCAGAATGTTATAATATGTTGTAATAAATATAACCATAAAGAAATATTTTGTGGTCAAATATATTTGGAAAACTTGTATTTACAAAAAAATTAGTAGATTTGCTTGCTGCAGAATTTATTAAATGAGGTAGATATTATTATGCAGTGTTTTTTTGTGTCAATCTCCCAGGGAGCACGTGTAACATTAGAGTAGTACAGAAGGAATTTTGGGGATGCAGTTCTAATAGAAGGAGGAGCTATTTTTCAGCTTAACTTGAAGATTAACTGTCTTCTAGATAATGTTGCAAGATAGGATAAAGGAGTTCCACAAGGTTGTAACTGAGTATATACTGGGAATACTCAATACACTATCAAAGGGATACAATACATCACATGATCTTTAAGGTCTATTCTGGAATTCTGAGTCTTCTAGTGCACATAATAAAGGTTATTACCATAAAGGTAATAACCTAATATTTTGCTTTAAAGACTGATGGACTTTTGCCATTCTTTCTAGCAGATCATAAGGAAATTCCAACATTATGTTTAGGTGTTTTGTTGATGGGACTATTCACCCTCTCCAGCATCCTGCATAACATTGCACAACAAAAAGGATTAGAACCACATATGATACATAATCACTGACAAATAAATCATCATTTTTGTTTTTACTAACTTAAAAAGGATGGAAATGTTGCCAAATTCGGTAAATAATCCGAAGCAGTGAATTCAAAGAAGATCACCTAAATAAATATTAGGGACTTGACCCTTGGTGAATAAATAGAGCCTTATGTTTCATAATGCCATAATCATAACATGACATCTTATACTCGATGATTTCTAGGAATTCTCTCCTCTATATGTAATTCTCTCTTCTTGCTGATACGCTTGGAAGATACTTATCATTTAAGTATCAATGAAAAAATTTACCCCTTCCTTAACTTTCCCAGGCAGAAACAACAATCTTCTTTTATTTTACTATGTTTTATTTTCAAGCAGAGGCTTAGAGAAAGCATTCTGGGTTGTTCAGGTAAATAAACTACCATCATGTGCTATATAATAATTATATTTAGGTTAACCATAGATGGCATATATGACAATGGTCCCCTAAGAATGTGTCATCCAGTGATATCATAGCTCTCTTAGTTTGTGTAAGTACACTATGATGTGCACACTATGACAAAGTCACCCAACAATGCATTTCTCAGAACATATCCCCATCATTAAGTGACCCATGACTGTTTACCAAAGCAGCAACCAAGGCCATTAATGCATACAGAGACCAAAAAGGGGTGAACACCCATCACAAAGTCTAGGGATGAAGAGGAAGGAGGAGACAGAGTGTCAGCAAGACTAATGAGAACTGGAGCTACACAGAAGGAGGAGCAGTGCTTCTGTCCTGGTGCAACTCAACTACTGCTGGAGACCTGAGCAGTCTCAGTGGCAGCAACTAACAGGAAGTCAGCTGTTCAGAGAAGGTAGGCAATGTAGTCCTAAGGGGTCTGCATGCCTTCCATGGTCCAAGGAGGAGAATGGATAGGGAAGAAGGGGAGACAAAAATAACAGCAAAATAAATTGTGTTTTCATTGGCATTTTTTAAGTTCAACTGATCCCATAGAATTCCTTTTGTTCACATCCCTATTTTACCTTTCCTTGAACAAAGAGATATGTGTCCTTTTGAATCTCTGTTGCCTTTGCACACACAGTGTAGCAATTTGAAGGGAAGGAAGGAGAGAATGAAGAAACAAGGAAGGAAGGAGTGACTGGCTCAGTCCCGGGCTTGCACCACCTACATACAGTAGCCCCACTTCTACCCTTGTAGACCTATGCCCTGTGTGTTTCATATGAGGCAGCAGTGGGATTCCAGGGTGCTCTCCAGGAGGCAGTAGGAAACATGAAGACCAGAGGCTCTCATTATGAGTTGGGAACCAAGCAGTGCATCACTTGCTTGGTGTGACCACAAACTACAGATTCCTTTTGACTTTTTTACTGCACTGGATTTTATTTTTGCATGTTGGATTTCAACTTCATTTCACAATAATCCTTCATACAAGTAGTTACGTCCTTGTTCTGGAGGTGTTACAAGTTCATTGCCAAACTTTAGAAAATTAGAGTTATTTTTAAAATAAATTTCTTTGAAACAGATTTAAGTGACACTGTATGAACTACTCTTTTTTTCCTTGATATTCTAATTTGATTTTTTTTTGCGCATTTTGAGATATTCAGTCTCTCTGTTCATTATCAACATTTCCTCATTCCTCTGACATTATATTCAATTATTTTAGATTTTTACCAGATATATAAGATGAAGAAAAAGTTTCCTGTAAAGTCGACATGATGGTGACTAATTGTTGAACGGTTCTGAAAGAATTTTATTTTTCAGTGCAAATACAGAACATTTACATAGATGGTTTTTAAAGTAGCTTTATGAAACTTAGAAAACACCCTCAGGTATTTGAGAAGAAAAGTCTTTAAGGAAGATTCTATACTAATTTTTTTTATTTTGTACCTTGAAGTACTTTTTAAAATATTGGTAATATGATGAAATTTAAAGATGATCAAATTTGAACTTTGGGGGGAAGGAAAAATGCTCAACATGGTTTTGTACAACTTGTATGGTCTTCTTTGTTTAAACATCTTCAGTGACTAGCTATTTCTACTGATTTAAGTGCAAATGCTCTTCCTAACTTTTCCCATTCTTCTTATTCCGACCGCACCCTACTGATCCAACTTTATATTACACTACTGTTTACTAGTTATCCTTGGCTACTACCCATGTTATTTCCTATCCCCATCCCTGAATGTCATGCATATTTATTCAGTTTAAAAATATTATGGCCTTTATGTAATAAGGGTAAATGGGAAGGACCAATATAAACATGAACAAAAGGATCCTGTTATGGAAAAACATGACAATCTTAAAGGTGGAAAGAGACATGATAATAACTAATGACCATGAAGCCCTGTGAGGGCTACAATAGTGTGATTTACAAAATGCTATAGGTGCAACAGAAGAAGGTAGGGTTGTCATTCTGGAAGACTTATAAGGAAAACTGCACTTGATTTGGGTGTTGAACAATTAAATAAGCATTTGCCAAAGGTACTTCCAAGGAATTGGTCCAAGCCATAAAATTATTAATGCAATTAATAATTATAAGAAGTTTTATATAATATTTTGCCAAGTAAAAATTGGTACATATATTGGGGACAACTCTACATTTATTCCTCAGGGAAACTTCCTATAATATGAAAACACTGTAGGGAAAAAACGATTATTCTCAATACCAGTCACCCAGTGACTTGGACCACTTCTAAAATCACCATGTCCTAGCCACTGAAACTTGTAAACTGATTCTAGAAGCACTTCTCCAAATAATGGAGAGTTTTTTTTTTTTTCAAAAGGAATGAGTCATTTCATGTAGATATAGCTATCACTTAAATTTTTCAGAAAGCTGGAAAAACACACTTTACTCCCAAGAGGAAAAAAAAATACCTTCAGGCACAATTCAAACAATTTATGTTTAAAATGTATGCATTTAGATAATTGCCATTTATATTCTTCAATTCCTTTCTTGGAGAGGAGGAAAATTTAAGTGTTATTATTATTACTACTATTATTATTATTTATACAATAAATGTATTAGTCAGACTTGTACTTCTGTACATGCTGGTGTAACAGAGAGCAGCTTTATCATTCTGACTTAAACTACAAAAAGAGAAAAAATGAACAAAATATATGAAACAATTATTTTAAGACATTGGCTATTAGGCAACAAGGAATAGTATTCCATGAAAGATGAGAAATAGGGAAGTCACCCTTATGATTGCTGCAGCTTATGGCCTTGAGCAAGCTTCTAGGCCACTCACAGGTAAAAGAAGTCCAGATGAACCCCACAGGCACCTGCATTGAGGAGACACACATGAGATGTCAGGAAGTCCAAGACAGATAGAATTTTCAGGACAGAGTACTAGAGGAGAGAGCTGTGCAGAGACAGCTCCACAGATTTTCAGAGTCCCTATCAAGTATTCAACTGAGTACTGACCAATGCATATGTATGAGAAAACTACCCACAGCTAGGAAGAGACTAGCTGGAATAATATAGGAACTCACACAAAGGTGGATAGTGATGATTCAATAGCCAGCCCAGAAATAAAAGCCCTTAATTCATATGTCCCTGAGTCGAAGATTAATAGTTTCATATTAGCAGAGTAAGTAACCTAAAAACTCCTTTGTTCCTACCTACCAAATGTTAAAAGTGACTCTAGATAATCAAATAACTTCACTAGTTCTAGAATAAAGCTCAAGAACATTTGTAGCAATTATCCAGCATTACATCCAATGAAAACTTTCCAAGTAAGCAAAGAAACAGAAAGTTTTAAATTATAATGAGGAGAAAAAAATCAATTGAAATTGACTTATTTTTAATGGGCAAAAAAAATCAATTGAAATGGACCTGACAGAGATGTTGAAGCTAACAAAGACTTTAAAACTTAGAACAGTATTCCATATTTAAAAATATCTAGGGATAAGATTGAACATGGCTAAGCAGAGACATGGAAGACATAAAAGGGACCCCAAGTCATCTTCTAGAGATTAAATTAAAATTTGTAAGATGATAAAGTACACTGGTTGGAATTAATAGCAGATGAGATATTGAGGAGAAAAAAAATAGTAATAGAAACGATTCAAAATAAAACACAGGGGAAAAGGACCAATATAGTTGATTATATGCATCAAGGAGCTTCAGAGCAACTTCAAATAGCCTAATAAACATGTCATTGTTTAGTATGGAGTTCCCAAGGGGAGGGTCAGAAAAAAAAAGTAGTTCAAGACATAACATCCAAAGATCTACAACTTTGGGAAAAATTATAAACTCACAGATTTAAGAAGCTCAACAACCCTAAACAATGAAGAAAACTATACCACAGCCCATCACATTCATACTGCTTAAAATCACTCATAAAGGATAGTTTAAAGAAAAGAAACCATAAAAGGTATCAGGAAAAAAGGATGAGAGCGGATTTCTCATCAGAAAAACTACAAATGAAAAGACGGTAAAACAACCTGTTTAATGGAGAGGAAGAAAGGAAGGAAGGAATGGAGGGAGGGAGGTAGAAAGGAAGGAACAGAAAGAAAAAAGAGAGAAACCCTGTCAAGGAAGAATTGTCTGCCCAGTGAAAATACCTTGCAAAAATGAAGGTGAAGTAAAGGCTTCCAGACATACAGATGCTAAAAGCTTTCACCAGCAGCAAACCCCTACTGTGAGGAATGTTGAAGGACGTCATAGAGTAGAAGGAAAAGGGTACCAGGAGTGCATAGTATTTACACAAAAGAATGAAGAGAAGGAGAAATTCTGGCTACCCTGTAAATGTAAAAGATTATTTTTTAAATCTCTTTAAAGGAAAACTAGCAAAACAACAACAACAAAAAAATAAAAGCAGTGTAGTATGGGGATTTAACACACGTAGATCTTAAAAATGCAATCAATTGCTATCTGCAATAGCACAAAAGCCAGAGCGTAAGAAATGGAAGTACACTGTCATAAAGTTCTTATTCTATTGATGAAGTGCAATAGTATCACTTGAAGATAGAGTGATAAAGAAGTATACTAAACCCTAAAGTAACCACTAAAATAATGAAGCAAAGAGTTGTAGCTAATAAAACAGCAAAGATAGAATCATAAAAATCACTCAATCTAAAATCAATGTGGTTTTTGTTTTTGTTTTTTTGGTACTGGGGATTGAACCCAGGAGCGCTTAGCCACCAAGCCACATCCTTAGCCCTATTTAGAGACTAGGGCCTCTCTAAATTGCTGAGGCTAGCTTTTGAACTTGCAATCCATCTGCTTCAGCCTCCTGAGCCACTGGGATTACAGGCATGTGCCAAGGCACCAGGCTGGTAAAAGTATTTTTATTATTTCTTATGAAAGTAAAAGATTTCACCAAGGAAAACTAACATAGTTTATATCTCCCCCTCCAACATACTAGTCTGAGAAACAATAATATGGAAAATACTTTTCAGGAAACCTCTACCATTTTTTGCCACAGTGCACACACCGATGCCTTCAATAAGTATTGTACATCTTTGCTGAAGTAGGCATATTGCTGAAACATCCTGCCTTTCTCTGTCACACAGGAAGAATTTAAAAAATTATGAGTGAATGGGAATGTCAATATTGACCTTCCATCTTTAAATTTATGTTAAAAGGGATGTGTTAATGTGCTCCAGTCATTTCTTACTAATAATGAATTGCCTGTGATACATCTTACAATGTACCTAGAATCCACCCATTTCATTTCTCAGCTTACAAATCCAACTCCAGCTAGAAAACTCTCCATACTTAATGGTCATTTCTTCTCTTACATCTTGAGTCACTTGATTGTTTCACTCCTTATTCCCTAAATTGTCAGGTGAGTTCCAATACATTTTGAAAGTTTGCCAGGCCATAATAATTCAAGTTAGGAAACCCTACCTTAGATACTATTTTTCAAGCATGAATTATCTTACTTGTGATTTTGATGGGAACTAATTTACTAATTAGTTTACATACTAGTTTACAAATAAGATCACAATACAGGGAGTTTGTGTTCTTGATTAGGAAGTCTGCATCTCAGGTTCCAGATGGTCTGGTGCCAAAGAAGGACCCCTTTCAACAAAGGGGTACAAATGTACTGAATGACTTTCTGAGCCAGGCTCTGGGCTTAACACTGGAAAATTATGTTTCTAGGCAAATAACATGCTCTGGTGGACATTCACCATTAGTGGAGGAAGACAGCAAACTGTACATGTGTTGGTGTTCAAAAGTTAGGTCACAGGTACCTCTGAATGAGGTTGGGGAAAACAGGACAATTAATGTTTCCTTTATCTGATTATAATGTTGTAATTTTAGGGCCAGGAGTTACTGTTATTACAAAAATGGGGTATTTAAAAATTGTTACAATTATTTCTCATGTTCTCTTTTTCCTAATTATGTTACTTCAATATTTTGTAGTTTTAATTTTATTCCTAATTTTAGGTTAGAAATTAGATAGTTCTAATTTTAGGCAGTTGGTATTTGAAAGATCTTTCTTGTGCAGGAAGATTTTTTTTTTTTACCCAAAATGAGAAAGAATATGTGTTTTGTATAATTATGTATGTATGTGTACATGTGCATGTTCATTTGTGTGTGTATGTGTGTGTGTGTGTGTGTGTGTGTGTGTGTGTGTAAATCCCTTGATCAAGGACTGAATCTTAGTAACAGGGGAGATGCAATTGTCATTTTTTTTTTTTTTACAATCTACAGTCTCAGAAGAATAAGATGGTGCTTATGGTTATGGGTAGTGATGGGCCAGGTTGTACTTCTTTATCATTATTTGCTGACGTATTTTTGTTTGCTTGTTTGTTCTGAAGATGCTGTCTTACAGTTGGATGATCAGGGCAGACCACTGATTTTATGCAGCTCAGTATTTCATGTTTAAACTCAGAAAGACTGGCTGGGAGCCCAGCTGACAGGTGGCGCTCACCATGTAACCAAGGCAGCCATACCCTGAGCCTGGCCTGTCACCTGACAGGTGGATCTGCTGATGAATTTGGGATCTTTTCAGCAGTAGACCTCACTCTTTTTAGTTGGATGGTCAGGCTCACAACCTTCAGGTGTGACCCTAAATTGCCATGGAAAAAGCCATTCCTAAAGAAACCTATCAGAAGCAAACCAGTTCTAAGAAACACCACACGTAGCCTAATAAACACGCAGCCATCACTTCATTTGTACTTCATAACTTTAGACTATTACTCCCCAGAATAAGATATCACCTTTCCTGGAGTGGAGCAATGTACAAATAGTGTCTGTGACAGGTGACAGGTGAGGTGGGTGCACTCACAGTGCAAGCAAGCTTTCTGATCTTGGGCCAATGGGTCTCACCTGTCAGCAGTTGTGACAGCACAGGGCTCACTGCCAAGAGCAGGAGCCCGGTGACTTTGACATGGCAGATGGGAGTCAGGTATAATAGCTGACATGGTAGATGGGCAACCCAGGGAACATTTTTCAGTGGCAAGGTTTGCACAAAAGGTCTGTGGCTCTACCCAACTAGCCCAGTGACTTCAGCATCTTCTGTGGTCCCAATAAAAATCTTAGATAATAACTAGCATTTAGAACCTATCATGTAGTGGATATTTATAAATATGAATATTTTCTTTACCCTTACAACAACCCTCCAAGACAATGGTCACAATATTGACATATGAGCAACTGAAGGTCAGCTGAGATGAGCATCTCAAGACTACATAACTGGGACTAGAGGAGTGGACTCAGACACAGACTTGCCCGGCTTCCTGCTGGGTGATTTCCAAAATTCTGTTACTGGAGTCACAACAATTTCTTGACTCTATAGCTCAATGAATCATTTCTACTTCACATTTGTAGTAAAAGGGAGGAACTAATAATGATAGGAATAAAACATAAGTTGAAAAATAAAATAATCAATTGAAATATTCTGTGTTTCTTCCTGTTAGGTATAATACCTGGCTTATTACAAATTCCAATAGTGCCTTTTTTTCCCCTAAAAAAAAGACTTGACTTATTTTAAGTGACTGGCAAGAGAATTTTCAAATATCAGACCTAAACAGGAACAGATAAAACCTTAGGACTCCCCTTAGATGTGTGGTATGTAATTCACATGTAACATGAGTGTAATCAGATGAAAGAAAAATGGGAAAAAAACTGCAGCATTTTTCATATTTGGGAAGCTGGCAGAATTTATCTCCTCAACAAAACTGCTCTTTTGTTTGGGGAAATATTTTACTGGAACTTTGGAACATACCAAAATAGAGCCAAGAGCCTGTGTAGAATGGGGAAGTTAAGAAAAAGCAGAAGTAAACTATGTAAAAAAAATTTTTTTAAAGTAGCCTTCTTGGGAGTGAGGAGAGGCCAGTTGAGGAGAGCTGAGAAAGGCAGGAGAAAAGGCTAAGGAATGGAGCCCAGCACCGAGGGGAGCCAGCATAGAGCAATGTCTGTTCTGTCACTTCAGGAGAGAGGACCATCTTTACATGGCTTGGTTGAGTTGTAAGCAATGGTCCTAAATACTGATTCCAAGTTTCCCTTCTCAGGAATATAATTTCATTATGATAGGTAACGTGTTTATGCCAATTCTCTGAACACTTGACTCCTCTGTGTTACCTGCCCTGAGGATCAGATTGAAGCAAGGGGTGGGATGCATACTCAGGAAGGCCAGTGAAGAGAGGGCAGCACAACCTAGCAGCATGCATGCAAGAAGGAACTGGCATCCTCTGTGAGTTCTGGAAGGAACCAGTGTGCTCAAGAACCCAGAACATCAGGCTGGAGCTGGGGGTGTCGGTGAGGGCCAAGTTACCACGGAGGATGAGAGATCTTGCTTACTATATCATCTCTTCTATTTAAAAATGAATCTTTTGATAATCTCATCCTGTATTATGGCTCTAAATACCTTCTACTTATTGATGTCTAAAGCTAAAGTTCAGCTCTAATTTCTCCACACCTACCTAGCATTTCCACTTGGCTCTCTGATGGTCATCTAGAACTTAATGTGCCCAATATTAACCTGTTAATTTGCTAATTCCTTCTCAACTTACCCCTTGCTTAAGTTCCCCATCTCAGTAAATGCCATCACCATTCACTGTCAAAAAAAAACCCAAACCCTGTTACCATTCTTGAATCCATTCTAATATTGATCCCACCTCTAAAATATATCTCAAATCTCATTGCTTCTCAAAATCTTCACTGACCATGCTCTGAGCTACTGTCCTAGCCAGTCTTTCACAAAAGTCTGCTCTCTGTTTTTACTATTTTCCTCCTCTCTGGCCCATCCACCTCGTGCCTCCAAGTCCATGCTCTGCACAGTGGTGAGAGTGAGCCATCTGTCTTTGCTCAGAACCCCTCGATAACCTTCTTGATTGGGCATGCTTGCATCTCATCTCAAGCATATTTGTATCTCAGTAGCTAACACAGTACTTGGCACAGAAAACGTGTTTAATAATGTCTGTTTGTTCACTGACTCGATCCATGTAATATTTTTCTATTTGTAAAGGAAGGCAGTAGGAATTGGGGAGGTGTGTAGTACTAAGGAAGGTGTGATGTACTCTTCGGCAGCTTTCTTTTCAAGGCTAATTTCACAGCAAACATAGGATTATGTTTTAACAGTTTCTGAGAAATGATAGCAAATGGCAGAAAATCTGTACATTAGCAACATAGACAACTTCATGGCTCAGGAAATGAGAAAATGCAAAATCGTGATAGCATAAATAGGGGGTTTTATGTATATATAGCTTCCTCTTAGCCCAATCTTGTGTTTATTGAATATTCATTGGGGTATGTTAGAACAGTGTACAATATTTTATGAGTTTGGCAAAGTGATAAAGAGCTGTGTGGTTTATGTTTTTCCTACCAAAAAAGCACCATAAAATGGACTCAAACTGGGTCTTCAGCATATATGCATCAAAGGTGATCAAAGAATAAATTTATTTCACTGTCCCTATTGGTTCAGACTCAATCTGTTTGGTGAATGCCCCTATTTTGTAGTCCTTCATGGCTATTGACAACTTTTACAAAGGTTTGTCCTTTATTTGTGTCCTCTCATCTCTTCCCTAACATATGCCCCCAATATCTTCTAACCACATTTCCTTCTTCAAGAATTTTACTTGTAGAACAACTCTCTCCAATAAAGATTTGCACTAATAGGCCCAGTTATTTCAAAATATTATGAAATGGACCACATCATATTGTGACTGTAAAGATGTCTAATAGGTATTTCCTTGATCTTTGTACACCTTTTACTCCATCTATTTTTCTACTGCTATAACAAAATACCACAGACTAGGTATTTTATGAATAACAGAAGTTTATTTGGTTCAAGGTCCTGAAGACTGTAAAGTCCAAGAGCATGGGACAAGCATCAGGCAAGAGCCTTTGTGCTATACCAAAACATAGCAGAAAAGCAAATGCATACCAGCAGACAGAGGAAACCATACCATACTCATTTTTGTTATCAGGAGCCCACTCTATTCCCAGTATAAGAGCATTAGCCCATTTATTGAGGAATTGGGGAAGTGTGTAGTACTAAGGAAGGTGTGATGAGAAATGATAGCAAATGGCAGAAAATCTGTACATTAGCAACATAGACAACTTCATGGCTCAGGAAACGAGAAAATACAAAATCGTGATAGCATAAATAGGGGGTTTTATGTATATATAGCACTCACAATGCCCAGCAGGCAAAATCATTCTTGAGATCTAATCACAGTGATGAACTGACACATAGTAGGTACCTAATGAACTTCCTTTGGATGACCAGATGGGTGATTTGGGAGGTGAATGAACCATGGAACATATAATTTAGTAGAATTTAGACTCATGATACTAGATTATAAATAGATTTGGAATTTGAATGCAATTTGAATATGATGTTTTAAGGAGCCAATAATTTTATTACTATTAAACATTTCAGAATGGTTTGTGAGAGGGGCCATAATCCTATCACAAAGCAAATGATCATCACCTAATAGAGTGTTTGAAATCTTGCCAGCCAAATTATCAATAAAAAGTAATTTTTATCTAAGTAGAAGCCACCTTAGTCTCATAGTCATCTTAACATAATTGCCTTTAAAGAGAAGTTAACAGATTTAATCATTTATCTATAAATATTATCTTATATTTCTTAAATTAATGAAATTCAGGAGAGTAATGCTTTGAATTTACCTCTCCTCCCCCTTCAAAACCTCATAGTTAAACGAATGTCTAAACACTATTGTTAAATTATAGTCAAATTAATTTGCCTAGAATTTTCTGTTTCTTCTCTTTTTTTCCTCTGTCAGTCCTCTGCCCTGGCTTTTTAAACTTCTACCCTCTTTCCAAATGCCTTCCACTTTCGTTTCCTCACTCTTGTCTCTATTTTATTTGTCTTTCATTTCCTCTCATAGTCTGTCTTTCCTTTAATTAGTCAATAATTCACTGCTATTCTGCTATTCTGCTATTTTTGCTTCTTAGTGACTTTAAAAGCCTGGTGTAGAATGTGTATCTCACAGTGGTAGATTTCATTATCATTCTCTATTCTTCACTTCTCTCTGAATCTACTCCCAAGATCAGCTGTATTATCTGTCATAAATTTGGTGCATCCACAGTGTTCACCTGTGACTTTGGGATGACTTCCCTTGGATGTAATCATATATCCCCATCCCACCAATCTTGGGCTTGACCATGTGAATTGCTTTGGCCTCTGGAATGTGAACATATACCAGGTTTGACATTCACCAGATTTGGCATATACAAGGTCTCTGTAGGCTCTAAAAGCCACTGGGTACCTCTGCTCACCTGTCTGTTATTTTGCCATAGCGACATCCAGACCTGCCTCAGTTATCAATGGGATGTGAAAGACTGAACCTGTAACATGAAGTTAGGCCAAGCTAAGCTCAGTCCACGTCAGCTGGCCCCACTCAACTTTCAGACTAGTGAAAACAAGTGCTTGTTTTGAGCTATCAAACTTTGAATTGGTTTGTTACATAGCAGAAACCAAATGATAACACTAAATTGAATCAGAGTTCACCAAAGAGACTCCAGCAGGCAAAATTATTCTTATTTGCTGATCCTTTCAAATACCTGACCAGGTCAGGTTGTGGCCCAGTTAGTTGTTATACAGTGACTCCAACCAAAAGTCTTATCTGTACTCAAGTCTGCACATGTTGCTTATTTCTTCAGCCCCACCCCTGGATCTGACAGAGCTTTACTACATCTTCTACCAGTGATTCTCTATTACAAGAAAAGAAAGCACCAGAACTCCAGGTGTTTGTTCTAATTGTACCTTTCAACTAATCTCCATGTATCCACTTTGGGTGCTTTTTGTGCAATCTTGTATCAAGCACCCATAATGACCTTTCAAAACCATTAACCAGTTCACATTACTCATAATCTTATACTCTCTTTGACAACATTTGATAACTGGAGTGCTATGGTTTGTGTAAGTATCCTCTAAAGCCCCATGTGTTAAAGTCTTTGTCCCTAGGATGGCACTATTAGGAAGAGGTGGGACTTAGTAGGAGTTTCTAAGGTCACTGAGGGGCATCCCTTTGAAAGGAATTTGAGGCCCTGGCCTCTTCTTTTTATTTTGCTTTCTGACCATGAAATGAGTAGTTTGCTCCTCCATTTGCTTCTGCTATTGCCATAGGGCATGTCTAGTAGAGGCCAAGAGCAAGGGGTCTGCCTAATCTTGGACTGGAAACTCCAAGTCCAACTGTGAATGAAAATAAAACTTTTCTCCATATAAATTAATTATCTCAGATACTTTGGTATAGTGAGGGAAAGCTGACTAGCACATGGAGCAAGATTTTAACTTCTTATGCTTCCTTTGACTTTACCTCCATTTACTTCTATAGTCCCATGTACTTTAGCCACACAAACTTTCCTTTAAAAATGTCATGCCTAGGGGCTGGGAATGTGGCTCAAGTGGTAGCGTGCTCGCCTGGCATGCGTGCGGCCCGGGTTCGAACCTCAGCACTGCATACAAACAAAGATGTTGTGTCCACCAAAAAAACTGAAAAATAGATATTAAAAAATTCTCTCTCTCTCTCTCTCTCTCTCTCTCTCTAAAAAAAAAATGTCATGCCTATTACCATCTCACTCTTGACCATTCTGATAAAAATCCACTCCTTATCCCATTTTCAAGTTGTTCTTGAATACAACCTGCCTGCCCCCATCTACTCCCATTACATCCTGCTGTATTCTGGGATATGCTTTGTCTGAAATGCTTTTGAAATTCAAGGGAACAGGGAATAACAACAGAATATCAATAGTGAAGGAAAGAGACCAGTGATCAGATTTAGAGTTATCGCTTGTTCTCATCTTTGAACCAAGAAAGCAGACAGAATAAGAGTTCCTTCTTTTACATTTTCAGATAGGAAAATCTTAAGATGACCTTCCCTTGATTTCCAACTTTTTCAATGAAGTAAAGTTTGAGATGGCTATTCAGAGGTGTTCTACAATCCTAGTGTCTCAAACTTATATTTAATAAAATATTTTGTTCTAATAAACCACTTTATTGAGGTATAATTGACATACAAAAAGTTGTATACATTTTATGCATGTAACTTGATGAATTTGAAGATGAATGTGAAGTCAGCACCACAATCTATACCATCAACATATCTATCACTTCCAAAAGTTTCCTCTTGCCTTTATTTTTATTTTTTTTGTTTGTGTGCATGATAAGAACATTTTACATAAAATGTACCATTTTGCAAGTTTAAAGATACAATATTATTACCCATTGGCACTAGGCTGTACAGTAGATCTCTAGTATCTCTGTCTTCTATCACTGAAATTTTATACTATTTGACTAATAACTTCCTATTTCACCTTTCCCTAGCCCTTGACATCTACAATTTTCTTTTGTTCTTCTACAAGTTTAACTAGTTTTTAGCGGGCTGGATGAGCTCCGCTCCTGCCTGCCGCACCCCTGCTGAGCGCTTCCCTGCTGGGCTGTCAGTGCATGCCGGCTTGCAATCTTGCAACCTGGTTGGGCACAAAAACACAAGCCAGTCAAACTGAGACAAAGTTTTTTTTTGTGAGAGGCCGTGTGCGTCCCCTAACAAGTGGGTCCACCACGTGTGTTCTACCTGAGCCGGGGGCACTCCACTCCCCCAGAACACCCTCCTACCATCCTTTCCCAACCAATGGGAACTCTCCCATTACAAGAGTGACATGAGTAACCTGAGTCCCAAAACGGGCCCAGGTAAACAGCAGGAGACAATTACCATAATAATGTAACTTAACATAATCATAATTTGAATGGCTGGCTGGCAGTCACTAAACCCAAAGGTGCCTGTATCAATATTTTTGCTGTGGCTCCTAGCATCTGCCCCCTTCTGTTTAATTAAACAACAGGCAATGAGGCTAGGGACCGTGCCTGTTAGGTATGTCCAATTCACATATGGTTCTTACCCGTCATGGGAAAACTGACCTTATTGCATCAGTCTCCTGGCTTAGGTTGATACCACTGTAACCGAATCATACCCGTCACTGACTACCGGTCCAGTATATAGCCATACCTGTGGAGTAGGCCTATGCACCAGTGGGGGGGTGAGGTTCTTGCCTCACCTCTGTTGGCCCCCAAATTTAACCTTGGTGCCAGTGGGGGGGTGAGGCTCTTGCCTCACCTCTGTTGGCCCCCAAATTCAGACCATCACTAGCAGAAGGGAGAAAGACACAGAATTGCCACGACACCAAGCCAATTGACGGCTCCTTGGAAACACTGGTGACACATCGGCTAAGATATTTAGCACTACCAGTTCGGTGTATCAACAAATAGAGCACAATGCATACAGGTGATACATAGTCCAGGCAAGTTGTGTAAGCAGTTCAAAGTGGAGGAGTCTATCAATATGTCCATTTCCTCCCAAAGTAAATTAAGTCCTTGATTGAGCAGTCTTACTGAGTTATATTGATTGATGTATCAGTTTATACAGTTTACTGTGATAGCTATCATAAAAGTTGTAGTTTGGTTTTATCTTCACCGGCACTGGGATGGAGATGGGAATTATGGCCATGTTGCTAAAGAGACATTATCCTGAACAGAATTATGAAATATAATGAAAAGGAAAGGTGAAAGTAAACAAACAGATCTGTTAACCACCTTTAAAAGCAAAATTTAATAACAGCTGTTTACCTAAAGTAAATTAAACCATATAAGTCACGTGACTTAATTTTTTTTTTTTTGATACTTGTATCTATTTATACATGAGCGCTCCTTATAAATGAAATATGGACATACACACATACAGACATACAACACAAAACAGTGCATACATAACATAGAACATATAAGACAATAGTAAATAAAGGCCTTGTAGCTATAGCTAGGTGAAATCTCCATTGCAATGTTTAAAAACTTTACAGTTAAAAAAAATAAAACACAGTCAAAAAATAAAACTGATCAGAAAAACATTAACCTAGGTTTGTATGAGCTTAAAAAATAAGGTAAAATAAAATAAAATAAAATAAAATAGAACTTTATGATGTGGGAAAAATGCAAATAATAAAATAGATATTGAAAAAGGCACCGTGGTAAATCACTGTCGCAGATGTAAGAATAGCCAGGCTGGAACTCTGGATATCAGCTGTTATGGATTTGAGTCAAATCATCTTCTTTTTCTGTAGAAATTGTTTTAGTTAATCTCTCTGGAATCCAAATTGGTTGCTGTTCCTCCTGTGGAAAAACACAGACGGAGCCCCGACTCCAGACTATTACTGGGTCCGGACCTTTCCATTGTCCTGTTAGAATATCTTTCCAAAGTACCTTAGGCTTATGTACATTTTTCGGATACATATGTCTTTCCGCAGCACTAAGTCCTGATGAATCCAAATTTAGAAAGTTTAGAGTAAAAAGGGTTATTTTAAGTTTATCTTTGGGGGATATATACCCCTTACTAATTCCCTCCTTTTGTTTTAATAAGTACATTTTAATAGTTTGATGAGCTCTTTCAACTATGCCTTGTCCCTGTGGGTTGTATGGGATTCCTGTTATATGAGTAATGCCAAATGATGAGCAAAATTGTTTAAAAGATTTGGAGGTGTAACCAGGACCGTTATCAGTTTTTAACTGTTTAGGAACACCCACAGTGGCAAAATTTTGTAAGCAATGAGCTATAACATCTTTAGTTTTTTCTCCGGGATGAAGGGAGCCCATCAAAAATCCAGAAGAAGTATCAACTGTAACATGTAAATATTTTAATTTTCCAAATTCTGGCAAGTGTGTGACGTCCGTTTTGGTTCATCGTATAAGTGCTATCATGTAGTAAATGTGCTTCTATATCTGTCTTATTAGGTTTATCATGATATTCTTAAGGGTCATTCATGTTGTTCCACATGACAGGATATTCTTCCTTTATAAAGCTGAAAATATTCCATTACTTATATGTAGCACATTTTCTTTATCTATTCCTCTATGAATGGACATTAAGGTTGCTTTCATGTCTTAGCTATTGTGAATACCTAGATCAAAGAGCTCTTTGGGATCCTGATTTCACTTCTTTAGGATATTTACCTGGGAGTGGGATTGCTGAAATATATAGTTGTTCTACTTTTAATTTTTTTGAGGAACTTCTGCATGTTTCCATAGTGGTTGTACTCTTCTACATTTCTACCAATAGTGTACAAGGGTTTCAGTTTCTTTGCATGCTTTCCAACATTTGTTCTTTTCTTTGTATGTAATACTCATCCAAACGGGTATGAGGTCATATATTCATTGTGATTTTGATCTACATTCTGTGAGATTAGTGACGTTGAATATCTTTTCATACACTTGGTGGCCATTTTTATATCTTCTTTCGGGAATTGTCTACCCGAATCTAAACCCATTTTTAAATCATGTTTGTTTTTATGCTGTTGCATATAGGAGACTTTTAGATATTAACTTTTTACCAGATTGATGGTTTGCAGATATTATCTCTCATTCTTTAGGATGTCTTTTCATGCTATTGGTTATTTTGTTTGTTGTGTAGAATATTTCACTCGTGTAAAATTTGGAAAAGAAAAATGAAGAAGAAAGTGAAAAATAGGAAAATGTGATTTCACCAACCTGACTTCATATGTATAGCTTTTGTTTATGCAAGCTGGAATTTCGATCTTGTCATCATATATCATCTTACCATTACCATAAATTTCAAATTCTGTAGCAAGACTTTGTCTAATGTTTATAGACAAATTATATAGATATAATAATTAAGGTTTAAAATTTTCTCATAAAACTAAATCATCCTTATTTTAGACTTCTCCATTTTTGAGTGTCTCTTTTTTGGGTGAGCATCATATTTGAGTAATTTTTTTCAGGGAATTGTTTTCAGTATTAAACTTTCTGAATCAAGGATTTTATAGATTGTTTCCTGTGACTACTTGGCTGGGTATAATAGTCTTTAATTACAATAATTTGCCTTAAAAAAGTTGTTCCATTGTCTTCTGACATTAAATGTTCATAAGAAATTTGATATCTACCCCATTTCCCTTTTTTTACATGTGAACAATTTTTTTTCTTCCTGAATGCATAGCAGGAATTTTATTCTTAAAATTTATTTTTCAGCAGGTTATAGCTTGATATTTGTATCTTTATAGTAATCTACAAATATTAACCTAGTTATTTGAGGCTTTATTTAAAATCATTTTCTTATATGGCTCATTTACCATAATTATGACTCTATGAATGATTTCTTTATCATAAAATTAGTATATTTCATATAACATTTTATCTGTTGGAAAAAGAGAGGCTCAAATTGATCATGTTTTCTGATGCATAAACTTTTGACTTCATAATAACTTATTTTACACCAATTTGGTCACAGATGCTATTGTAGGTGAAGAAAATAGAGAATAAAACATGTTTCATGTCGTAAATAAATTTATAAATATTTTAATGTTATGACACTATAATAATAAGAGACCAGACCAATAATGTAGAAAAGTACTTAGATGTGTCTTTGAAAAAGAGAAATCAAGTCCAGTTTGTTTTCATACACTGCTGACATTAAAAGCTCATAAACAGTTCTGTGGTATATTTAATGGTAACAAAATATATACACAAATCTATACACATAATTTATAAATAAATCAGTATAAACAGATGCTTTATAATAACAGCTTTTATGTTCAGTATGTGGTACATACTGCACTGAATCCTTTTCTAGATCATCTGACATAATTCTCACAATAACCCCATGGGTTATAATTTATCTCTCTTTTACAGATGAAAAAATAAAACTGAGTTGAGTCCCAAGGTCAAATAATACAGGACACTAATTACGTATTCAATCAAAAGTCATTGAATGAGGGAATGAACTGGGAGTTAAAGCCAAAACATGGTAAATCGAAAATCTTTATCTTAAGTACTACATTTAAAATATAAACAGACAGGTCACTACAGAGAAACAAAACAAAACAATACAAATAAAAACAAGGGGCTGGGGATGTGGCTCAAGTGGTAGCGTGCTCGCCTGGCATGTGTGCGGCCCAGGTTCGATCCTCAGCACCACATACCAACAAAGATGTTGTGTCCGCCAAAAACTAAAAAATAAATTAAAAAAAAAACACAAATAAAAACAAAACAATTCTAGCTAGTACTAAAAGATGAAATGATTTGAACTAAACCTATCATGAATTATGATTCTGTTATTTAGATTAGTTTTCTGCTCCCCCCTTTTTAGGTAACTTGATTAGACATTTTAACACAAAATAACTTTATAAAACTTGATTCATATGAGAGCCTTAAATATGAACTTCTTTAAAATCATGATATTCAATAATTAATCATAGAATTAATAAAGAGAAGATGAGAGTTTTAAACCACAAGTAGGTCTGAAAATTTGCATTGTAAATATCAGTTTATATAAACTGTTTTAGAGAACTTATAGTGGAAGAATCTAATATTTAGGCTGATGCAATTTATGCACAGGAAAAATAATTAAGAAGGCTGAAACCTCTATACATAATGGTTGCATAGCTGACAGCTTTCAGTTAAAAAAATTCTCATGAAGTTATTTTACATAAAGTAATTATTTCTTTCAGTTATAAATTATTAAATATGTGTTTTTATCTCTAAACATACTTTTCTCCTAACATAACTACACACTTATTGTGGAACATTTAACAATATAAAAAAAATATTAGAACATCAGTGTCACCCATTTATTCCATTACCCTTAGATAACAACTGTTGACATTTTAATGATATATACATTCATTAAACACCTAGTTCACAATGGAGACTTGTGCAAGGTCATTAGTAATGAGTTAGACAATTTGATTACTACACTATTAGTTTCCACAAAGGAAAAAAAAAGTATTTGAAATTTAATTTATAAATTTGGATTTAATCAGTTTTTTTCCTCAATGTTCTCTGTTACTTGAAATAAACCCAACTTTAAATGATTCAGAAAGTCACTGGGCATAAAGAAAAAATTAAAATTAGAGGGAATGAAGAAGCCAATAAGCAGTTGTAATATGAAGAATCAGTATTACTTTTTCACTACAAAATAATGGTAAATTTAAAAAAGATAGGCTACAATTTAAGGCCAATACAGAGATTGCTGCACTTCTAACTTTAGACAAATCATGTGAACCCCTAAAGTTTCAGTGTAAACAACAAAGGTCTAATTGTTTCCTTTAAAAATTAGTTACACAGTTTACCTAGCTTAATATTCTTGAACAACAAAGGAGGGTTTTTTTTGGGGGGTGAAGTAGGGCTTGGGGGTCGGCTAAGGATCTATAGCTGGAGGCCTGGGAAAGACACTCAGGAAAATGCGGCATTTAGGGCAGGAATAGATCACTGGGTGGATAATTAATGGTGGCAAAGACAAGAGGTCTTCCCTTCCTTGGGCTTGTTCTCACACTGGGGACATAGCTTATAGCCCTGAGGAAGGTTTTATTTATTTATTTATTTATTTAATTTAAAGATCATTCTTTCTGAAACTTTTGGTCTTTCTGTGGTTTATTGAGCTAGTTTCTAAAGTTCAAGAAGGTCAAGACAGAAGGTATCTTCTCCAAGGCATTAAACAGACATTAAAGGAACAAAGTCAGTCTGCAGAGTTTCCACAGGGTCTTCTTCAAAGATGTAATCTACAAAGGAATTTTTTTTTTCCACATAAGACCTTTACTTAATGACTTTAAGAGTTTTAATTGATTTCTTTTTCTCTTTCAGTAAAAGTTTAAAACCAATCAAATTTGAACACATAAATTAATATTAACAGTTTAAATAATGCTCCAGACTGAATCCTAAGTTTGAAAGTAGGAGATGGTTTGTGACATATTTGTGTCTTGATGCTTCTCACATAAATTTCTTGAATCGGAATTTTCTACATTCGTTAATAAACACTACATGAGTATATGTAACAAGAGTATGAATAGTGATTTTCAACTTTGAAGTTAATACAAATAAACTTTATTTTTATAGTATTTAAAATAACCCTACATACGTTTTATAAGTAATTTTGTTGCACAAGTAGTAAAATACAACATATGCATGATCTATCAAAGTGTTTCTTCTATTTATGTCATGGCAATAAATATTTAAAACCAGATAAAAATAGATATATTTTAATAACAGTAAAATACACATTGACTAATATTTATCAATTTTGTCAATAAGGTATGGTTATAATATAGTAGTACAAGAAATGATTATATTGACATGTTCTTAGTGTCATAGATATTATATGAATAAAAACAGCCTTCACATCATTTGAACAATAATGTGTTGTATTTTGAATCATTTTTAAAATAATTATAGGTAAACAATTTTTTAAATTTCCTGTTTTTACTGCCTGTGTGTGTACATTCGCATACATGCACATAGATCATGTGTCTTCATTTAAAAGCCGTGGCTTCTATAAAATTTAATTACATCTCCCTGCAGCTTTAAATTGTGAGTGGCTTTAAATCAAGTGTGTCTTCAAAACAGGGGCAGCTTCTATTAAATTTAATTATGTTTCCCTGCATATTGCACAGTGGAGGTGTAGCTGTTAAATGAGGGCATCTTCTATTAAAACAGCTCAGAAAAGATGCAGGAGCAAGGTGGACGGCCTTCGTGCTTCTTTGAAAGGAATAAAAATACTGTTGCTTGACGTAGTCAAAATGTTCTTGAGCCAGCTTTAGTAATGTAAGACAAAGCCAAGAAGATTGAATTTTTCATGCTATTTTCATGTATGATATGTACATTTTTGGAAATATTCCACTTATGTTAATGTTTCAATACATTAAATGTGAATTCAAATGATTGAAGTGTAGAGAGTCTTTTGCATTATATTTGAAATTCAAAACCATATGCGTCACTAATTTCCAGCCATACAAAGGGGATTAAAGAGGCAAAGCAGCTTGAAATTATAATTTCTTTTGTCAAAAAACAAACAAACAAAGAACCCCAGGAATTTTTGTAACACCCCCAAATAATTTTTTTCTCTTTCATCTTAAAGTAAAAAAAAAAAAAATGTTTTATGACTGGAAATCTCCTAATAGTTGTTTGACCATATAAGACTAATTTTTATTATGATATGTATTTGATCATATGTGTTAAATACTAAAAGTATTTTTTTTTAAATTGAGGTTAAGGAAAGGGATGAATGAATCACCTATAAATTGAGATTGATACTGAGTCCCTGTATTGGAAAGATTGATATGTAAAACAATTTTTTTTTTAGTTGTAGATGGACACAGTACATTTGTTTATTTATTTCTATGTGATGCTGAGAATCGAACCCAGTGCCTCACACTTGCCAGTCGAGTGCTCTACCACTGAGCCACAACCTCAGGCATAAGATTTATATTATTAATCTTGGAAGTATAAATTGCTTAAACAAAGTGTCTATAGGTGCAGGCTAAGTAAAATGGATAAATTTTTCTATGTGTGTTTCAAAATATTTAATATATATCATGATATTATTTATTATTACCATTACTATTGTTGCTTCTGAGAGGGTGGGAGAAGGTTGATTTTGGAAGAGCCATCTCCCTCAATGACATAGAATTTTAAAACGTATTACCATTAAGAGTGTAATACTTTGAGAAATAAGTCTAATTACAATAAAATCATAGAAACTTATGCTTGCCAAACTTGATGGAATTTTTTTTCCTTTGGAGTTTTTCCTTTTATAAGCTGGGGGTCCTTTCCTAGGATGTAAACAAATGTAGTCTTCTCCTCTTGAGCAAAGTAAAACTCTGGCCATTATCCTAACTTGTCTAGAAATAAAATTAATTCACACAACTGGCATCTCTTTTGAAATGCAGACCTCTATAGTGTGATGTCCTGTCCTTGAGAATTACCATGCACTGGTGCAGACATGTTTACATGGAAAATAAACAAACTTTTAACGAGCAAGGGATGCTCTTGCAACTAGTCTGTTTTCTGAGATATATATAGTAATGCATCAAAGACAGGTGTTTGTCCTCAATACACTTTTACCTTAAGGTAAAAACACTTGACTCTTACCTAAAATTTGTACACGTAAACTTTTCATTTGTTATTAAATATCACTTTCAAAATCTTTCCAGGTGTTAGAAGTGTGTCTATATGAGCATACAGAAGTGAAATTTTGAATCAATCATCTTGTAATTTAGGTGGATCTACAAGTAAGATCAATCAGTCTTGGAGGGTCAAATTTTTGTTATAGCTTGTCTCCACTGGCTGAAAATAAGAATGAGGTTTTCAACTCTATTGACTATATTTGCTCGGGTTGAGAATTCTTTGAAAACTTACATTTAATCAGTTGATTTTTTATTATTCAGAATACATATTTAGCAAAGCCCTGACATGACATTATATTTTCTCTTAAATTTATCAACACATTGCAACTTAATAGGCATAGCTTATAAAAATGATTTGTAGATTATTTGTTTAAATTATGGTCATTTTGTTGATTGGCTTGCTGTTTGAGAGAAAATGTGCCCAAATAAATTACAAACGAAGATGTTCATTAGTAAATTGGGGGAGTGAGGATAGAAGAGGCAAAACCACCCAAATGCTTGGAGATTAGCTGAGTACCAATATATTCAGGTACCAACATCTGTTAGGTACTCACAGTTGTTAATGAGTTTCTTTTTCCACTAAAGAGCAGGAGATATTTTTTTTCACTAATAGTAGTAAGGAATTTTATGGCATGTTAAGAATGTGCTCTATACATATTATGTATGTGTGTATGTGTGTGTATATGTGCATTAAATAGCAAAGTTTCCTGCATTCCATTTCCACTATTTCTAAAGACTGTATAAAATAAAATGATTAAAATGTCACTGGATCCACATGCTTATTTTGCAATAAGAATTTCTTTCTACAAAAGAGAAATGCTGTTTAATTTCAATGTGATTGTGAATTTTGTAAAATGAGGATGTAATAGCATTTTACTTAAACTTATAGCATCTTCTGCTCATATTGTGTTTCAGAATAGTTCCTTCATAATTAAAGTGTCAAAAAACACATTTGTAACAAGAATGATGAAATTCATTCTGAATAATCCGTTAGCAAATAATAACCTGCATTTCCTGCTCTCACACAGAATCATTTAATACCTTTCAATCATTTGGTTCTTCCCTCTTTTTTCTTTTTCTTGTTACTCTTAGAAAATAACTTCCTATAACAGCTTAAAACTATTTTATGGTCTTAATGGAAGTTTCTCTTTAGCTGGAATGTTATATGGTTAGGAAATGTTTCAATAAATATGTAAAATGCTCTTCCCAGATTCCCACTGGATGCCTCCCAATCTAGAGCACTTCCAAAACAATAAGCAAGGCAAACAAATACTGCTTCAAAATAATCATAAGTTCTCATTCCCCCAAACATTGTCCACTCATCTTTCCATTTTATTGATGAAAGCAGAAATCATATTGTGAATGATTTTTATCATGGTGAGATGAAGCCAGGGTGACACTTAGGTGCTAAACATAGTACGTTTCTGAAATGTTGAAGGAGCAAGTCAGTTTATTCCTGTGGATTTTTCCCTAAGATTGTAATGTTTCCTACTAAAGTGACATTCAGAAAAAAAGTAAAATAATAAAATGGCATTTTTGTTATATTTACAAAGTAAAAAAACTATTTAGAAAACATAATATTTACATATACAGATAGATATTTGTAGGGGACTATAACAAAATGCAAAAATGAATAAGCAAGGAATATTCATGTAAATAATTTAGCTTATATCATGAAAATCAATGTTCTGGTTGGCTTAATATTTTCATACCACATATGCTTTAAACTTAGCTTTTGGAGAATTATTGGATCAGACACCCTATGTCAGAATGATAAACATATTTATAAAGCCCATACATAGTGAGTTTTCATGCATCTCTCTTTTTCATCTACTTTAGTACAGTATTCAAACTGTAAAAGGCAAGCAACCATAAATCATTTTATAATCTATCTTAAAATTTTACCCCAACACAGGTCAAGCATAATTATAGGAGGAAAAAAAATCTTTTTAAATAATTTATTCTTTTAAAATGCTTGTACCATCTACTGCAGCTGCAAAACCATAATGCTTTCATTAAGGATCACATCTGGGCTGCATTAAAACAGGAGCCTTTCCCAGCCTGGAGTGTTTGTCAGGTTGAAAGTTTTTCTCATAGCTCCTGAAGCCTTTCCAAAAATCGAGGGCTAAGACAGAGAACAGACCTTGTCACGAGCTGGTACCCGGTTTAAGTACATTCCTGCTATGTTATTCACCGTCTGGCTCTAATTCGGAGGTACATCTCCCTTGTGTTCACTTTATTAACTCGCATATGACTAGCTCTTTTGTTTAATATGGAAATAAAGAAAACAGGGTTTGTTAGAGAATGGTTCTATAGATGGAGACTTTTATTTTTCTACACACTTGCTTTCCCCCACCATGTTTTCTCTTTAAAGCAATTTCCCTATATATTAACCAGCTGTATAATGAAAAAGATAGATAATGCAGTGAATTCACAATAAATCTTGTTTTCTACTCCATTTTATGGAAAAAAGTGGGTGGAAATACACAGATCTTTATTCATTGCATATTTTTTTCTGTAATCTGCCATTAGTTTTATCTTGGAAATGAAAAGAAAAAAAGTGTTATCCATAGACATGTGATATGAAAGCAAAATTATCTGAATTTTAGAGAAATTATTGCAACAATGTATTATAAAGTTGAATAGAATGTCAGTGAACACTGGAATGTCATGACATTAAATAAAGAATAGAGCTATTTTTATAAAACTTTCAATAAGTCCTAAATTATATTTGAATGAAATCAGCCACCAACCGAAAAGAGAAAGATTAAAAAAATTAATTTGGACTATATTTCTAATGAATGGAAAATGTTGATGCTTTAGAATTTTAATGTCTATCATCTTTTGTTAATTTGTGCATCACACACCTTTATTATGCTACAAATCTTGGGACAAAAGGATAACACAAACTCTGTGGAGCTCAAAATACCACAGAGGACACAGACAGTTGAACAAAGAGTTATAATGCAACGTGTTATGTCCTGAAATTGAGGTAAGCGCACAGCACCTCACTCTGCCTGGTGAGGTCATCTTTGAGCTGGTCTGTGAGTGATGAACACAAGTTCATCCGAACTAAAATGTTCACAGATTTAAGCAAATTTTGCAAATTCATTGTTTACCGAAATTACAGGCGGACATCCTTTTAGCATGAAGAAAGTATTTCACTATTTCATTAATGTATTTTTCATCCTTATCATTGACTCCAAAAGTACCATCATTCTGACAGATCTTTCACCTGCATGCCTTAATAGTATTGCAAATTATTGTCTTCCTCCTTGTATGGAAGTAGAGCTCACTTTCAACAGTTGTGGTAGGGGGAAAAGGAATAAAACTAGAGTCAAACCAACCTAGATAATTCTGGAGAATGACAATTTCACTAATCTTGCTGGACTTTGGATTTTCTGTTTAAAAAGGTGGGAATAATGCCTGTCTCCTGTAGTGAGAAGGAGGAAAAGAGCTGATGCAGCTTGTGAATTTTTCTCCAAATAGGAAAAACAAGATTTGGCTTAGACTAGTTCTATTTTCTAGTTTGCTAGTGCTATATTTCAGAATCTAATGTATATATGATGAACATTAATGCTCATATGCTTGAACAAATGATTAGGTTGTTTAGTAATTAGCATGGCATTAAGCAGATTAATGGAAGAACATAATAAATAATAAAGCCTCCTGTAATTTAACAACCTCCATATTAAGAGTTAATGTCTTGATGGACAACATGATATGTGCAAGTCCCTTGATTTATTCCTGGTCAGTAAAAAATTGTGCAAAGTTTGCATCTTCCATTGCTTTCACTGACACTCTTTTAGGACCTAGTAAAATACTCTGACAAAGATTTGATGTTCAATGGGCGTTTGTTACTTTTCTGCATCTTGTTCTCAAAATTCAAATGGGATTTTCCAGAGCACTTTAACATACTTTGGTCTAGCAGGAAAGATGGAAACCATAAATTCTAAGCTGATACAAGTCACACACACACACACACACACACACACACACACACACGAAAACATCATAGCTTATGAAATGTTAAACAAATGAAAAGTTTGAAATGAAAAGCAAATAAATGTGATAGCAGCACTGAGCAAGGCTAGGAAATTATGCCACCAACCTCTTAGTTACATAAAACATACACATTTAAGAGAACATAGGTTGGAAACCAGCCTGTTTCTTTCTTATTCAGTGTTCTTTAGTTGTACATATTTACCGTGAAGGTAAAAGGACCTGTTTTACTTAACAAAGCCAGCTAGCTGTTTTTATGGAAATTCTTTTTCAGTTTATAACTCATGCGAATGTCAATGTCAAAGTAACAACTGCACCACTGGGATGAAATGGATAAAAGACTCTTGGTCAGATAAAGTTCTCTATCCATTAAGATTTACCTTTCATGTTTTCCATTAAGTATTGTCAACTCAGCTTCTTTCTTCATTGAGACTGGCCAGCTGATGGATGCTACATACAGTACAGTACAGAAGGGGAAAGCACTTCTATTTCCACGTGCTTAGAAAAGCTTTTTATGCAAAATGAAATTGACAGTAATTCTAGGCAACATTGTTTTAGACATGAATTGTGTAATATCTCATTTATTAACCATAATTTTGGATGCTATATGAGTATGTGTGTGTATGCATACCCACAGCAACAATTTAATCTTCCTAATCTTTTGATTTATCTGTAGAGGTGAGTATTATACTTGATTCAGTGTTACCTTGTATATCACATTTGATTTATGAGAATGAATACATTTCACAGACACATAGACCCAATCTTAAAACACACTTTAAAGGTAGGATTAGAAGCTAAAGAAGTCAGTTCCTAATTTAACTCATTTTGTTCACATGCATGTGTCAATTTTTTTCCTACTTGTGAATATATACTAGTTACAATGAAATATTTATGAAAATGACTAAGAGTTGTTTTCTGAAAAGTTAATCTGCCTATAGAATAATGCAATGGAACTGCAGTTCCTGTTAACTTCAGTAGTAGCAATCAAGTTGAAAACATGGCTTCTAGTAATATAATTGTGCTATAATTGGAAGAAGGGGAAAATTTATTTATTTTGTCTTTCATGGTACATTCAGCAGTATGAAATGCACCTGTGAATTCATTCCAGTGACCTTAAGTAACACAGTCATATGGATATTGTTTTTTATAACTTCAAAAATTTAGAAATAGTTCCCAAGAAAATATGTTCTTTCTTTAAATTTTACTACAATAAGTGATTTACATGGCTAGAATAAAGTACATTTTATTCTAAAAGGAGGTCAGTTAAAGTAATTAACCTACTAAATCAAGAATCATACAATATGACCAAGAAAGTGATTATTATAGGAAACTTGCCATGAGACAGAAAACAGTTGGTAAGAGAAAGAGGTACATGATAAATATCTTAAGGTAAATAAATCAATAAATTTTGTGCTCTGTTAGATCTGAGGAGTTCAAGAATCAGTGTAACAGTGATACTTGTAGGATTGGCTACCTGGGAAACAGTGATGATTATGGAAATGAAAATTCACAGATTGCATAATAGGAGCCTCTGACTGTGATTTCTTTCTTTCCCTACACTCTATATTTAGTCGCCAAACAAAGCTAACTTAAACACCAACATATTTCTAATAAATCTATTCCTACTTTTCCAACCACCACCTAACTTAGAGTGGGGCTTTGAATTGGTCTTTGCATTTCTAGACAGTTTCAAAGTTAAGAATCATGATATTGCTGGAGATATTCTGACAGGAAATCTAGACAGGTCATGAACTTCAATGGATTTCCTGTGACCATCAGGACAAAAGTAATTTTCATTTCCCTGATTAAAACAACAACAACAAAATACCCCTATGGTTTTTACCTACTTTCCTGGTTCTCTGACTGCTTGTGGTTTCCCAGCTGCATGGAGAGATTCCATATCTTCATCCCTTTCCTTGTACAGCTAAGCCTCCCGGTTTTTCTTCTGGTTATTCTTATGTATCTTTGAGCTCAATTCAAACATTCCAGAATCACCTTTGCAGGGAGTCCATCTGCAGGCTGACCTAGTGACCCTCTTCTATGCTTCTCTGTCATCAGAGAAGCTAACAGAACACTGAACACAAACGAGGAATCAAGATAATGAACTCTTGTTTCTATATTTTCAAGATAATGAACTCTCAAAAAGATGCACTGTATGTTTTGCATATTGTAAACCCATTTGGGGATCAAAACCTAGACTTAGCAAACAGTGAATGCTCAAAATATCTATTTAATGCACTAATTAATGAAGGTATGAATTAATAATTATAAAACAGTTTATGTCAGAGAAAATGTACTTATAATTTTTATTTTTTCAAGAGAACTATAGGTAGTGCAGAGTACTTAAGTGTTCAGGGCCATGAAAAGAAGGTATATTTTAAAGATACAAGTCGGGTCCCCATGGTGTTTTTCCATTTGAAAAACAATGCTGTCAGCTTGTTCTGATGAGTCCCTCAATTCACTATGTTGTTCCACGATGGTCACATTTTAATTCAGTTCTTCAAATTTTCCTTTTTGGAAAAGTACACTAATAATTCTTGATCTCTATTTCATTAAGACAATATAATTAATAAATTATGCATTCTGAATTTCTGTAAATGAAGTCACATCTTTATACGATTTTATAAATACCTGTCTCCATATAACTAAGTAACTACATAATAGTATTAACTTCCTGTCCCACACCTATTATTTCAGAATTTCAGCCAATTTTCTCCCAATGTTTTCCATCTTACTAAAGAGTACCACCAGACACCCTGTTACTGAAAACAAAAACAAAATAAAACAAACAAGAAACACATAAGTGTTATTCCTCCTTCATCATTTGTTGTATTTATTCATCAAGTCTTGTTTATGCTGTGTCCTAAACCTCGCTCATCAGCTCCCTGGATCAGACCACCATTAGTTCTCTTCAGAGCTGTTGTCATAGACTTCTAACAAATCTGCATGCCCCCATTATGCACTTTTCTAAAATATCCTTAAAATTGGAGTCACAATTATTTTCCAATGCCTTCATCTTGTCATATCCCTTCCCTAGTTATAGCCATTCAATGGGGCAAATCATTTCTCATTTTTAACTAGATAAACTTCCAAGTATTAAGAGCTAAGCCTCCTCTCTGACATCTCTTCACGTTGTACTCAGAGTAGAAAAGGTTTCTATTTGTTCCTTGAATTTTTACTCTCTCTAGAAAGTAGATTTGGGCAGATGCTTTTATTTCAGAACACTCTTGCCATATCTTTTCATTGGACTAAATTCCACTCATCCCTTAGTTAGGAATTAAACTTTTCTTCTTTTATGAAGCCTTCCTGGTTTGTGGATCTTTAGCTACCAAATCTCAGCGACAATCATCTGTCTCATTTTTACACTTGGTGTGGTTCAATGTAATTGCTTGTTTCATGTCTCTTTTTCCACACAGAGTACTTTGCCCAGTACGTAGGAATATGCCTCATACGTGGGATGTACTCAATACACATTGTAGAATATGGTTAGTTGATTTCACGGGAACACAGCATTCTTTCTCTGCATTTAGGAAATCCATCCAAGAAGTTTTTTCAGATAATATTATTTACTTGAAATGTGAGGGAAATAAAAATTTTCTTAAATCTATAAAATTATTGGTTTCCTGGTGGAAATAAAACAGAAAAGTATAGAATAATTTACAATCCTTGAGTCCCTGTTGATTAATATTGTAAATAAAATGAAGTTACAAATATTACTTTTTATTTAAAAGTGTTCCAGCCTTCATACAATGCCAAAAATCAGTTATAGATATAAGTGACTGATCTTGTAACTTTAAGAGTAGCCTATACTTTTTGACTATCTTTTTCATTCTGTTCTCCTTTCCTTTTTCTAATTAAGTTTTGCTTAAAGTGAACTCAAATACTGGATTATGGTGTGGTGCTCGAAAGCTTTCCCTCAGTTTCTTTAAAATACATTCTTACTAGGTTTCAATCATGTTGCAGTCCCTTTGACTGGAGTGACTGCAAATTGCAATTTAAAAATGATGGAACCCCCCTCCTCTCTGCTAATATTATTAGAACGAGCCATGAGGGTCCCTATCAGGATAACCAAATTAGAGCAGTTCATGTAAGGCGGGCTCGAGTACAAATGTACTTACGTAACAGATGTATCCCTCAACAGGAAAATGACAGCCATTCAGATAAAATGCTTTTATTATTTACTTTCAACAAGTTTCTATAGCAGTGGCATGACTATTGTTGAATCATTTCAATAATCTTGTTATAGGGCTGGTAATAAAAGAAAAAGCACTTCCACAGAGAAAAATGACCTGCCTCCTGACATCTTCAGAGGTACTGGATGACAGTGATATGTAGATTACTTTTCTGTTCAAACAAACAAGAGCTTTTCCAGGCCTTTTTTTAACCTAGTTTATTTCCTCAAAGCACTCTGATGTGGGCTTGACAAGAAAGACAAGAGGCTACCCCTGCAATTTCACCACTGCCAGTAGGTGTAGCAGTTGGTGTAGTTTGACATGTTAAGTAGAAGAAGGTGGAGGCACTCATGGAAAAAACTTTACAGTTACCATGAGATGTAATGACTTCTGCAAAGACAGCACCTTCTACATATAAACAAGCACTGATGAATAATGATGCTTGGGAACATAAAAGGATTTCAACCTTAATAAATTAAGCAGGGATGAATATTTCAAAATTTATGTACACACTTTGCTCTTCAAAGCCCAATGTATAAGTAATGTGTAAGTATTTTATGCTATGATGATAGCGGAAAGACTGTTATATCTTCGACACTATTATCTGTTCATCCACAAGAAGTTTCAAGAAAATTAGCCAATTCTAACATTTACAGATTATGTTATTTTTCACAGGGTCTATTATTTCTCAACTATTCTTGATATCTGAAAATAGGCAAGAAGCAACTCAGGTCCTTTCTGTTTTGCCTATGTTTTAGTTGTTTTTAGTAATATCACGGAAATATTGTTACATTAAAATATTTGAAGTCAAGGAACAGCAGAGATTAAAAACACTGTATTAGGTGAAAAACAAAAACAAAATCAGTGATTGTAAGTTTGTGAAGCAATGTGTCTGTTTCTTCACTGTTGAAAATATGTTGGACCCAATTCAAAATACATCTTAGATCTTCTACATCCAGTTGAATTGGTTCATTGGTATTTATGCTACATAAGATATCTATTTTCTTCTCTTTACACAAGAAGGAAAATAAAAGTGGGAAAATTGACTGGACTCTCTGAAGGCCCTTCTTCACTGAATCTATGTCTGCCTGGAAGATGAATTAACCTAATAAAATGACCTTTTCTAAGCAACTAGGTGAGGATAGTTTGTAATGGAAAGGTATCAAACAACATATATTCAGGGAAGCACAATCAGTCCAACTAAGAAATCTGGGGTCAGGCCTAAAGTTCCCTATTGTCCTCCAAGGTTTTTTTCTACTTTCTATATTATTAAAATGAAGTAGTATTTTATAATGGATACTTCAGTTTTTTATTTATAACATAGCCATTTTTCTAGGTATATGATTTTGAGGTCTTTTACCAGGAAAAGCCTTACCTACCACTAGCTCCCAGTATCACTGTATCTTCAGTTAAAAGATTTGGTTCAATTCTGTGTTGTGTTATTAATTGCAGTCTTAGGTAGGTCACCACCACAGGGTGGATCTCAATATTTTTTAAATGGTAAGATGAAGATAACAGTATTTTATGAGGATTAAGTGCTATTACCAAGTAATTTGCATATTATTATACAAATGGTAGTTTTAATATTATTCTTACCAAAATTATTGCAAGATTGCTCTCATTACATTGATACTGTTTACTGAAAAGCAATTCCCCTTGATAGGATTTCTGATTCAAGGAACAAACAAAAGAGAATTGAAGGTGTTTAGGCACATCCTTGTTGTAGGAAGTTCTGATCAAGAAGCACCAGATTCCAGGGCTGGGTTATCCCTTTTTTATTTATATATTTCGGTACTGGGGATTGAATGCAAGGCAAGTATTCTTCTCACTGATCTACATCCCTAGCCCAGAGCATCCTACTCTACAACAATTTGGAATTGCCTTAATTTTTATGTATTTTGCACACACAGCCCCAGACCCCAGGTAGATTTTGTTGTATGTATCCCTTGTCTTTTATTTATAGGGGAAGAAACCTAGACCTGGAGTATTCAATTGCTTTCCTATTCACAGAGATACCTATTGGCAGAGCCAGATTTGGGTCTCAAAATTTAAGTTATCTTCATTATGCCATTCTAAATAATAGCCCTTCAAATGGTTGGTACGAAGAAACATGAGCTATAGTAGGATTAAGCAGAATGAGTACATGGAGAGTATTCATTATTATAATGACATGCCCACCAAAAGATTCACCAGACTCTTGTCCAATTGATTGTGAAGAACTATCAGCTTCATTTTAAAGATGTTGTTTCCAAAATATATTATGTATATTATACTAGCTTACAATACATATATTATAGAATGCTTTGTCCCAACTATACAAAAATATATAATGTATGTATACAACTAAAACATTCAATGCATCTAGAATAGTTTGAAAAATTATTATCTGTATATGTTACTTAAGGGTTTTCACATAGTTTACTACAATTGAATTGTGTCAAAATTAAGGCAAGTGATATTTGCTGTTTCTTTTAGTTATTTGCTGTATGCTGAAATGAGCTCATGATGAAATTGGAAAACATATATGAGGGGAAAATAATCTTATTTGGAACATACTGGGCAAATGATTTGTGGAAGAACTGGGGCTTTGAGAATATGGTGAGGCTCATGGCAATTTTCTTAGAAGGTACTGTGGTCTTTGAATTGAACAGCAAGGAAATTTATCAAATTCATATCCTGACCTCATCTGTCTTTCTCCAGGGAGATGACATCTTATAAGAACTATAACAAGGAGAGTGCTCTCATCTCCATGGAGTAAACATAATTACAGCATTAGGGCTAACAATTATCCGGGCAGCTCATATAAGCTGGGGGATCAAAAGGCAAGAATGATTCCCCAAGTGACCATCCCTTTATGACTCGGGGTGTTGTGTGGAGGCTCAAAACCCTTTAGTCATAGGGCAGATTTATCAGTGACATTACCAGTCACTGATAGGATAAAGGCCATCTATTCTACCTAGTACAGGTGGCTTTTGGGTCTTTCCTAACTCTCCTCCTTATAACCCATGTCTAATTGGGCCTTGTGGGCACAGTTAGCTGGGTTACTTGAGATTTCCAACTATAACTTTGGGGACCAGATTCTGGAATGGAATAATGGCTCCAAGACTCAATCCTTGGCACCTACACTCATTGCCTTCTTGCACTTGGCTTTGTTTTTTGCACTGTCCTTTCTTGAATGAGTCACTCAGCATTATATTACACGGAGGATAAATGGTGCTCCTGCCTCAGTCTCTGTTACTGCTTAACCCTTTCTCATCTGGTCCCACCCATTAAAAGTGAGATGGCAGAAAAGCAGCATGTTGAAATGGAAGTCATTAGTTTTTAGTATATACCATATATCTCATTACATAAACTCAATCTTAACAATAATAATAATTCTTTTAAAAATGACTAACATTTTTATATGTACATAATATGTTCTAGTCATTGTCTTGAGTTCCATTAACTTATTTAATAATTGAAATAATAGTCTATGGTATGGACACTATTATTAAATACAGCCACAGAAAGTTATTAAATTTTGACTACTTTAACCCATACCATTGGAAGTTTTCATTATATATAATGCAAATATTAGTCCTGTTTGGCAGATGAGAGATCTGAGGCATGAAGAAATTAACTTTTTTGTAATCACAGTAACTGATAGAACCACAAAATAAAATGTATAACAGTTATAACTCTTTCTTTCCCATATCTGCCCCATGGTTTTGTATCATATCAGGTCCTTAACCTTATAAATAATCCCCCCATTTGAAATTGCTTCTTTGATCAACTACTTGCAGCCAAGAATCACCTGTCAAACACATAATCCTTTCAAATTTTACCCTGATTGGAGTAATTTATGTGGGAAAGAACTATGTGAAAATGTGGAGTGGGGGTAATGTAATCAACTCAACTACAAACAAGCCACAGTGCTTGGTTCTAAGTATTTCAAATATTTAGCATGTGGGTCAGAAATATAGTACTTATTACCAAAATTAGGAGTAGTGTCTATATAATTTAAACACAGTGTAGGCTGGCCACGTTAGACCATCCCTAATGAGTGAAATGAAATAACTTTCAGCTATCTCTGCGTGTTTATAGCAAACTATAAAGTAATTTCCCCTTTGTTGAAAACTTTGAGCATACATTTTCTTGTCAGACTTCCCGACTATGCAGGTTGGAAGTGGAGTCCGACTGAGAATTCTGCAGGCGATGCAATTAGTGTGGGTGCACTGTGGAATCTTTACAGAACTGCCAATTAGCACTTAAAAAATAATTTGCTTCTGGTACAAAGACAAAGTGATAGACGGTGCATTTGAAAAAGCTCTTGCTACATTTGAGAATCTCGTGTTTTTTAGAACAAATGGAATATTTTAAAGCTCTCAATGGTGATCTTACTAAGTCATATGAATTCAGTGGAGTCCATGGTCTCTCCCTTGATGGAATTTATTTGTGTATGTATTAATTTAAAAACTCTTTACAATGGCTAACTGTGATTTTCACCAAGTATCTCATTACATAAATGAGACAGAGATTATAATCACTTCAAAGTTCTATCCTTTGGTATACAAATGAACTATTCTGGTTCCTTTTATTACATTTCCCCCCACACCCCTCGGCCACATAATAGTTTATACCTATTCTCTACAAAATTGAGTCTTTCGTGTTCCTAAAAATCTAATACCATTGTACATCTGAATATAAAAGTAAGGCTATCATTCTCCCTTACCAATCTGGATCAACCAGTGACTGAAGTGCAGAAATGAAAGATTAAAAGGATGGACCATTTTGTTCTCATTTTGAGTTGTAGAAATGATTTTTGAGGCCTTCAAATAAGTTGGCTCTGACAACCCCTCCCAGAAAAAAGGAGTTCACTGTAGTTTTATCTCTTGATTGGAAAAAGTGCTAATGAGATGAGGTCCTGGATTTGATTTCACTGGAATGGGTGCAGCTATGTTTTGTTATTGCTTTGTCCTTCCAATGGCCTTGGAAACTGAAATCAGCTATTTACAAATGTGTAATGCAGGTTGTAAGGGTTAGCTGGAGAGAGAGCATTCACGTTTTCAGAAAACAAATTGTCAACACTGAAACAAAAGTCATTCAAAGATCATGTCTTGCTGGGGTAGGTGATGGTCTCTTCTTCTGAACCATTCAAAGCTCCAAATTCTAAAAGTTGATCTCTTTTTAAAAATTAGATATTCATTGAAGACTAATAAAAATGTTGAGAATTCAGTATAGTTAAGCCAAATAATAGGCCTTATAAAATATTTGATTTTGAGTGATTTGTTAAATCATTCTGTTTGAACAGTCTGCTTTTGCCTCAGTATATATACACATTTCATTATTGTTCCTGCTTACTTCCTTTTCTGAGAAACAAAGAAAAAAATTACTAAAGTCTTCCTTCTTCAGTCTTCTTTAATCCTGAAGAGCCTATGTCATGAATCAACTGTTTGCTTTTTTAAGTTGAAATTAATTTGAAGAACACATAATGAGACACACATACACACACATACACATACACACAAATGTGTGTGTGTATATATATATATATATATACATATGTGTATATATATATGCACATATATATGTGTATATATATATATATATATATATATATATATATATATGCACATATTGGGCAAGCACTCTACCACAAAGCTACATTCCAACACTTAATATATTTTAATGATTACCAAATAATTCCATTGAAATATGAATACTATATGATGATAAATATTTGCCTGAAAGACCAATGCCCCCCCCCTACAAGATGGATTTCAAATCTTATACCCTGAAAGTTTGACAAGGAAAGCCAAACAGAATTACATCCAAAGAAATTCAATACATGTTTTATGTCAGAATATAGGTCAGCACTTCAGAATATTTATTTATAGCTATTATAAACAAAGAGCGTGCCTTTCTTTGAATGAAATCCAAGTGTTTTTTCAAATCTATTATAGTTAGTTAATTGTGTAGACAGGAAATCTAGAAATTTTAGGAAATTGGATTTCTCAAGTGACCATTTCACCAAACCAAGCCACCTCTTAATTAAAACCATACTTAAAAATAAATAATAATTTATTATTTTATTATCATAAATATAATAAATTTATTACTGTATCATAAATTATAAATAAATAAATTTAATTAAAACTATGAAAAAAACTTCAATGAAAACTATAGAAAACCTATCATTTTAATGAAACTTCATGTTTACTTCAACATTAAACAAACTGAACAAATTGAACACAAATTCAACAAATTGAACACAGGACTGTGTTTACTGTAATTTATACTAACCACAACAATGCCTGTCATTGTTTTGTCTCATTTTCAAACCCTATCTTTTGATAGGAAGTCACTTTTGTTAGATATCAAACCTGGCATTTTGCTTACATATATGTGCTCATAGATTCATGGATTGATTCTGTGGAATAGCTGTTATTGTTCACATTATAAAGATGAGGAAGTGAGAAGGAGATTAGAGAGTTAACCAGGGGTCAAATTTCAATGGGAATCTAACTTGCTTTGAGCCCACCATTTTTCTTCTTTCCTTCTTTCTTCTCATTTTTTATTTTTGTATTGGGGATTTAACCCAGGGGCACTTGCCACTAAGCTGCATCCTCAACCCTTTTTTAAAATTTTTCATTTTAGAACAGGGTCTTGCTACATGTTGCTAAGGCTGGCTTTGAACTTGCAATCCTCCTGCCTCAGTCTCTCAAGTGTCTGGGATTATAGGTGTATGCCACCACACGGGGCAAGCCCCATCATTTCTCATTTCTATTATCTTGCATTGTTCTCTCTCCTTGATTGGTCTGGAAGTTGGTCCTGAACACCTTGATGGTGTCCACTTCTTATTAATATGCTGCCCAGTGGGTCTGGATCTTCCTATTATTATAATCCTGATGTCTGGAGAACATAGCAGAATCATGAAAACCTACCAGGAACCAGATAAGTTGGAGTTGGAATCCTACTTTGGTCCCATTTGTGTGAACTTAGACAATTTACTTAATCCTATTGAATTTAATCTCTCATTTATAAAATGAGATAAATGAAACCTACTATATAGGGCAATGCTAGTTCAACAGCCTGGCAAAGTGTGAGTTCTTAATATTTAAAACTAACTAATCACAACTAATAATCCATTGACTTCAGGGTTTTTTCTGTTATCTGAATGACTGTTGGGGCTGCTTCCTCACTCTCTGGGGCTACCTCAAACACCAGTGCTTGCCTGGGACAAACTTAGTTGTATTGCCTATGTATGGAGCAGCTTCTGGAAGGAGATGCTTTCCCTAGGCCCCTGCCTGCCTTTCTGCTGGACCCTTCTTTGCCTTCCCCCTAGTCTGACCTCCAGTCTCTCACATATCCAGGTCTCTGCCTGCCTGATTCAGGAAGTTAGCTCCCACACTTGTGTCCTGTGACTGCTGTAATAAATTGTCACAATCTGGGTGGCTTTAAACAACAGACACTTGTTCCCTCAGAGTTCCTTCACAGGCGAGGAATCTGACATCAAAATGTTCTCAGGTCTGTACTCTTCCTGGGCTCAGTGGGAGGATTGGTTCCTGGGCTCCTCTAGTTCCTGATGGTTGCTGGCTTCCTTTTGCTGCCTCTGTGGTCACATTGCCTCACATTGGTCACATATTACCTCAAAACTGCCTATGAAATGCATGTGGTGGCATTTAGAGCCCACAGGGTAATCCAGGATAAGTCCCTCCACTCAAGATTTTTAACTTAGTTACACCTTTTACCAAATAAGGTAATATTCGCTCTTTCTCCATCTAGGATAATAGTCACCAGTTTAGTTCAATAAATAGTTATGGAACACCTACTAAGTGCCAGCCTCCACAGCATGCGCTGTCATTTCCCTTCCATGTGCAAATATGAGAATTCAAAACACATGTGACATGCACCTTTTTATTCTTTACACTCTCATGTTGTAATGAAAGAAGGTGTCAGTGATTAAGAGAGAGAGGAAAAGAAGAAAACCTACTCTGTGTTCCTCAGTCTAGTGCTCACTTTTCATAAGCCCTAGACATGTATCATTCTGGTTATCAGAGCAGGGCACACTTGAGAACTGTTTGTTTTTTTAAAATGGGCACAATATTAATCCATGTGGACGGCACATGTGCATGTGGGAAGCCTGTGGATTTGTGAGTAGAAACCCCTTAACATGTTAAATATTGAATCCTGATCACTTGTTAAACATGTTTTTGACAATCAAAGCAAGGACCATAAATCATAAATGTGGAAGTTGATGTCGTATCAGAAGACTCTGCCAAATTAAAAAAAAAAAAGTCTATTCATTCTGTTTATAAGAACTATGTAAAGAAAAACAAAGCTTTTTTTTTTTTTTTCCCCTTTCCCAGAAGAGACAAGGGAGAACTGGCAGAGAAACAGCAGTGTAATGGAGACAATTTCTAGGCCACCCAGCTGCCTAATTACTGGCAGCATCTCCGGATTTTTACAATATGCCTCTTGTGACACCACCCTTTGAAAAGCAATAATCCTGCATTGTAACAAAAACAAACAAAAAAATATGTATACGGCATCACAAAAAAGCAACCCCCCAAACCTTCTAAGTAGAATAATTCAGCAAAGGATTCCATGTCATGAAAGACAAAGCAGAGGGATAAATAATTACTTTGCAATTTTCCCTTCTACTTTAGTGTTTTGGGAGGCGATCCCATGTGTTAAGTTGAAACACCACTTTTTAAATTTTAAACTTATTACAGTTTAATCCAGCGAGATGAAAGCTTTGAACCTCCAATTTCTTTCAACATTTTATTTACAAGGACAACAGTGGTGATAGTCACATTGTTTCATGCAAAACAAACAACAACATCAACAACAAAAAAAAATGTATAATAAAATGAAAAAGCAGTGGCTAGCACTTAAGATGTTTAAGCAGAACTATGTGGTGTTATTTAGCGATTCCCTGAAGTGTTCTCAGCAATTTCTTATAACAGATTCTTTAAGAATATTATTAAAACTTGAGAAGGAGGTAAATGGGCTATAGCTGTGTCCCTGTGGAAGTGTCTCTGAGAAGACAAAGCAACAGCATCTGCAGCTTAGGGACAGCCAGTGTGTATTAGCATGGCTTCTTCTAAGTTGCAGAGCTTGCTGTTTATTGGACAGTAAGCCTCTCCAGTAATGTACACACATCTGCAATAAATGAAACAGATGTGTTTGATTAAGAAGGCATCTTTTGAAAAGATTTTGTTTTGTTTTTAGAATTGTTAGATATTGTCTTATCTCTTTGGGGAGTAGTAACAAGCTGGAAACCACTGATTGGAGGAAACTTTTTGATTCATGGGTTCATTCAACCACTGGGGGAACATTCGAGAGCTTTCTCCATGGGTGGATGCTGGGAAGATTCTAGAGATCATGAAGGTAAATGGGACGTGCTCCCTCTCTCTGAGGAGCTCACAGCCCAGAAAAAAAAAAAAAAAAAGACAAATATGAAACTGAATTATTGCTACCCAATCTATCCTTGCACTCTAACAGGAGGAACAGGTCATTAGAAAGGCGTGACTATTTGCCAGGAAGATGGAGGGGAAGTTTGGGAGAGCTTGGAAAAATCTGCAAGTTGTTCTACACAGAGGAAAAAGCATCTTTCATTTGGTAACATATTATGTTCAGTAACAAGCACATAGGAAATGTAGTTCTTTTTTTGTATTCCTTTCCAGTGTGTTGATCTTTTAAAAGGTCAACTTTCTCAATGACTAATTTCAAATGCCACATAGAGTCTACTCCTACCTAGGTTCTACTTGAGCAGGAGAGAGAGAAAGGGTAATAAATGACTTAGTCTCCTCGGGATGAATAGCAAAACAGCATACTGTTTAAAACAGCAAATCTGAGTTAGGCCCAGTGGTTCACACCTATAATTCCAGTGACTCAGGAGCCTGAGGCAGGAGGATCACAAGTCTGAGGCCAGCCTTGACTCAGCAACTTAGAAAGAGCCTGTCTCAAAATAAAAAATAAAAATTTCTGTAAATGTAGGTCAGTGATAAAATTCCCCCAGGTTCAATCCCCAGTTTGTTCTAGCGCTCTCTCTCTCTCTCTCTCTCTCTCTCTCTCTCTCTCTCTCTCTCTCTCTCTCTCTCTCTCTCTTTCTCTCTCCCTCTACCCCGACCCTACCCCCTGTCCATACACACACACACACACACACACACACACACACACACACACACACAAACAGAAGAGAGCCTTGGAACTTGTACTTCCATGTACCCCAATACTTGAGGGTTGTAAGGCCACTTCTCTCTCTCTCTGTCTCAGTGTCTTTATCAATAAAATAGATATTTTATTACTTGTAGGCTTGTTATGAGTTATGATTTTTCGGCACCTAATAGGCCATTAAATTAGTTTTAATCTTAAATTTTTCAATATTGTGAAATAGATTTTCTATTTTGCTAATTACTCACTGGGAATATTATAGAGGAGATAATTTTCTACTGTCCCTCACACTGAAATATTCATGATATTTTAGATCTATTTTATTTCCAGAAACTTTAAAAGAAAATGTTTAGTATTCATATTTAACAGTCTGGTTCAATGTATTTTCTAAAGTGAGAAAACTAACAAGTTCTTAGCTAGTATATGCAAAAACATCAGTAACAATGAAAACCACCTCTACATATTTACTTAGGGACTCAATTTTAGTGAACACTCTCAGCTTGAGCGGCCCGGTAAGTTTAGCACCATCATCTTTCATTGGTAAAATGAAAGCACTTTACTTTTACTTCCAGAGAGTCCTTTCATTTAGTAAAATGCTTCTTGTCATTACACATAATTAATAGTTGGCTTTGGAAATGAAAACTTCCTGAGTCATCTGTCCTTCCTCAGGCCTCTTGTAAGTATTCTCCTTTGCCCTCATGACCATCATCATGATTTCTCCTTTGCCATTCTGTTATAACCTGCTTTTGAGTCCTTTACAATAAAGTATAAAATAAGTGACATGAATTTAAACTAATTCTCCATGGACTGTTTGCCTCTTTGATAAGTTTTGATATTTTAGATCAGCGGTCCACAAACTATGATTGACCCTTGGCTCGGATCAGGTCTCCAGACATTTTTTGTAATTAAAGTTTGATTGAAGCACAGATACAACCATTAATATACGGTCTGTGGCTGCTTTGACACTACAAGGACAGAGTTGAGGAACTGAGACAGAGACTTTATTACCCACAAAGACTAAACTCTGTAGTATCCAAACTTCTGCTTAAAAAGTTTTCTGATTCTTATCATAAATCTAGAACAGATCCTCTGAAGGAACCTTCAACAAACTGGACCTACACTTCCTTTTGAACCTTAAAAGTCTCTCTCTCTGTTTCTGTCTCTGTCACTCCCCCATCCCCTACCTCCAGGTGTATTTAGTTCACCTAACGGCTGGCTGGGCTAAATTAAGGTTTGTCATCACCCAACTGAATGTTATTGAAATTCATCTCATTCATCATTATATGTATGGTATGACTACAAATCTATGGCTACCATTTCAACTCTTTATTTTAACACAGAATTGAGACTTATTTTTTACCTTTTATAAAGTAATGCTAAATCCCCTGGTCTGACACCTCCTCTAGGGTGGGGAGTAGTTATACTGTCTTCATCTTTGTATCTAGAGCACTCAAAAGGTAAATATATGATAGATGTATTGAGAAAATGAATGGTAGAAGGAATGAATATAAACTTTATTATTTTCTCTGGTTTCTTCAAAAACAATCTGAAAATTTATAAACACTAAATATGGGTAAAGATAAGAAGCAAAAAGTGATTTTGCTCACCACTTATGGGATATAAATTGTTTCAAGCACTTTTAACATCACCAGGGAAATTAAAGATACATTATCATGGGACTTTTAGACCTAAGTCCATATTTATCAGAAAACATGTACAGAAATGCTCACTAAACCTTATTTTTTAAATTTAATTTATTTATTGGTACTGGGGATTGAACCCAGGGATGCTCAGCCCCCAACCCCCTTTTTAGTTTTATTTTGCAACAGGGTCTTGTTATATTGCTTAGGACCTTGTTAAATTGCTGGTGCTTACCTGAAACTTATGACCTTCCTGACTCAGCTGCCCACAGCACTGGGGTTTCAGGTGTGTGCAACTGTGCCTGGCAATTATACCATATTTTATAACAGCCCAAACCTGAGAAGAATTTAAATGTACAGAATAATAGAAAGAATATGCAAGCAGTGGTATATCCCCTAGTAGTTACAGAAAAGTAAATTTTGCTTTTTATAGATTCTTTACTTTTCTTTACGAAGTAGAACTGTAGAATTTTATAATGCCTATGTTGAATACTGGGCATCAGAATTTTAATCCATGTGGCAACTACTGGAATCTTCTATGCAGGTAAACTCATGTTTCAGAGTATGTGGAAGATATGATTCTCATTGAAAATTTGAGGATCAGGAGTTTATAATTCATTATTTTTACATCTGTGGTAAATATTAAAGCCAGGGGAATCTCAACTGTGGACAATATTTCTCTCTTTAGGTAAGGCAACACATAAATGTTGTTACTCTTGAATTGAACAGGCATGAATTCCAATCAACATAGTTAAAGCAGTTTCTATGACACTAATATTTTTAGCTGTTTCTATGACACTAATATTTCTAGGATCAGGTATATTTTTGATATTGTGAAGAAATGATACCATCAAACTGTCAAATATATACTTAGGTTACTACTTTTAGACGAGATAGAGTACAAAATTGGAATTTCTCTCCTGCTGAAGTAATTAAAAATAGACAAAATATGATATGTTTTTCAAGATATTGGATATCAGGCTTTTAAGGAGAGAGACCCTCAAGATATTGGAAATAAGTCATCGATCCTACCATTGTCCAGCTGAGTGGTTTGAGAATCTCCCAAGGTGGCTAATTCTTTGGGAGACTGGGAGCCCAGTTGAACCTTTCAGATTCCCTGAGTTGAAAAGATGAAGCTGGGAGGTTACAGAGCCAAAGTAGCTATAGGCCTTAGGATGGAATACAAGAGAGGAGAGAACAGTGCAGAAAGCTCTGGAAACCTGCATAGGGTTTCTGTGGAGTGTTCAGCTAAGCACTGATCAGTGTGAGTATGCTAAAACTAACAAAGCCTGGAGAAAGAACCAGATGAAATGGTTACAGGGTAAAGTACTGGAGGCTTAAATGGGCCTGGGAATAAAGCCTGTTTCTCCCAGGCAAAATTGGAAAAAGTAATAACGCGCCGGAAATTGTAGAGAGTACTCAGTAAGATCATGCTTCTATAGTGGGGAATAGTTAACTCTAAACACTGCTTTGGTTCTACTTAACAAATTCTAAATGCAGTGATCAAAATATTTCCAAGTAACTGAACTGCATGCCAGAAACAAAACTTGAGATATCACTAGCAATACAAAAATACTCAGCACCCAACCAGGTATGATTCACAATGTTTGGCATCCGATCGAAAATTTTAGGCATGCAAAGAAGCAGGAAAATGAAACCCATAATGAGGAGAAAAATCAGTCAACTGAAATCAACCTAGAACTTAGCAAATAAGAACATTGCAATAGTTATTATAATTTTACTCCAAATATTCAGGAAGCTAAAGGAAAGATTTAGTAGGATAAGGAAAGACACAATGCATTTATGTGTGTGTTTGTATGTATATATTATGAGATATATATATATATATATATATATATATATATAATTTTTTCTTGGTGAGATTAATGACAGATTTAGGCATTGTAGAAAAAGTAGAAAAAGTAAAAACCCAAATTATACACATAGAGGGGGATAATTTGAGAGATCTCTGGGACAATTGCATGCAATCTACATGTGATTAGGGTCACTAAAAGATTAAATAGAGAGAAATTCCTTTAAAGCAATAATGGCTGAAAATTTTCCAAGTTTGATGAAAACTATTAACACATTCTTTTAAGAAGCTCAATGAACTCCAAAGCCCACAAAACACAAAGAAAATTATAGGAAAGTGCATCAAAATAAATTCCTTAAAACCAGTGATGAAAAAAATCATAAAAGGAACCAGATTTTTAAAAAAGATCTAATATAAACAGAGAAGAAAGATAAGAATGATAATAGTTATTTTTGAAAGAAATATTGTAGGCAAAGGACAATAAAGTAACATATTTAATTCATTGAGAAGAAAAAAAGAATTTTATGTCCACATAAAATGTTTTAAAAATGAAAGTGATAAAATGATTATTTTCAGACATATAAAATCTGAAAGAATTCATCATCAACAACATAACCACATTGTAAAAAGTTTGTTAAAGGTAATCTCTTAAGCAGAAGAAAAATGATACCAGATGAAAATATGGGTCTATACAAAGGATTTTAAAAATTCTGAAAGAATTAATTATGTGGATATATGTGTGAGTTATTTTACTATTATTAAAATGTACTAAATATAATTGATTATTAAATAAAACTATAACAGTGTAGTGGGGAGGGAGCTCTTATCCTATGTTTTTTTCTTTTTGCTATTGTTTTTCACTATACATGAAGTGGTATATTATTATGGCAAATAGATTATATATATACATATATATGTATATATATTGCAAGCTCCAAAGCAACCATTAAAATATAAAAACAAAGAATCAGAGGTAAAATTCAACAAAACAGATGAAATGAAATAATAAAAATACACTCAATCCAAAATAAGGCAAAAAATTTTTTTTTCAAAAGAAAAAAGAATACAAAAAGCAAAAGGCATAAGTGGAAAATAATAACAAAATCACAGATTTAAATCTACCTACATTGATGATCATATTAATGGTTCTAGAGAGCAAATATTAAAATGAACCCACAAGAATATCTTGTGTGTTTTTTAATTAAAAATTAAGTTAATTTTATTTTTTTTAATTAAAAATAATCTAGACCTAAATCTAAGACCCCATAACTGTGAATAAGGGATATCAAACTAGTGACTATGTTAAGCTGTAGGACAAAGGGAGATAATCTAGTTGGCCCTAGTCTAATTACTAAACTTGTTAGAAGCATAGAGAAATTTCTCTGCTGGTAATCAGAAAAGTTCAAAGCATAGGGAAAGTTCTAGAGCTATTGCTGGCTTGAAAACTGAGGGGCCATATGGTGAAGAGTCTGTATCTTTTCAGGCTATAGAAATTGAAAGAAGCTCCTGGAGACAACCCGCAGGGCAGTGAAGTCCTCAGTCCTACAAGCAGCCCCGTTCTGCCAACAACCTGACTGAGAGAGCTTTCAGATAACCAAGCAGCACAACCATTACCTTGATTTGGGCCTCCTGAGATTAGGTCAAGAACCCACGTGAGCTCAGCTGGACTTCTGATGCACAATCTGTAGATAATGAAAGAATGTCTTTTAAACTGTTAAATTTCTGGCCATTCATACTCTATAGCAATAGAAAACAAACTGAAGAATAATGATAAAAATAATTCCAATTAAATAACAGATTAATGTGGATGAAAAGAAAGACCACAAGCAAACTACTTTAAGTATAAAGACAAAAATATAAGTAGGCCAGTTGCCACAATTCCAGGGACTCAAGAGGTTGAGGCAGAAGGACTGCAAATTTGATGACAGCCTCAGCAATAAAAACAAATTTTAAAAAGGAATGGGGATGTAGCTCAGTGGTAGAGCACTCCTGAGTTCAATCCCCAGTACCAGAAAAAAAAAAGTGTTTTGAACTGAATGAAAATGAAAACAAATGTATCAAAATTTTTGAGATTATATTAATACAGAATTTGGGAGATAATTTATAATATTTAATCTAGAACTAAATCTGAGACCTAAAACTACAAAACTTCTTGAGAAACACAGTCAAAAATATTTTTTGCTCTTGATTTCTTAGATATAACACCAAAAGAATAAGCCATACATTAAAAAATAAGATAATTTTAATTTCACGAAATAAAATTTTCTGCTCTTTGAAAGAACCTATCAAAAGAATGAAAGAACAAGAAACATAATAGCCCAATATATTTACAAATTGTATATCTGGCAAAGGATTTCTATCTATAATATGTAAAAACTTTCCCAAATTCAATAATAGCTCAGATTTTTTTAAATGGACAAAATATTTTAAACAAATAAATAAGCACATGGAAATATGTTCAATGACTTGGTCCCTTAGGAAAGGCATTAAAACAAAAATGACATATCAGTGCACACTGTTGGAATGGCCAACATGAAAATGGTCAATTGTGCTGAATGAAGGGCTGACAAAGAGGGCAATTAGAATTCTCATACACACTAGTGGGAACATGAACAGAAATAAATATGCAGGAAATGTTGTGAAAAAAAGTTTTCTTAAAAAAATAAAATCTACCTACCATCTGATTCAGGCCTTTTATTCCTATGTAATTGCTCAAAAGAAATCAGTGCAAAGTCCATATGAAGACTTGTACAAGGAAGTTCATGACCACTTTATTTGTAAGAGTTCCAAACTGGAAACAGCACAATCAATACATGAATGGATAAAGAAATCGCCGTGTAGTCTCTTCATAGATGGAACTACTACTCAGAAAGGAAAGAGGATGAACTACTGATGCAACTAAACCCTGGGTGGATCTCAAAGCAACTAGGAATCTGGACAACAAATAGTTACATATTGTATGATTTCGTCTATGGAAGTTTCTAGAAATTTACAGTAACAGAAAGCAGACACATTATTTTCTGGGACTAGTGAGTTGGAAGATTGGAGAGCAAAGAGAGGCAGGGATGATAAAAGATTTGAGGAAACATTTGGGATGATAAATAAATAGGTTCACAATCATGATGTCATAGTTTCAAAGAATTTTAATATATCCAACTTATCAAATTTTATAATTTAATGATATGCAATTTAGCTTGTGCAGTGGTACACACCTGTAATCCCAGCTACTAGGGAGGCTGAGGCAGGAGGATCACAAGTTTGAGGTTACCCTCATCCCTTTAGGGAGGCCCTAAACAACTTCACTAGACCCTGTCTCAAAATAAAAAATTAAAATAACTGTGGATGTAGCTCAGTGGTAAAGCACCCCTGGGTTCAATCCCCCGTATCAAAAAAAAAAAAAATTTAAAATTACAGTAAAATATGTGGTCTAATAAATGTTCACCATATAAAAATGGAACTATCAAATATAAGACAACTATGAGACAAATGTAAGACAAATATGAGACAAATTCAAACTTCGAAACACAAGAATACTTGCTTGTGCACATTTTCTGTCAAAATGGCATTTTGCTGGTGTCACTGGGAGCAGAGGGGATTTAGGGAAAAAATTTACCTTGAGAGGCCGGTACATTTCCTTAAGAAATTTATCTGCATTAAAAAAAAAAAAAAAACCAGCTTTAGGATCAGATGATATGGTAGTTGTTATGGAAACTGCACATTTGAGGCAGAATCACAGTATGTAAAAGTTGTAACTTAAAAACACCTTCTGGGCTAGGGTTGTGGCTCAGCGGTAGAGCACTCACCTGGCATGTGCCAGGCCCTGGTTTTGATCCTTAGCATCACATAAAAAGGAATAGATAAAAGTATTGTGTCCAACTACAACTAAAAAAATAGATATTAAAAATAAACACCGTCTAATGCAAATCTCTGTGGGTCCTATCACTTATCCTATTTCTCTGGGAAGGAAAAATAATTTCTTAATGAACTTAAGAATCTTTCTGAAAAACTTTTTCAAAACATACTTATCCACTTACTAAGGCTAACACCCCCCCACTCCCCCCCAACCCCCGCTTGGTGCATGAGTGAAAGGTGACATCTTAACTGTCAGGGAGTAGAGACTTTGTCACCATGGATCACTTAGAAGGAACTAGTATGCAGAACTGCAGGGAGCTTCTTTTAGATGTGACCAACAAGTGAAAGAAGATCTGGGGTAGGTCAATTTATCCTGGTACATGGGAAGGAGGGGAAATCAATGTGTTTGAGCTTTTTCATGAGTATTATCTCCACTCTTGGATTAGATTATTTTCAGCACATGTGTAAGGAATAGTTTCCTCTGGATATTTCACAGGATAATTGTGGTAGGTACATAAAGTTGAGCTATTTAAAAAGCCAGCAAAGACTCTACCTTTTTAGACCTTTCAGAATATGGTAGTGACCTTTTGACTCTCCAAAAGTCATCGTATTTCTGTTCTTTTCACACTCCAGCCTATATATTTATTTCAGACTCTAGGGCCACAGAATCTGCAGGCTTTCTGGCTAGACATCAAACATAGCCTCAATCAGAGATATTTTTTACCACTTGGTTCACTTGTTTTAATTATACCAGGTGTCTGGGATATTTTATTTTATTGAATCTACTAGATTTTCTGAAACCCACATAAAAAAGACTATAAAATTGAACTTAAACATGAGCTCATTTCTAATTTTAATGGTTGGAAATTGTTTCTGTTTTGCTAGTTAGGTTTGTTTCATTTTTAGGGTGCAATGAAATTAGAATTGTGTTTAGAAGACTGTTTTCAAGTTATTGCTTGTGATTATGGCAACATGAATTAATATCTTTATCTTTCCTCTAAGGAAAATTCAGCCTTATATTCTCAGTGTTCACATTCATATTCTGGAAGCAAATTTCATGCTGGGAAAAGTATACTTCCTTTCTCAGACCACTTTCTAAATCTTAAATAGAGCTGCTTTCAACTGTGTGAGTATCCCCATCCATTTAGGATGAAGTCCATCCAAACACAGTCCTCATGGTCTATGGGGCTCTTACCTACTTCAGCCTCTCTGATAGCCAGCCCTTCGCTGCAGCTTCCCTTAAAGACATATTGAATCATGTCTGTTTCTTCAAATCCATTCTACGTTTTAACCTTTCTGAGATTTTGTGCATGCCTCATCTGAGAACATCTGTGCTCTTTCTTTCCTGAATCTAGAGAATTCCCAAGTGTTTCCTCCCTTGAAGTTTCTGACTGCCTCAAGCAGAGCTCTTCACTGTCTTACCTCTCTGTGCATATTTATCTATCTAACCATTTACTGCAGTGTACTGCACATACCCATCCCTGTTAACAGATTGTCAATTCTCTGAGGACAGAATTAGTTACTCTGCACCCTTTATATCTAGGATCAAATCCAGCCAAGGTTATCTACTATCCCTGGACTAATGAGGGACATAAGGTATGATGATATGGTGTGATGGTTGCAATGGGGGAGGATCCCAAATCCATACCACAAGTTAAGACTTTGTAGAAGAATTCAAGTGTGATAGGAGGACTAGGTCAAGCAGAAAACGTCAGAAAGGGTTGGGGTCATGGCATTAGCAAAGCCCCTGAGGTAAAGTTAAGTATGGCATATTCATGGAATTAAAATTAGCCTCATAACTCATTATAAAGCCATTGTATTCTAACATTTTAAACTTGAGTTTCCTGGGGGACATCCAAATGGAGATTTCTGTCTGTCAGTCAGAAAGAGGTTTGGGCTGCAAATGTTTCTTTGGGAGCCATTAGTATGTAAGTAGAAATGTAAACCGTGGGGTAGATGAGAACACATGAGAAGACAAGAATGCATATGTCAGCCTAAGTAGCACCAAAATCTAAGGAATGCCAGTGGATAATAAGCTCAAAAGATAAGCAACCAAAGGAATTATTGAGGGAAAAGAAGTAAAGATGAAGACCATGATGTGAGGCCCAGAACATGCCATGGAGGAGCAGATGGTCAATAGCTGCCAATATTACGAAGGCAAGAATTACAAAGTATCTATAAGATTTAGGAATAAGGGGATGAAACTGGGTGGCAACAGCTTGAAAGGCGTAACAAAGGTAGAAGCCCTCCACAGAGTGTGGGAGTGAATGGGAATGAGGTGGAGACTGAGTAGAGACAACTTTCTCAGAGGTTTGACTATCCACGTGGATCAAGGGAAAAGAAATTAATCTATAGTCCTGTGGCCCAGAATCTAAATTAGATGAGATTATAAGCTTATTGAAGAAAAGATGATGTGTTCTCTATTTTTCACCTGCAATATTCAGATAGTTGCTTGCATATATTGGATGCTTAATAAAAAAAATGTGTGTTGGTAATGACAATGATAGCTTGTATCAAAAAGCAATATCTGACATCTGTAATAGAATTTTTGTACTATAGAACTACAATTTTGTGCTAGAATTTCCTGTATGTTCTATGTGTCCCTAGTAATAATATTAATTAATTTATTACTTAATAAATAATATTGTAGTAATTAATATTGATGTTATCTCTGTGTCAAAAGAAGATACTGAGAATTCATAAAGAACAAAATATAAGAAGTATTGTGGTTAAGAATTACATTATATTTGTGTTTTTCAATTAATAATTTATAGATCAGATATAATTTAGTTAACCAGCATATTCAGTAAAACAGAATACTTAGTTTCCTAATCTTTTCTGTAAAAGCAAATTGAATCCTCATGCAAGATTTTATATTTTGAGGTTTGATAATAGTGAGTATTACTCAATAAAACATAGTGTGTATGTGTGTGTGTGTGTGTGTGTGTGTGTGACTTGAGAAATTATAGTTGTATGAATTCAACTCCTTTGTTTAAACTTAATGTTAAAAATTCAGATATTAAACTATTTCAATTATAAGATAATATTTTTATTGGAAAAAATGGACAGATTTTTATGAATATATTGGAATCATTAACAACTGCAGTGATAATTAGGTAGGCAATTTAAACAGACTTTCTATGACTTCAAATTAAGCTTTGGTCAAACTTTTTGTCAACTTGTCCACATCTTATTATTATTTTTTCCATTGATATTCATTCCATTGATTTTAAAATTAAAAAAGAACTAAAAGAAATCTAAAGCTTTACAACTGTAAAGATCTTCTTCTATCATTTGCTAAATCAGCAGTTGATGTTAGGCAGCTATTTGCTTATTGGAACTCATCCCATAAGAAACAATAGACTTGGTTTGAAAGACTACATGTAATGTTTTCTATCATGATGACATGCTTATAATTACATTCAGTCAATTGTTTATGATATTTTGGATCACAGAGTAACTTGTAAAAAGTTATCATCTAATTTTATTTTAGAAGAATATTTTGATCATGTATGGAAAGTGTTCATTTTCAAACAACACAGGTAATTGAAGCAAAAAGAAGTTTACCGAAATAGTAAAGGGAAATCTAAAGAGCAATAATAGAACTATTCTAAGCACTCCCATAATTAAATTATTGGTATATTAGCCAGTTTTGGTAGATTCTAGTATAGTAACACATAGTTCCAAATCTCAGTGGCTTACCACATCAAACATTTAGTTCTTGCTCCTATTACATTCTGGTTGTATATTGACTTAAGATTTGCTTTATATCATTTTTTAAGGCACATAACTGAAGCAGTAGCCTTATTTTAGTTTCAGGGCAGAGAAAAAGGAGAAATAGTCCAGCCATGAAATGGTTCCTAAAACTTCCTCTTAGTCATGGTACATTGAACTGAGCAAGTCCCATGACCAAGCCAGAGCAGTCGATGGAGTGGGGAAATGAGTTCTTCCCAAGGTGCTACTTGCTATGTTTTGGATATGAGGTGTCCTCTGAAGAGCTCACAGGTTAGGTGATGCAGGAATCTTCAGAGATGAAATGAGTAGATGATGAGAGTTGTAACTTCATCAGTAGACCAATTTATTTGATGGATTAATAATTTGAATGAACTATTGGATGATAACTGCAGGCAGGTGGGTGTGGTTAGAAGAAGTAGATCACTAGGGTGTGATCTTGGACTGTACCTCCTGTCTGGCTCCCCAGCCCCTCTGCTTCTCAACTGCCAAGATCCAGGTAACTTTGCTCTACCATGTCATTGCACCCTGATGTTCTGCCTCAACTTGGGCCCACAGCAATGGAACCAGTTAACAACAGATTGAATCTTTCCTCCTCTAAGTTGTCCTTGTCAGGTATTTTGGTCACAGTGACGCAAAGCTGACTAACATGGCACTGAACATCAAATGTCAACAAATGTGGATGTATCATTCTATATAAGAGCGAAAGATATCTGAAAATAATATGTTTCAATACTTCTTCATCACAATATTTGATATTTTTTCATATTTTTATTGGTACATTATTAGTTGTACATACTGATGGGGTTTTGTTGTTACATATTCATACATGCACACAGTTTAACAATAGAATTGGCCAATATCACTCCCCAGCACCTCTTCATTCCCTCCCTATTCTGATTTCTGGTGCTTCTTTCCCATCTGTCCTTTCAATGATAGTCCTCTTGATTCAGAAACCTATGAACCAAAACCAGAAGTTATCTGCCACACCCAAACTCAATATACACTGGTAAGAAATGGAGCACAATAAACATTACCATTCAAAACACAGTCCAGGCAAACAGTTCTTTTGGCATGTAAATCTCCTAAAAATATTGTCTGATTTTTATCTATTGATTCCAGTCACTTCCATGGCTATTGGCCACAAGAACATTTTTAAATTTTCTAGATATTTATTAGGTTTTATAGCTAAGCCACATCCTTAAACACTTTGCCCAGAGCTTATTTTATATAAAAGGATTTATTGGATGTTACCTGAATTCAGAAACTCTAACAGAAAGTTTGTTAACCACACCAATATTTTGTTTCTTGCTGAGTTTTTCTGAATCAAGTTTTGCCATAAAAAACATTACTCAATTTTATGTTTTACCTATTAAATAAAAATATGTTTATACTTTGCGAGTTGCAGAACTTGTGAGTTTTCTATATCATCTTCCAATTCTGTTTGTAAGCTGGTCAATACTTTTTGAGCTTACCTATTTCTTGTTTCATTTTGTCAAAAGCACCCACGTTCATCTAATAGATGCTATCCATATTCTCATATCCCATATTTTATCTAAAGGAAAAGTTTTTGTTACATTATATGCCTTTAGAATTATAACAGGCAATATTTTTACTAAATGCTTCAAATGTTTGCTACTGAATAACATGAATCAACATGAATCACCACTTTTCCATCCTTCAAAACCACTTCCTTGCCTCTCACTGCCTGGTCTGGAAGATAATGCCACATTTTTTAGATGTTTGTTTATATAACCTTCCTGCTTCTAGTTATCAAGTTCTGTATGGTTAGATTTTGTGAGATTATGATATTTTACCAAATGATTCCTAAATTCTAGTGACTGATCACAATGTAGTTTTTATTTTTCTTTTCTTGCTCACATTATAATCAACAGAGGGTCAGCATTGGATCTACTTTATGGCTATGTCTCAAATGTCTTCTTTATTTGAGGACCCAGGTTTAGGCAGAAATCGAAAAAGAACAAGGACTAAACTATGTGAACATCTTCCATACTCATAGCAACCTATTAGGTGGGAGTTATTATCATTCTAATTTTATACAAAAAAGTGGATCATAAATCGCATGGCAAGATCATATTGCTGGTGCAGCCAGGATTTTAGGTCTGACTTGAGAGATAATCATCTTACACACAGAACTGAAGTAAGTACATCTGGTCCTCATATGTATTTGATTCACTTTAAAGTCATCAGGAACTCTGCCTCTTCTGTGACCAAATGGTCTCATCACTGAAGCATTCATATGTATCCTGCCTACATACGGAGAAATGGCTGACCTTGCTTTCTGAGCTCACAATCTCAGAACTCAGCTTCAAGCAATTAGGATCCCTTTTCCCCAGTTTCAAATTTCCAGAAAAAAATATCTGGTGACTTAGTTATAAGAGATAGCAAATGAATTTCAGGCAGAGATTAATTCATGTGGTCAGTTGCCCACTCCAAATAGAACAATGAGGTAAACTGTGTGAAGAGACTATTGGAGGTTGGGAGGAAATTATTTGGGTGATGTTAGTCTTCATGATTGATTAATTTTTTTTTAAATCCATTTTTCTGTTTCACTTGGAAACACCAAGGGTAAACTAGTATAGTCATAGTTACTATTCTTTTTTTTTTCATAAATGACTTTGGGCAAAGATTGGAGACTCAGTTTCTAGTCAGGTTGTGGATCTGGAGCTAGCAAACAAATAACTAATAATGAAATATATTATTAATACATAACCACATAGAGAAATAACCAAATAGTGTTGAAAGATGAAATAAAAAGAGCAATACCTGTCACATTTCCTTAAGAATGGCAATTAAAGACCTTGGATGACCTTTTTTTCCCCTGAAAATGATTCTTCAACTACTAAAAGTACATCAAGGATATTACTAACAAGGAAACAATTCTCAGAGTCCAAACTCAAAGGTGTATTAAAGTGAGACCTTCCCATGGAAAGCAGAACCTGTATCTTGAGGATGATGCTGAGTGAGATCTAGTTTTCCCAGCTTTTTAGAATGTATGTGGTGTACTGGCAAAAAAAAAAAAAAAGAATGTAGTGCCCCACCCAAGGTGTGCAGGAAAATAGGAGAGCTCAGGCACCAAAAGGAAGTACACCTTATAAAATAAGCTTGGAAAAGCGGAAAACTGCCCCACTGTACCTTAAAGACCATGAAAGGACAGTTGCCAGTTTTGAAATTGCTCTGTGTAGCAAGAAAACAATTATTTCCTAAAAACTGGTGCCCATACTCCCACCCTCATCATGTTTATAGACAGAATTCACAGTGATTGGGTTGACTGAAATATCTCTTGTTCCTCAAGCTCCAAGTTGGTCTGTTTGCTGTCTGACTCAGACTTGTCTTCATTATTCTATCTTACAACTCCTGTGTCTTAGATCTTATGGCTTCTTCTTTCTTGGTTAATCCATCCTTTTGCAGAAGCATGTCCTCCAACAGTTGTCTAAAAAAGGAACCTTGAATTGTACTTTGGAATTATTGTACAGCAAAGACCATGAGCTGCCACGAAAGTCCACTTTCTCTTTTTTTTAGGTTTACAGTTATAAACCTATGTAATTACCACCATGGATTCTACAAAAATGATCTATACTACTTTTAGGTTTTGCTTCTGAAAACTTCCCATGTTTAGTTTTCCATATTCTTTCCCCTTTTGTGTATTTGTTGAATGTGGCAGGGCCTCCTTAGCCCACTTCCCTGAAAGACTACAGAAAGAAGGAGCATGCCTAGTAGCATTCATAGATACCAATAAATAAGCAAAATATAATCTTTTTTTGGGGGGGGGGTTCTGAGGATTGAACTCAGGGGCACTCAACCACTGAGCCTATCCCCAGCCCTATTTTGTATTTTATTTAGAGACAGAGTCTCACTGAATTGCTTAGCAATTCCTGAGGTTGACTTTGAACTCGCAATCTTCCTGCCTCAGTATCCTGAGCCTCTGGGATTACAGGCATGTGCCACCATGCCTGGCCATAACAAAAAAAAATAATGTTAATATACATGTATCATGTATGCATGTTACATATTAAGGCATATCATATTTGTTAGCATTTTCCTATAGCATATGGTGATATGATATACTTGGTATCCTTGCAAATATCTGTATTTGAACTTTGTTCTAGTCATCTTTCTCTTTCTATAACAAATACTAAAATAATCATCTTATAAAGAGAAAAGCTATATTTTGTCTGATGGATTCAGAGGTTTCAATTCACGATCTCTTAATTTTATTGGGGGTCAGCATATCACAGTGGGAGCACATGGCAGAACAAAGCAACTAACTTCATAGCCAGGGTAAAAAAGAGGAAAAAAAAAAAAAGAGGAAGAGTTCATGGTTCCTAAATCCCCTTAAGGGACATATACCCCCATGACCTAGGGATCTCCCACTAAGTTACACCACCTCCAACTAGTGTCACACCAAAAACCAAGTCTGCAACCCATGAGCCTTTAGGAAATATTTAAGGTCAAAACTATAACAACCCTCACAATTGAGTGATGTTTTATATAGGATTTCAGGTTAAAAATATTTTTTCTTTTAAAATATTGAAGATACAGCTACATTCTTTTCTGATCCCTAGTTGCTATTGGGGGTCTAACATAATCTTGCTTCCTGATTCTCTTGAAGAACTTTCTTTCATTTTTTCAGGGGCATTTCTTTTAGTCCATAGCATTCTGAGGTTTTAAAACCATGTATTTTGGTTCTATCTTTTGTGCATTATTGGACACTCAAATAACACTTTCAGTCTGCAGGTTTGTATCCTTCAGTTTTAAAATTGCCTATTGTACATTATATGTGATGATTCTCCCTTCTTTATTTTCTCTATTCTCTTTCTACAGGTATAACTCTACAGATAGTGCGAAATTCTTATTCCCTTTTATGTATTCCACAGTTCTGTCTTTTTGTTGTATGTTCTGTGATATTTCTTTGGCTTTTTATTCCAAACATAATTTTGTACATCGTTTTTTTATTTCATAATTTTTTAAAAAGCCATTTCCCCTCCTTCCATTTTCAAAGCACCCTTTTCCGTTGCTTCTCCTCCTGTCTGATTGTCCTTGTAGATTGATACCATTTTAACCATATTACTGTTCTTTTAGCAGGGTTTTGATAGGAAGAAGAAATAAATGCATAATCAACCTGACATTTCTGGTAATGGGATCTTTATGAGCAAAGTTTAAGGTAAAATACAACTGGAAATTGGATGTCACTGAAGCCTAGTGACAAGTTATGTTTACATCTAGGTAATTTCAGTATTTATATTGCTTAGTGCCATTCAGCTCGACAGCTCCTGGGTTAAGAGAAGAGCCAGGGCAAAGCTATGGATCATTTCTCTTTGTGTTTTCTGGTGCCATACCCTTTGTGGATGACATTAGTTATGCAAGAACATCACGTATCCAGTTAAGGGAATCAAACACCAGTGTAGTTTGGCTTTTAAATACAGCCTGTAAGGTCAGGAAGGACTTAATTCAAATACTGTTTCAGTATTATTAACAGTGAGACTTTGATTATGTTTCTTAATTTCTCTGAGCTTCTAAATTCTCATCTGTAAAATGGGGATTAATTATTGTCCTACTTCCTAGGCCTGTTGTGAGGATTAATTGAGATAATGTAGGTAATGTACTTAGCACAGCATCAGGTAGGGGAGGTATTGAATGAGTGACAGCTGTTATTATTTTAATGGCACATAATTACACATTAACAAAAGCTGTAACACCCTACAAATTGGGATTGTCTAAAATGAATCAAGGCATACACATGCTTTTGAAATGAAGAAATATAACTACATAAAATATTACTTGCTTACAATAAGTATTTAATTTGTAATGAAAGAACTCATCAGAAAAAAAAGCCTTGAAAATTTATTCAAATGTATAGATGTGCCAAAGGTCCTGGAGAGAAGCCGAAAGGCCCTTTACTGATATATATAATTTATATAATACTAAGGCTTAAACCTATTGTAAATAAATAATAAGTTTTGGTAAATCATTTTCCTTTGATTCTCTCTTATTTTAATTTCTATTAAACCTGGTTTCATTTTTTTTCATTCACAGATGTAAGCAAACATTTCCTTCTACTTTAGATTTTTTAAACAAAAGTTGCAAATGAACACAGCTTCTGTCTATAATGAAACTAAAGGTAAGTAATTCATCATCCTAATGTTCTTAGAATAACAGCAATAGGAAAACTTATTACCTTATAATTATGCTTTAATAACTTTCTTCCCTACTTTAATCTCAAATTCAAATAAATGAAACTGTGTTCAAAACACTAAAGAAGAGAAAACAGAATTCACTTTATTGCATTTGACTTATGTTTCCACCTGGGGTGAAGAGTTTTAGATGTTTTTCTAGAATGTAAGTAGACTATTTTGGGGCCTTAAGAGCTATGTAGTAGTCTAGAAACAAGAGAACAAATACTATACCAATAGGCTGAACCTCGTGTGTGTGTGTGTGTGTGTGTGTGTGTGTGTGTGTGTGTGAGAGAGAGAGAGAGAGAGAGAGAGAGAGAGAGAGAGAGCTTGCACACATGTGTTAAGTTTATCCTTTTCACCTGTGCATCCACAACGAATGGATATGTTCACTTATTGAATCTGCCAATTCTTCATTGTAACAGTAGCACCATTTATTTAGGTCTTCTTTATTTCCTCTCAGTGAGGATTCCTGTTTCTTATGGTAGAGGTCTTCCAAATATTTCTTTTTATTTTATTTCTAAGCATTTACATTTTATGCGGCTATTTTAAATAAAATTCTTTTGTTAATTTTATTTTTCAATTGTCTTTGCATAAAAACAAAATGCATAAAACAAAGTTACCTTTTAATAAATATTTTTATCTGACACATTGCATAAAAACAAAATGTATAAAAATGCATAAAAACAAAAGTTACCTTTTAATAAATATTTTTATCTGACACATTGCAAGATTCATTTATTAGTTTTCTATAGTGGTTATCCTGAGGATTCCTCAAGATATTCTGTCTTGGCCAAATAGAGGCAGTTCACTTTATTCTCTCAATTCCTCATGCATTTTAATTATTTTTCTTATTTTATTGCATTGTCTAGGATTTCTGTGGTACAATCCAACAAGGCCACTCCCATTTTCAATGTTCTTAAATGGACCTTCATAAAATAGAAAAAAAAAAAAAGTTCTTGTGATAGCCTACCTGATTTGGTCCTTGCTCTCTTTTCTAATCTCTCCTACACTCAAGTGGATGCACTCTAGTGAGTTTCTGAATCTTGAAGGAACATATATTCTGGTATTGAAGGGACTTTCCCTGTGATTTTTCCTGTCTCATTCTCTTGAGATGCTTAGAGATGCCCATGCATGCTTCATTTGGCCAGCCTCTCTAAAGTAGCCTCCACTGTTACTTATCTAGCTAAGCACCATGCTTGCTTTCTACAAAATGTGTGTCTTGATTGGTAATTATAAATATGTCTAATTGCTCATATAACTGGTACACCAAATAGGAATAAAACATCTGTATTTTTCACTATTCCTTTGGGTTATTCATTTAGCTAGTTTTTACCTCACTGCTGTACAAAATATATATATATATATGACTGTAGCTCTCAAGTATTAAAATTGACCTGTGATCATGGAAAGCAAAAATTCAGACTCAACTTAGTGCTTACAGGCAACCTTCACTCCCTATTCCAATTACCACCTGCAACTTCTTATCCCAACAAGAAAGGGGCTGATGTTTGTGTTGGAAAAGGAGGGAGGATGAAAGACAATGAGGCAGTACAGTCTTATTGAGTGGAACTAGAATAAGAGAACATCAGTCCTTCTGGACCTGTGGTGGGATTTCATGTGTCTCCCTGAAGTTCATACTTTGAAAAATTAATCCTAAAATCCACATACTGGTGGGATTTGGAGATGGGGTCCTTGGGAGGTAACTATGATCAAAAGAGGTCATGAAAATAGGAGGCCCATGATGGCATTAGTGACTTGGTAATAGGAGAGAACCAAGGTAGGATACTTGCTCTGTTACTATGTGATGTCCTTCATCATATTATGTTTGGCTTCAGTAGAAAATTTTTTCTTTGTAAATCATCCAGTTTCAGATATTCTGTTGTAGTAACAACAAATGGACTAAGATAGTTTAGTAGATGTTTAAATCTGAATCTTTTCTAAATCTTTTGTTTGTTCTTCAGTGGCCTCATCTGAGAATGTTTCTTGCTAGGTTGGGGTGTGGTTGAGAGGCAAGTGGGACAGAGGTATGTAAGCACAGGGTTGGTACCTTCTAAATAAATCCTGACATTTTGTTCCAAGTGACTGAGAAAAATGGCAGGCATGCTCAATCCCCTGCTTTTTTTTTTTTTTTAGGGACTCTTAATGTAGCCTCATTCAAAGAATACCTCCTAATAATTTTTTTCCCCAATCTTCAATGCCACTGTGGATGAAAGCTTTCACAAGGAAGAAGTAGCTTGGTAAATCACTTGCTTCATTTTTTTAATAAAGAATTTTTTTTTTTTTACTCATGAGTTGTCAGGAAAATGCAAAACAAAACAACAGACAGATAACCATTTGAAACTCATCAGATTTTGACAAAATTTAACTTTTGAAATATTTATTTATACACTGCTAGTATAAATATAAATTGGTATGATCACATTGGAGAAAGATTTGGCAACATGAAACTAAATTGAAGGTATGCATTCATTATCACTCAGCAATTCCATTTCTAGGTGTATGTCCTAAAAAATACTCACATGCATGCACAAAGAACATTCATAAGAAAGTTCTTTGAAATATCGTTGTAAAATCAAAATTTAGAAAAAAAATACTGTCTCTTAAGAGAATGACCGATTAACCATAGTATAGTCATAATGGAATACTGCGGCTAGTAGGTGGTATGAGCTCATGAAATTTTAATTTTATACATCCACTGTGTGTCAACATATGGCCAAATCATTTACTAATTCAGCTTGTGTTCTAATGCATCCTATGGAATGCAATATTTGGTACACTTTGGAATTGTGGCTAAAATTCCAATAATACCTATTTATCATCTGTCTCCTCATCAAATCATAAACTCCATGAAGGCAGAGATCCTTTGCTTTGATCTCTTTTTCTGTTCCCTGCACTCAGAATATTGCCTGGAAATTTTCAAAGTTTCATGATATTTTATTGATGGATTAATTGAGTAAATAACTTTTTCCAGTACAGTTAGAAAGATATATAAAGATAGAAAGTTTTTGTTACATTTTACTATTTTTATTAATATATATTCTTATTTGGGAAGCTGGTGAAGAGTTATGAACACAGAGTTGATTATGAAAGATGTAGGAAGAAAGTAAGATAGATGAGATCCAGCAAAGTTCAGCAAAAAAACATTTAGTGAGGAAGTGAAGACTTGCTTATATTCTCAAAGTCAGAACATGAAACCTTTCAGGAAACAGCGTGGAAGTGGATAGTGGCAAGTTTTCATATATTCCATAATAGCCTCTGCACCTCTCTATCCTGAAATGATAAACCTTATTCTCTGTGGATTTACCTGGATGAAAACCAATCAGGCAACTGTACAAATACTACAAACACCTGCACATCAGAAAAATTTAACAGTGCCAGCACCAAATAGTTCTTTTAGTTTATCTCAAAGAATGTTCCCAGCTAATCCTCTCTTGGGGACATAGATAAACACTCTGAAGCTAATACAGTCTTAACATAAATTAAAAATAATGCAGAAAAGACATTTTAGTGCGTACAGTATTTTGTTACCTTTGGATTTCTATTCCCATTTTGTAAGTCTCATTGTTGAAAAGAAAACATTTTTATATTATTGTTCTGAAGAGGCCAGTAACCTCAGCACTGCACACTGTGGTAGATTTTTTTCCCTTTTCCTCCCTTGGTAACAACTTAGAAAACCCAGATGCTAAGCTATGGAAGAGATTCCCACAAAGCACCTGGCTTCTTGGCAGATATCTCAGGTGGCTGTGTTGGTAACTGCTTTTCCATCTGAAAGCTGGTTTTAGATCCAAGATTTACTCCTAAATTTAAAATATCTAAATTCTCATCATACTGTCATTTAAAAAATCGAAATTATAAATAAATAGAAAAAAGATTGGTAGAGTAGAGGAAAGGGAATAGAGGGAGGGAGGAGGAGAGGAAAAGGGGAAGTACTGGAAACTGAACTGGAGCTAATTATATTTCATGCTTGCATATGTCAAACTGAACCCTAATATTATATATAACTATAATAAGCAAAAAAGAGAGAGAAAGAGACACAAAAGAAACTTTAAAAACTGAATAGTTTTCTGTCAATTGAATTTGTAATTAAGAATCTTAAAGAAATAAAAATGAAAGTATGGAGAAATGCTATCCAAATAATAGTTTTATGTTATATATTGAAGTATGTTATATTATTTTATAATATCTATTATAAGTATTATTTGATTTTCATGAAACTATTTTTGAAAGCAACATGCACAATGAAAATTTTTAAAATCCCAAGATTCTATTTCCAATAAATCTTTTTCTTCCTAAAGTAGTCTAAAACTTTCACCTTTCTCTAATATTTCCCTTTATTTCTAAAAATGTTGGTGCAATCTGTAAAGCATCTTATTTCAGAATATTTTAATTAGTTACTGCTTCTACCCTGCCAATGTAGAAATTAATTAAGATGATATGATTTACAAATTCTTTTCATGCATCTCTCTCTTTCTTAATGTGAGAGCAGTTGTTACTTACCAATTCTGATTTCTAGTTTTCCTTATTGATTTCTAAAAAATTATATACACTCTTTGAAAGGATTTTATTAGTAACATTATTTTATTTTTAAAGTATCCTGAACATTTTTAGTCTCTTTCTTCACTCTTCTTATGCCAACGTTCCCTTTGTATCTCATCTATATCTAAATTTTTATTTTGATTTTTTTTCTTTGTTATTTCATGTGAAATATATTGTTATGGCTTGGACATGAGGTGTCCCCCTGAAATTTCTGTTACTGGAGGAATAGTCAGGGGTAAAATGATTGGATTATAAATCCAATCCTAGTTTGAATGGGCTAACTGGGTGGTGGTAACTGAAGGCAGATGGGGCATGGCCATAGGAGGTGAGTCCCTGAGGTTCTGCCCTAGAAGGATGCATCTTTCCTGCTTCCTCTTCTCCATTTTGTCAGTGCTTTCTGGTCACCATGAATGGAGCAGTTTCCCTATACAATGACATTCTACATGATATTCTGCCTCACCTTGGGCCCAGACTAATGGAGTTGGCCCATCATGGACTAAGTCTCTAAAACCATTAGCCACAATAAACTTTCTCACTAAGTTGTTCTTGTTATGTATTTTGGTCAGAGTGACACAAAGGTAACATATTTATTTTTCCTATTTTTCAGTCCTTATTAGAGTTCAGTAATACTACTCTTTAAAGTCACGTTCCACTTTCTAATCTATGTTCCATATGAGCAAAACCATGTCAATGTAAATCTACAGAGTCTTTCCAGAGCCGAGATAGTGTATTTTGAGAATATTTCTGTAGCTTTTGTATATCAGAAAGCCTCATTGAAAAGGATTTCAATAACAAAAACACATTTGGTAAGATACAATGAAGATATGCTCTCCCACTGCATCATATTGGATTCTTATACTGTATAAACTGAGGAAAGATTAATTTGAATGATTATATAACTTCACTACTGAGCCTGTCTCTTCCTGTTTTTTTTTGTTGTTATATGTTGTCATCTAATATTTATAGCTAGTTCTTACCATTAAACATAAACACATAGCTATTATCATTTGAAAGTTGAGGTAATATGTGGATTTTTTTAAAAAAAATCTATGTTCTGGCAATATAGAAGTAAGATAAGAACATTCCCCAAACTGATCATGTCATATCTGGGAATAGTCAATCCCAAGAGTAAAAGAGAGAGGAAAGAGCACTAATAGAGCTAACAGTACACATTCCAAAGGACTGGGCTCACTTTGTGCCTGAGAACTTTCCAGAATGAATTTCTCAGGCCATGTAACAATTACCCACACTGACCTCAGGGGTTCTTCATAATGCTGATCACATAATATATTTTGAACAAGGACAAATTTTTATTAGATTGATTTGTCATTGTCACCAAATGCTCATATAATATACTTTAAATATTTTATTTCTAACTCACTTTGTTTTCTTTCCTAAAGTGCAGTCTGAAGCTCGTAACACCAAGGGATGACTACAATTGTGAGATTTTACCTTGGAGAGAAAACACTATGAACTGTCATTTGGTTTCTTTGTCTCTGATTGAACTCGGTGGCCTTCCTTGTCTGCTTTTCTCCCATGTACTTCAGCTCTTTTTGGTCACATAATAACTTTGTGTAGCTTGTAAGCTAAGAAGTCAGCCCAAGGTTAAGCTGTTGCTTGACAGAGAAGAAATAAGTGATTCGATATGAATGTTGTCTGTGATATGAGCATGTGATTTCAACAAAAGTGACTGGGATATATGATACAGATCAATTCTTATTCTAGAATCTTTGAGCATTCTCAGGCCAACTGAAGCAGATCCCGAGGGTGAACTCTCTGTAATGCTGTCTTTTGGTTTTGGAGATCAATGTGTTTGCTCTGGTGTGTCTTGCTCTAATCGGCTACCTGAGCACCCACATTGACTTTTAACAGCATCTCATTTGTTTTAGACAATCATAGAGACAGGCTGGAGAACCTTGAAGAAGAGTTAAAAAATAAAGAAAAATGAATCTATGCTTTGAGAATATGTTTGAAGTTTTCCTGGGATAGTTAGATTCTGTGATTCTAAATACATGTAATATGATTGAGTTCCAATTATTTAAAGAGAGAGGAATAGTGATAGGGAACATCTTATTTATTTTCCTTCCACATATCTTGTGAATATAGACATATCTTGTTCTGTCACAAAAAGACTGAAAAAAAAATAAGAAGATATACTGCAGTCATTCAACTTCTTACCTGTCTCTCATCAATGAAGAACATCACAGAACTTGAGCCTTCAAATTAGAACTTTTTCTAAAACTTTCATTTTGCTGTTCAGCCTTTTTTCACTATTATTTGATCTTTTTCTTTCTTTCAAATCCCTTCACTTCCTTCCCTGGAATTTACCTTCATGTCTCCATTATATTTCCATAAAATCCTGCTTTTCCTTTGGCTCTCTGTCTGTTTTCTTTAAACCCAGTAAGGAACTCATATGTTTCCATGCATTTTGTTTTTATTGCACTAATGATAAAAATAATTTTTAGCCCAGTTTACTGAAATCTAAGTGATGTTGTAACTCCTTTTGAGTCATTTATATAATTTTAGTAAAATAATTTTGACTGACTTGAGGCAAACAATGAATACTCTTTATATAGTCTTCATGCATGTTTTTCCCGTAAGCATCACTGATAGATTTTCAACTTTACATTTTTTACAACTTGATCAAGATATAGTTCGCATACAGTAAAATTCACCTATTCAAAGTGTTCAGCTCAAGCCAGATGCACTCCTGAAATTCCCACTCCTCAGGAGGCTGAAGCAGGAGAATCACAATTTTGAGACCAGTCTGGGCCATGTATCGATACCCTGCATCAAAATAATATTTTTTAAAAAGGGATAGAGATATGACTCAGTGATAGAGTGCCTTGGGGCTCAATCCCCACTAACACACACACACATACACACATACACACACACACATACACACATACACATACACACACACAAACAAAATTGTTAAGTGTGCAATTCAATGACTTTTTAGTATATTCAGAGTTGTACAGACTTCAACAAAATCTATTTTATAACAAATTCTTTAAAGAAACATTACCTGTTAGCATTAACATTTCCTATTCCTGTTCTGTATTCTTATCCCAAACCAGTTCCAGAAAAACCCTAATCTTTCTATCTATGTAGATTTTTCAGTTCTGAATATATATTCATATGACTTAGTTTCATGACTGTTTTCTTTCAATTTGTATAATGTTTTCAAGGTTCATCTATGTTATAGCGTATCAAAATTTCATGCCTTTTATGATACAATAATCTCATTTGTTTGTTTGTTTATTTATCTGATACAAGGGATTGATTACCCAGGGGCATTTTATCACTGAGATACTTCACCAATCTTTCTTATTTTTTATTTTGAGACAAGGTCTCACTAAGTTACTTAGTGTCTTGTTAAATTGATGAATCTGGCATCAAACTTGCAATTCTCCTGCCTCAGCCTCCTGTGTCTTTGGGAATACACACACGTACCATCATATCCTACAATCAAAGGTACAAATAGGTTTTTTAAAAAATGTTATTATACAGTAATCCTGCCATGTAATACAACTTAAAATGTTTTCAGTAATAATGAAACAAAATATATTAATGTGTAACTTCTAGTTATGTAACATTATTATTTTACTATCTCAATGGGCAATTTTAGAATAGATGTAGCTCTCTCTGCCACTAACAATCTTCTACTTTTTATCTGCTAATTCTTCATCTAATACTCTCCTCAAAAATTTATTATTTTGGTAAAACTTCCCAGATAAGATATATATATTTGTAAGTAAATAGCTGACATCCCTTAAATTGTTTTTCTGTCCATAACAATTTGTCTGGTGATGGGGAGAAATGGAAAAACATACATAGTCTATTTCTGTCATGATGAATTAGAAGGCAGAGAAATTTCTATTATTAATTTGTTGTAGCACATAATTCAAATATCAATTGATTAAATCCAGCATTCAGTTACTCAATGAGCATTTATCCATCATGCTCTCATGGAATTAGTTTTGTATGAAATTAACTTTGTGTTGGATGATAAAATGCAAGCTTAAAAATAAACTGTTAACAAAGACTCATTGTAAAATACCAGATGCTCTTTTCAATTTTTGGTTCTGAAATGAATACATGTCAGCCAAGGCCAACAGAAATTTTCTCCAGCTATATCAGACTTGTCCAGCTGCATCCAAATAGATGCTTCTTCCATAACGTTCCTCCATTTGGATATGATATTTTTTTTGGTTTGTCCCTAGAGTGTGAATCATGAAGAGGAATAAGACTTGCCTTTCTTCCTAGGTTTATTGGGTTCACACATGTACTAGAACAATCAGTGTACTGATGGCAACGCCCGCTCAGGAACCTGGAATAGCATCTAAAACGAAAAAGAAAAACTGCAAATATGTTCTACACCATGGAAAACAATTTTATAAAGGGCCAAATCCACCATACTCCCCTGGAACCACACCTATTACTAGGGAACTGCAGTGTCTTCTCACTCTGTCTTGGGGCTTGGTGTAGGAATTTCTTTTTTAGGCTAATGGGGTGATAGAAGATGTAATCAATGCAAGGTCTTGATAAACACCCGTGTACTCCTCCCTCTGCCATTACCATGGCAGCATGACTGCATGACCAAGAAGTTTGCTGGAGGATGAGGAACATGCAGGGAAAAGCTAATTATTCACAATGTACCTAGTGAAGACGGGACACACAACAACTCACTATTAAAGACGGGGAGCAAGCTTGGCCAGTTGCAGAGATTTCCAGCCAAGCCCAGCCTAAATTTCTGACCTATAGACTCATATGCTTCATACATATTTATTACATTTTATGTTTAAGTTGTTGTGGTCCTTAACATTATTGTAGTGATGAATAACTGATATATATGTGAATTTTCAAAGAATTCAGTAATACTAATGATATAACCAGAATGTCTTCTAGTCTATATATCAATGCAGGTAGAAGTTAGAGATAATCCATAAATAGTAACAGCTGCTTGTCTATTATCAATCATAAATAACATGTTGATCTTTGATGGTAAGGATTTCCTGAGACCATGAAAACTTACCACTTAAAACAGAAAATCATGTGTATCAGCCTAAATGTTTAGAAAGAGACCTTTGTGTAATAAGGTCCTTATATAATTTTTTTTAAAAGGAAATACTCCTTAAAAACTAAGTGCTTGCTGGTTCTGTTCATTATGAAAATAATATATGATCAGTACAAAAAAATTGTGATACAGGGAAGAATAAGAAGAATACAATCATTTATGATTCTCATACTCAAAGATGATGGCAATTACTAATGTTTGATATATTTTAATATAATAATTTTGATCAATTTCTTTATAATTTAGTTTTAATATAGTCATGATATATTGTTTGTACAATTTCATGTAAGCATTTTCTGTTGTTTTAAATTATAGTTATAAATAAAAATTATCATAGTAGTTGTTTATCACAGCTCAAAATAGATCATAATTTATGCAAGTATTCCATTTTCATTAAATATTTAGTTTTAATATTTTGTGTTATGTTATTTTACTTGGTTGCTATTATAAATAATGTTATTAGTGAATACTGATGAACCCTGGGCCATTTCTATATAAGGATTACTAATTTAACACAGAGTCCCCAAAGTGGAATTACTGAGTCAAAGGGTATAATATTTAATGCTCTAAGTATATGTCAGGATTATTTTTTTCCAAAGGATTATACCAACTTACCTTATCACTAACACTTTATGCCTTTTAAAGCAGAGTTATTTGAGCATTAATTAACCTTTACTTGATGACTCGTGATCATTGTTATGAATATCCATCATTGCACCGGTACCCAGGGACAATTTCAGAATTTATTCACAATCATAAAGTTGTTTCCCCTTTCTTAAATGACACTGTCTCCTTTCTTCTTAGTTTTAGTTTATTTGCTATTGTTTTATTTTTAATGCCTGAAATCCAAATGGCAAAATAGTATTATCCAGTATGAGTAAGAAAGTTTGGGGAGCAATGGGAAATCATGTATGTTGTTTATTGTAATATAAATTGATACATTTGGGGGAGATCTTCCTATGTTCCCAATCTTAAAAATGTGAGTATCATTTGAACCCACAATCCCTACTTCCAATGCTTTATAGACAGTGTTTATATTCATGCATTATACCATGAAAATAATCAGGAATATAGAGTGAAAATGTATTTTCAATGACATTTATGAAAATAATTTTAATAATAAATAGAAATAGATAACAGATAATAAATAGAAAAAAAACATAGGTCAAATACCTAATAGTACCTTTTTATTGTGGAATAGTACAGTTACTAAAAAACATGTAGAAAGAATTTACTAACATGGAGAAAATTAAGGATATATTAGTTGAAATAAGTGTTATACAAGATCATTTGTAGTATCTACACATGTACATATACACCATGGTACCAAGATTATATATTTTTTTGCATGTATATGCCTGAAGACAAGTAGATGCCACAGTATATCATAAATGATATTCTGTGTAACAGGATTATGCATTATTTGTAGAACCTTTGTTGTGTTTTCTGAGCTTTCTACTTGTATGATCTAAAATAGGAGTACATGGGTATTTAACATTGAGTGAGGGTTTGGGGTATTTGCCTATAAGTAAACTGCATGAATTTGATATTGCATCTTGAGGACACTCTCATGCTTATTTGTTTCCCTTCCAGATCCTAGGTATGTACTGAGGTTGACAGAGAGATCACCACCAAATGGCTCTACTATTATTCTTGGTGATTGTACCTTAAGTTGTTCTCCTGATGTTTTCTATTGCTCCCCTGTATTTCAATGGATAGATTGCCATTTATGACACACACTGTATTACCATTCATCATCTAATCAACTGAATGTTTGAGATGTGAAATTTACTAAGTGTCCCAAACTCAATGCCCTATGGGGCAAGAAGTTATATAAAATAAGTAAAGCAGATTAGTCACTGTCTGGGGAAAGGGAATAGCAACCACTCACCATCATCTGCCCACTGGCAAGAAGGAACATGGGCCTTGTGATGCCAGCTCTTGATGATTTTTCAAGAGAAGCTAGAAATCCAATTTTAAGCTATCATTCTATTTTTATATCCTAGCTACTAATTCAAAGTATACAAGCCAGAGACACATGACTGCAAGTTGCATATGTCCTGTGAGCAGCCAGTTTATAATTTCTGATGTGTAGACGTGTCAACATGTCAAATTTGAGGCACCTACAAGCAAAGAATTCTAATATAAAGACCAATAATTTTTCAGTGAACAATCAATTCAGTTTTTAAGTAGACATCTAGGCATAATGTGACTGCAAGTTGTCAAGGTGAATAAGATGACAAATAAGTGAGCCAACATTTTTCAATTTTATACCCATATCTTGAGTGATTTTAGCATTCTTACATATGTCCTTGGTATAGAACCAGTATCTGAAATTATAAACCTCAATGTGTATAATTCTCTGCAATGAAAATAAGTGGGCTTTCTAAAGGATGCTGTGGAAGGAAATATGGTCATCAGAGCAAAAGGTGTTCTGATTTAGGATAAACTAGGTGTGTGTCTATGTATCTAGTATGTTCCAGGGCAGCATTATTCTCTCCAGAAATCTCTCGAGTTGAGATTAAGTGTGACAGGGACACACAAACTATTTAGATATCAGGTACTATGGACTTGGGGGCCAGTTGTTTATAGAAATTGTCAAGTATTAATGAATGGTGACCAATACATGAGGACTTTTATACTTTTGAGAAATTACAGCTGTTCTTGTTGGGAGAGAAAATCCACTGATTCTGTGGGAATCACTCCTCCTCTTGGGGAGGAGAAGTGAGATGGGAAAAATTCCATTTATATTCCCCTGGAAGAGAGGGACTTGATCCCATTGTTTAGGCAGTTCAGCTTGAGCTTCCAGGATCACTTGGAAACAATTTTCATTGCCCTACAGACATAGACCTTGTTGGGGTGACACTAGTATTGATCACTGCTTAAGGAAAATTAAATGCAAAGTGTCATTGAGGGTGGGTAACATACCAAACAATTTAACTAGCACTGAGATGATTCTGTTATTGAAAGGGGTCCACAGATCTTACCTTGAGAAACACTGTAGAGTGTGTGTATGTGTGTGTAATATAAATAAATATACAATAGGTTATGCATATATATCTACATATCCATTCTTGTAAATGTCTTCAATTGATTGTATTTTACAAAGAGGATATAGCAATGCACAGTTTCTTCTAGAACCTTGTCCCTTTCTTAGAAGCAGAGTTTACCTTCCTTCTTGATTCTGAATGGGACTGTGACTAGCCATTCACTGACAGAACATGGTGGAAGTAATACTTCATGACTTACGTTGCTTGGTAATAAAAGGCAATAGTGATTTAGCCTTAGGAAGCAGAGCTCCAGTCCTGGTGCACAAGTCTATGTGTATGAGTGAAGTACACACGAATAATCAGTAGACTCAAATATCTGCTTGTATATATATTCACTGCCCTGAGACTGCCTCCCTGGGCAAGTCCATTTGGTCCATGTGGAGACACCATGTGGAGAATTCCCATGGCTAAATGAAGAGAGAAGCCCTGCCAGCCCCCAGCTGCTCCAATTTGAGCCACCATCTGACCTCACCTGCCTGAGACCTTGAGCCAGAAGCAGCCATGCAAACAAGGTCTTTCCAACTTTATGACCCAGGAACCTGAGAAAAGATGTAATTATAATTGTTCGTTTAGGCTACAGGGGTGATTTGTTTCTAGTGATATAATAGAAATCACTCTTGCCTGTCTCTTTGTCTCTTTGTCAGCCTGTTCTTTAGAGAGAATCTTTAAGAGGAGAGTTTCTAATTTAAATAGAGATAGTGATCTCAGGACCATCTGTTTGGCCTCTCTCACACCCATAGCCCTTTAATAAACCCTAAGGAATGTATGGAGCACAATTTGACATTTTTGAAGAATAGTAAAGGAAGGTCTTGAATCTCTATTGTCCATAAATAAGTCACAAAGAGAGAAGAAGCAAGGGTGGGGGGAATTGTGTGCTCAATTGTGACCTCGTTCAAAGGTTGAAATGCAATTGATTTTTCTCCTTGAATAATATAAGGAGTCACCGCATCTGTCAAGAATACTGACAAGGAAAGTAAGATGAATACCAACTAATCCATCACATTTCAGATAACAAGAATTGGAGTAAGATTTCACCTGCTGACTGGCCATGACTTTACCAGTCCTTGATAGTCTTTTCAGTCCATGCGGACACTGAAGCACATTATATAAATTAAAAGCATGCTTGCAAAAAAAATTAATCTTTATTTTGGAGTTACTACCATGCATCACAGATATTCACTTATATTATCTCACTTAATATTTTAAAATTCATAAAATACAATTATATTATCTGTAGAATCCGAATAGAAAAGGTGAGTGTCCATGAAATTAAATATTATAGTGTCACCCTAGTAATAGAGAGCAGAGATTTGAACTCAGTTTCCATGTAGCTTCCTGCCAGAGCCTATGGGTCTGTTCTACATTATTGCCCTTCATAAGATACTTCTGAACCTGAAGGTAATTTGGCAAAGAACCAAAGGAGATTCTTCTAGCTCTGTTGTTCTTTGTGTTGCATTAAGGAATATGTGATCAGCAATTTATAGTTTTTACCAGCCCAGGCGGTAAGGCACATTTCCTTCAGCACCTGAATCTCTAACTTTCTTACTCCTCAAGCCTGAGAGCCAAGTGTAGCCCATCATAATAACATCATTCCCTAGGTGGTAGCTAGGATGGGTGTGTTGCCATTGAACACACTTGTCTTTTTTCCTGTTGCACTTCTCAAATTCATAATGGTTCTATGCCAATGGAGAGTGAATGTGACCTGGATCCTGCCTCCCTTCCTCCTGCTGGATAGTTGGGGGGGGGAGTGTTAACTATGGAAACCTGAAACAATGTAATTGTTAAGAGAAACAATTCATATACAGAGCTACGAAAAATTGTGCTGTGAATGGATAATTATGAATGTAATGCATTCCACTATTGTCATGTATGTGAGAAATAAATTTAGAGAGAGAGAGAGAGAGAGAGAGAGAGAGAGAGAAATCTGAAGTAACTCTGCCTGGATTGAAATGCCAGCTCTGTTACTTCATGGTCTTAGCTGTGTGTCATGAACCTCTGTGTTAAATATAGTTACTCAAAGTGTATCTGTTTTAGTGCTCTGAGAAGTAGATACAGGTCACTGAAAGAGGCTTCCATGTTGTCTAAAAGGGGGAGGGAGCAAGAATATGCCTGGAGAACTTTCAGGTCACAATTCAAGACTAATATACGTGAATAGAGAATAAGAAGAAAGAATTGTGTATTTTTGAAAAAACTCAAGTCAGGATGATGAGGGAGTCTCCAGTCAAATATTGCCCATTAGAGGAGTCCTGTGTTGGACACAATATCTTGGCTCTAGGACCCCCACTGTGCTCAGTCATTGGCTAGGAACAGTTCAGGGAGTGAGTGGCCACAGAGTGAGTGCTGCAATAGATTGCCCAATTGGGGCAGCTGGAGATTGTCAGCTAACCATGGCTCCTCACAGCAGGATTTTCATACTGGGAGATGTGAGTTGTGCATGGTCTGGCTGCTGCAGTCAGTATGAAACAGGCTGATGCAATGGTGAAATGATTTAATCCATGAGATGTGTTTCAAAGAGTGCACCACACATAGAAATGCTCAAAATGGTACAGCAGTCATCATCTCTAAGGAAACATAAGGATGAATTAAATGCTTGGGTTCAGTATGTTACCCAGCATCACCAGGCAGTCTCCAGTCTTCAAGGGCAAACGGAGACCTGTAGGGTGGAATGAGTCCTGAACCCAGACTAAAATTCTGCAAAATATGAATGTTTAAAACTGGACTACACAGTGCTCAATCTCTGCAGCCTTTCATGGTCTTCTTCTCCCAATATTACCATGAACTACAATTTCCTAAAATGACAAGATCTCTTATTCATTTGTGTTGTCTTCTTTGTTCTCTCTCTCTCTCTCTCTCTCTCTCTCTCTCTCTCTCTCTCTCTCTCTCTCTCTCTCTCTCCCCCCCCTCCCTCTCTCCCTTTCTCCCTCTCTCCCTCTCCCTCTCTTCCTCTTTACCTCTCTCCCTCTCTCCCCTCCAGTGTGTTACTATTGCAATGATTGGCTTGGAACAAATGTCATATGTTAATAACCATCGTCCTCTATTTGAATATGACTTAGTGATAATTCAGTACTTTACCTAGAGGAATTCAGAATTCAGGGTCAGGTGTTGAGCTGGTACATTCTCAGCAGGAGACTCACATTTCTTGTGTCTTATTTCCATTCTTCTTCTGTTTCATTTTTAAACTCTGTGGTACTTTGCCTTTACTTAGCACTAGTTCTATAGTAACTTTGTCTCTTGGTGACATCAGGACAGATTTGTCTTTCTACCTTCTGCCACCAACTAAAGATAGGGGCTATAAAAAGGGTCTACTTATAGTACTATTGAATACAATCTGTCTGAGGGCAGAAATGAGGAAATGAAAAATAATGAGACATCTCAATGCAGAGTATTTCAAGCTTACAGGTTACACCTCAAACCTGAATTGATGAATTATTTACAAGTACCATTGTGCCAAGCATGTGTCCTGCTCAGGTTGGTATGTGATGAATATGTACTGAATAACTGAAAAGAAGTGATTTAAATCAAGTTTATTTAAATGATAATATTATGCATATTTTTTGTTGCAAAGTCATTCTCATTTCGAGCTGGGAAGGTTTTAAAAAAATACTGATGGCTGGTACAAATCCAGACCTTAATTAAATCAAAATCTTTGTGGGTGAAGCCTACACATGGGTATTTTTAAAAATACATCTCTGATGATACTAATATGTGGGCAGATTTGAGAACCACTTCTTTTACAGAGTTGATTAGCATGAGTCAGGGCGCCTGCTTTGCTTTCCTCTTCCTGAGCCACCTCCATTAACAGAGTGAAGGGCAAGATCTCCTGCATGACAAGGTAGCCGTGACAGGTTCATAATTTCTTGAATTCTTTCATTTTTCTTAAATTAAAAATTCATATTCTCATGATTTGCTGTTCCATAATACATTTTGTTTTGCTTTAATATAAAACTTTTTTTTTTTGCAAAAACCTTCAAGTAAAAAGCCTTGCATATTGCAGCATGATAAGTCTCTAGCTTCTAGTTCTTCAAACATACATCCCACCTGTTTCCTGGTATGCAAACCCCAGCAATGCATCCAGCAGCCATAATTTTCATATGTATCCAAGGAGTTTTCATGAGGATTAAATAGAATGAGGTGCTTAGAGAATGGTCTGGTAAATAAGTTTCCAACTATGTTCATGTTATGATGTTTTTATGAAGAAGCATGTGCTGCTTCAATGTTGCCTCTGGAATTGGCAGAGCTGGTGCCATTTCATGCCTAGTTTTATGAAGAGTCTTTAGGTAGCAAAAGGAGGCACCTAACAGAATAGGTCAGGAAGGTCCAAGATTCTACAACCAAGACTGGAGGAGAGAGAACTCAGGAGAATCTCTGCCCTACCCCACTTCCTGCTGGTTTGTACTCAGCCTCCTGGGTGATCTTGTTGCATTTGGCTGGAATAAGAAGGCAAGAGATGGATGGCTTCAAACCTTGATGATGCCATCAGTCCTGCCATTTTAGGAAACTGACCATAAGTGATATCTTCTTCTATGGCTCTCAATCAAAGGGATTTTCCATTGAGGTTTCAACTGAAGAGTTTCCAAGTTGCAAGACTTACCTGAATGCTAATTAGGATTGTGGTCACTGAGATCCAAAAAGTGCTGATTTAGTCTTGGGAAGCTCAAGTCAGTTGACCTGGCAAGCTCTGGTGTGAGATGAGGTGGAACTGAAATGTGCCAAGTGGTCATTTTCTAGGCATCTGCCATTTGGACTCAGACTTCCCTGATGATGAGAGCCTTGCCCTTCCCTTTTCTGTTGACACAAGTGTTTGGGCCATGGCTAGCAATAAGGAAAGATAATAATGCTTATAAAAAGTCACCTTACATTTGCGTCGCATGCCACATCGAACAACGCAGTGTCATATCCATTATCATATTTGATCCTTGAAACAATTCAGTGAACTAGAAAAATTACTGCCTGAGATTAGGCGTATTCTTTAAGGACACATGGTCACTGGCATTCATTTGGGATGTGTGCTTCTGTGCCTGCATATGCTATGACCTCCTTTCTGCTCTCAGCGTATACGCTCTGCTATTTAAAGTTTTATTTTTTATAATCCTTTTGCCTTTTTTTAAAAAAATCATGTTATCCTTTGACCTTTCCATCTTGTTCTAATATCTCTCTAGCATTAGTAAAACTAATTATTGAGAAGAAATGCACATTGGAGACTAGACTCTTGGCTGAATTTCCGCTGGATGTTTTCCCTATAGCAGGTGTTAACATAGTCAGCTTCTTTGCTTTCCTTTTCTCTTTTTCTTCCTGTCCTTTCTTCTTCTCTCCCTCCCTCCTTTCCTTTTTTCCATTGTTACTAGAAATAACTGTGCACATAGGAACAGGAAAATGGGGATGAAGGGTGAGGAAGAGGATGGATTTGAACTAATCAAAGAGAGAGGTAAATCATTAAAATGTTCCATGAGAGATCCTTTAAATATTAAAGGTAGGATCCATGTATGTGTGAATTCAAGGTAACTATGATTTTATGGGATGTATTCCTTTTGGTGAAGCCATACTATTAGGCTCTGTTTGTGTTGCTTGTATTACGTCACTGTATATAGCAATAGCTAGTATCGGTGACAACTAACTTATTTTTAGTTCTTTTTTATTTAGGAAATATATTCTTTCTTTAGTTTTAGTTGTTATCATTTATTAGGTGAATGAACATTCTCAAATGTGTGTGGGATAAATATCACACTACAATTATGATCCTCTCCCTAAATGATTCTATCTAATATTTCAAGATCTTCATTTTGCCAGATGGTATTGAGAGCACTAATACAGCAGTCAGGAGTTCCCATATATACAGAAATGCAGCCATTAGAAATGGGTGTTAACAGAGTGATAATTATATTTTCTGTACTTGAGAATTTTGGGGTCCTTAGTGAGACATATATATTTTATATATGATATATTATGAAAATCTTTTTAAAGAAATGAAAGTAAAGTTAAATATATACCTGCCCCAAATTCTTATTTTAGTAATAATCATAAATAATAATAATTTAATAAATAGAAAACTTTTGAAACAAAACCTAACATATGGTAGAGACATACACCTATTTGTCTGACACTTTTTTTTTCATTAGATTTAGGCTGAATTTACCAAATATTTTGATAGAGCAGAGACCATTTAATGTTGTGATTTAAATTTCTGGATTTGGCTCTTGCTCTAATGATGTCTGATAAACCTTCCAGAGCCAGTTCTTTCATATGTACAATGAGAATCATATTAGTAATTAATAGGGTTGCCAAATTATAAGATAAGATAAAGAATATGAAATGGTGAACAAAACATTCAGGATAGAGTTGGTGTGCAATAAATAGTATCATTTATTTATAATTTCTTATTAATAGCAATTTTAATTCAGTTTTATTGACAAATATTTTAGTAATGATCATAAAAATATTATTATTCATGTATTCAGGAACATGTTTTTTCTCCTAGAGTATTTAAAGCAGAATTTTATTTGTGTTTATAAATTCAATTTTTAAAATGTCCTTATTGACTAAATACTATGCATGAGATACTTCACTAGAAGTTGGATTTAGAATGGCAAGTTAGAGGAAAACTTCATTTCATGGAAATTGTAGTAAGTATGAGAAATAGGTAATGAACAAGAAAACTAACAAATCTGTACTTATTGGTTTAGCAGCAGAGAGCTGGTCAGATTTCCTCTCGGAGTCCACTCAAAGCAAGGCTCAGAGCATTTGTCCTGGGATGTGAAGCAGAGAGAGGCGTTTTCCATGGACACAAATCTAGAAAGTTCACTATTTTACTTGGGCTCTGTGGTAACTGGCTTAAGTCTCTACAGCTATTTCACTAGGCAGAAATCTGAGTGTGTGTGTGTGTGTGTGTGTGTGTGTGTGTGTGTGTACGCACATGCTCAGAAAATAATGTCAAATGATTAAGCACATAAAGGTCCATTCTTCATAAAGGAACATACTTCAAAAACACTCAGTATCCCAAATCTCTTCTCTTGTCTCCATTTGTTTACTGCAAGGACAAGATACACCCCTTCCCGATATCTCTTTGAATCTTAGTATTTGAAGTCTTAAGGGAATTAAGAAAGAATCTTTAAAGATACCCTTCTGGAGTGAGGGTGCACAAAGGGAGGGGACCATTGGCTTCCATAGTAGACATGAGGGGTTCTTCTGGGGATAGTGCCTAGAGGCTTCCTGGGCTTCTTGGCCTGGGAGCTAAAGTCCCCTTTTCCAAGGCCTTGGGTGCTCCCTTCTAAAGACCCCAGGAAAAGCACTCAGAAGGAAGAAAAAAAAAAGTTTTCCTTCTGGCTCTCTACAGTGAATTACAAACTGGCATTCTCTCCTCCCATTCTTAAAACTCGAAGGGTGGTACAGGCAGCGATGCTGACAGTGTGCATTCGCAGATGCCACCATATGGGTCTCGAAAAACTAGTTGCACTGATGATTCCCTGCACATGTAGGAGACAGTTTGCATTGTTGGCATCGTCCCTGCACAGAAACAAGCACAGCTTAGCAAGGCTGAGCAGATGGCACTAGATCTGGTGCCAGGGAAGCAGTGAATTAAAGGTTATACCCACCAGGTTTGATGCGGTGCCAGTTTGAATTGGTACAGAAGCTTCGGCCCACCTGCTTATTGGCCTCATGACATCTGGCATCTTTTTATTTTATTTTATTTTTTTTTATTTGGACTGAATTGAAGGCAGCAAGGAAAAATGTCATTTTAAAAGCCAGTTACAAGTCAATAGATTTAAACTCTTAACAAAAAAAGGCCTACAGCCCTTCACATTAATGTTTTATATTAATGATTTTTAGAAAACCTTGGGGGAAATTACACACTGATGTGCTGAATTGTGTTGCAATTTATAGCACCACACAATGGAGAGGGTGGACTGCTAAAAACTGACTCAAAGTTGCTAAACAGTGACAACAGAAAAAGGCTATTATCTGTAGCCTATATATTGTAATTAGGAATCAGGGAGGAAAATAAATTTGCTTCTATTTATTCTAATGATTTTCACATTATAACAATTAGAAAACATTGTGGCATGTCACATAAAAGCACACTCTAAAAGGTGTTTTGCACCTTTATTTTTCTCCTGTAAGGTCTTTTTTTCTCTAGCAGTGCATTTAGTTATGCTGTATTTCAGCTGTAATCCCCACTTGCTCTGCACACATTCATATACTATGTACACAAATATGCAACATACCCAGCCCCAGGGTAGCAGTGTGTGCATACTGAAACCTGTTTGTATATCTCCTCCATTTGGGATTTTCCTGTCTGCTCCCTGGGTGTGAAATGAAAGCATGCAGTGGAGGGAGTCACATTTCTGAGGTGATTAGCTTTGTAACTAAGCCTTCTCATTCAAAGTATGTATAATGCCTGGCTTGGGGCATCCACAATTTAATGTTTTAAATTTGACTTTAGATGATATTGCATCAAGCCCTGCATCAACATTCTAGAGGTGAAAAGAACCATCATTAAGGGAATATATTAAATATCTAAAACAGCATCAACCTTTATCTCATCATTCTGAAATGTATCATGGCAAGATTGGCTTTTTTACCGTTGGAATTGGTCTGAGTTTTCTTTGGTCTATTTTATAGAATTATAGAAGCTGTAAAGTTTTGTAGTAGTACTACAGTCTTTTTCTTTCAGAAAACCATCCACAGAAGAGTCACTGGTAAAGAAAATATAAGGAGGAAGTGCCTCTAAATTGTTCCCAAAGAATTTAGAGAAAGAAAAAAGAGTAATCAGGAACAAGTTCTAAACACACTGAGAGAGATTCAAAAGCCAGAAACTTCTCCTTTTTTTTTTTTTTGAGACCAAATATCTACAGATAGATATGGTGAAGAACCAATAAAACTAGATAGTCCTCAGACTATTTAGAAGCAATGAGAAATGGGAGATGTTGTCTGATTAAGAAACCTACACCTTTTCTAGCTCTGGATATCAACTGGAAATCTACTTTCTGTTTTGAAGGCTTTGACCAAATATCTTAATGAATTTTTAATATTAAAAGTAATATTAACTATTAATGTTCAAATTTAAAACATTAAAATAATTTTAAACTTTTAAAATATTATCAATCATGGGCATTAAAATATTAATTAGCTTCTAATTCTGAATTGCATGAACGACAACTTTATATCTTCCACTGGAAAATCCAGGTAAAATAACTATTTTCAAAAAAAAAGGAAATTGCTATGGAAAAAAAAATAATATCAAAAAATGTAAGCAAGAAGACTGGAAATGGTGTTAGTTTTATAGTCCTATTTGTCCTTACCAAAATCCTAAGTTTGTCTTAAATATATGGAGGCGGGAAATATCAGGTTCAGCTGATATAATTTAAAGGGCACAATAGGCAGCATTTCAACACTAGAATACCTAGTTGGGAATGAATAAAATCATCCATACTGCAGAGGTTCCCTGATATTGGAGCCACTTAGAACTTCCTCCTGTTCATGCAACTAACTCATTTATATTTGATTCTTCTTCATAACTCTATTAGACTGAAATTTCTTTCACAAACTTCTAAGGTGTTCTTTCAGAATAAGGCTCCTTCTTTATTGCTATCCAAAGACATCTTACTGTTGTCACAGTCTAAACTTATACATTATTCAGTGTTGTTATAAATAATTCTTGTTATAGACCTGGTACTAAATTGCTACCTTGTATTCATTGTAGTGAAAAAATCTGTTTCAAAGTTCTCCAAATAAATAGGTAGCCCAAAATATTCCAGGAAAATAAAAGAAATATGTTCTTCCACTTCTTCATCTGAACAGTTATAATGAGGCATTGGTTAAAAAAAATATTTCCCATGAGAGATGTCCAGAAAAATTGTAAGGTCATAATTACAATAAGATGAGCTTGGTGTATTTTTTAGGATTAATGATTTGGGGGGATACCCAAGAATAATTTTACTCACAGTATAACTGGTAATATTGTCTTCTGGGTTGTATTAATAATATATTGTTAAGTTCCCTTTTCTCAATACATTTACAGTCTAATATTCATTGTTACTTAAAAGTAAATGGAGAGCTCTATGGATTAACTGGGAAGTAAGATTATAAGAACTCTTCTCTCAGCAAACCAGACAGAGAATTCTGTGTTTATCTTTTTGATCATACCTTTATCGTCTATGTATAAAACAACCAACTGGAAGTCCAAGTTAATGGTGATGTATCAGGTCTTCAGAGTGAAGTTTTATTTTCCTACTCATAATAAAATTCTTTCTGGAATCTCCTAATTATATCCTGATATCTCAATCTAGTGAATATATTCCATTTACCTACTTGGAATCTTCTTTACAGAGAAAAGGTAATCAAGTTTGTTATTAGTAGTCAGTACTGATTTTAAATATTCATGACCAAAGATTCACTTTAAAAATTAGTTCTAGAAAATTGACTATTTATTCTTAAATTAATGATATAACAAATGTTCCAGAAGATTCCATTAACATAAACTCTGTTTTGAAAATAATGGTCTCATGGGATCAGCTCAACCAAATCCTGCTCTCTAGCTATCATCATCATCAATATGGATCATTCGCATTTCCTAAGATATGATCATGCTGAAGAGATGGTAAAATACAATTCCTGGCACAAAATAGGAACTCAAGATATTTACTTAATGAATTTTTGAACCATGTAGCAAATTTGACCTTTCTCTCTTTTCTTTTCTTTCCCTTTCTCTCTTCCTCCCTCGGGCCCTCCTTCCTTCCCTCCTCACTCCCCTCCCTATCTTTCTTTTTTTTCTTCCTTTCTTTCTTTCCTTCCTTCCTCACTTTCTTTACCCACATCGCCTCTTTCTTTCATTTTCCCCTTCTTTTTCTGTGCAAATGTTGGTGAAGCATACATTATAGAAGTGGATAGGGGCACAGATTCTGGAGCCAAACTGCCTGGGTTCAAATTGACTCTTCTAACTGTACCAGTCAGGGCAAGTTACATTGCCTCTTAGTGCCTGAGACACTCTGACAACATTAAGATACATTAAGACAAACCTTCAAGAGGAACCAATTGTATATATTAAGAATTTTGAAGGGCTGGGATGTGGCCCAGTGGTAAAGCGTTTGCCTAGCATGTGCAATGCCTTGAGTTTAATCCCTATTATCACGCGCATGCACACACAGATGCATAATTTCAAATAATTCTGGGAACATTGTAAGTGCCTTATAAACATTTGATCAATAAATAGATAAATTTAACAAAGATACAAAGATCATAAAGTTTATTTAGTAGATTTAGTAAAGATAAATAAATGATAAAATCCCCAGCACAGAGTACATAATAAGATAGAGTTTTGTTTCTAATATACACAATGTATTTAGCTCTCCTTCTTTCCTGGAAATGTCTAACATGCACAAAATGATGTTTTGATTTGAGTGAAAACTTAAGTTTTGATCTTGGAAATATTTACCAAAAAAGATCTAGGTGGTGGCCAATATTCTTTCAAATCAATGTAGCTCTTTTATTATTAGGGGAAAATTATGATGTCCTTGAGGTGTGTGTCTCACTATGTTCTTCCTTTTTGATGGTCCTTCTCATTTAAAGGAGAAATAATCTGTTATCAACTTTCCATCCTTTTAGGTTGACGTTCTAGCTAATTCTGTAAGTGTGAATGATTTCAATGGAGTATCTGTCATTACTCATGCTTAGATTTTTAAACTCTTTTCAACAGATGTAAAAATGAAAGAATTCATTTTAAAAGACTTAGGTAATGCCAGATAGAGGATTTAGGTGCAGAGCCAAGGAGTCCCTGAAGATTTAATGTATAAACTATGTGCTCCATAAATTATCAATCTCAAATATTATTGATTCTAAATCAATTTGTCCATTCCTTTTCTGTTTGTGCCAGTACCACAATCTGGGTTCAGATCCTCATTGTTTACCACAACCAATGCTGAAGAATCTCCTTCCGTGCTTCCTAGCTTGCTTGTTTTTTCCCCTATAATCCATCATCAGCACTCTGGTCAGAAATAATGCTCTATATGACATCTATGATCATGTTATTTATCCTTTCATTCATTGCTCAAAAATCCTCCATTGCTGTCACATGCTTCAGCAGAAGCCTCAGACCTGCTTGCCTGAGTGTCCCCTGGGGGAACTAATATCTATGAAGAGGTTGACTCAGTGGGCTTTCAGTAAGCTTAGGCTTTAACTGCTGAGGGACTTTGATAAAGCACCTCCCCGGACCCCTGTTTGAGAACAAACAGTCAGAAGATAAAGGCGCATTAGAAAAACCCCCTCCATGTCTGTCCCTTCCTGTCTCACTCAAGTGGGCACTCCTGTTCCCTTCTCCAGTCTTGTAGGAGTGAGTTTCCACCTCCAGGTCCTGCAGATATTTCACCGTCACTTCCCCTTTGTGAACTCTGGTGATTGCTCTGGACAAGTTGGTAGCTCCTTTTGTAGCAAATCCAAAACACAATGCTAAGATGCATTTCACACTTTCTTTTATAATGATGAGAACCTACAATGCATGCAGTGCCGGAACAGAGGCACCAACAATGCACAGTTCAAATGGGCAAACATAAATCAATGAAGGAAATCTTAGCTTTTATGTACATCTTATTAAAGACAGTGCTAATACCCAGTGCCTCTCCATTCATTTTTTCTCTTTCCTTCCAATTTTTTTTTTTGGCCCCCACCTGCGGCAACCTCTCTCTCTCTTCTGCCTGGAGATTCTTCCCCATGCCCTGTCCCTAACTTTATCTAACTCTTTTGGTCATGTCCTTTCCTCTTTAATTTACATTTTAAAGGTTTCAAAGGACAATAACACTTTTCTCTGAAGCCCAGGAAGGGAAGAGCATATCAGCTACAGAAGTCTCTAGAGTTTAGAAGTTTGTTCTGTTGGTTGCAGAGAAAGGAGGCTGAGACCATTAGCACAAAAGCCGCCTCTCCCATTTCACTTTGAGATCTTTAAGAGCAATAATTATGTCTCAGTGACTCTGACCTCCCTGCACAAACACAGATCATGAAGTCTATTAGAATATTAAGTAACTACTTGGTTTTGAATATATATTTACTTTTAAACAAAATCTAATTTATTTGCGTTATGGTGACACAGAATCAATAAGACAGGAAAGTATTTTGTCTATCATAATTTTCTTCTCTTGCCACCATCATATTTTATCTACATTCCAATTGCTACAGCTATGTAACAAATTACTTGAAAATCAGTGATACAAACCACCATTTATTAAGCTTGCAGATTCTTTAGGATAGGTATTCAGGAAGAGCATGACAGGGCAGTTCCCACTGGAGTTGTGTGGTTGGAGTCAGAAGGCTGCAGTCATCTGAGTGCCTGAACAGAGTGGAGAATGCACTTCCATGAGGATTGATGGCTAAAAGCTTAGATGCAGGGTTTCTTGGATTCCCGGTACAAAATGGTGCCTGTCTTGCTCCAGAGCATGTTATCTAAGAAAACAAAGCAGAAGCTGTGATACTTTTCCTGGCCTAACCTCAGAAACCACATTATAAATTCTGCTCAGTTTATTGGTCAAACAGAGCCAATCTTAATTCATTTTGTTATGGGACTACACAAGATAATGAATACCAGAGAGATGAGACATCAGTAAGCACCCTGGAGCCTGGCTACCCCTTGAATGTCCAGTCTTGTGAGAAGATAAATTGTGGATTAGCCTACCGCTGTGAGGAATAGAGAATATGAGATATGGAAAAACACAATGCTCTATAATTGAAAAAGATTGAGAGATTATAGTCTAATTCAAGTATTCTTGAATCATAGATCTAGACATGTTTTTAGGGATCAGCTATTCAACCATTTAGCTCATAGGTAAAATAATCTCAGAAAGAACACTTGTGGCAGATCTGTGAGAAGTGGTCAGAACTTCTGTGTCCCAAAGCAATAAGTAATCAAATGAAGCAAGCCATCCAGCCAGCAAGCAAACAATATCTTCCTGGAAAAATATCTGAGGAGGAAAACTGATAAAATGCTCCTTTTTTTTTTTTTTTTTTTTAGTTGTAGATGGACACAATACCTTTATTTGGTTTATTTAGTTTTATGTGGTGCTGAGGATCGAACCCAGTGCCTCACACATGTAAGGCAAGCACTCTACCTCTAAGCCACAATCCCAGCCCGAAAATATGCTCTTTTGATGTGTAAAAGTAATCTGAATTTGAGTCAGCATTGTAAATTTCATATTTTTGTTGTTGTTGTTGCTGATAGAGTCATAGTTTTCCTTGTTGGTAAAATGTACTGCATTCTAATTTGCATCAGTTTAATTTGCTCACAACACTGTATTCGTGTGTTCCCAGCCACACTAATCCACTGATCACACAACAGAAATTGAAATGAAAAAATTGCTCAGAAATTGAAATAAAAGAAAACATTATCCATTCATTTATTTCTTAAAAATTATGGAAATACTAAAGAGAACTTCCAACTTTAAAATAAGAGATAGCCAAATGAGGAAGATTTTTGAAATTAATTGAATACATTAATCTTTGAAAAAAATCTTAGGAAGCACTTTATTAGAAGGCAAATTGCATGAAAAAAAGAATATCCTAAATTCTGTTTTTCATTGCCTACAAATTAAGTCCAGATAAAGTTTATTTAGTGTAGTCTCTTTCAATAATTAATTTCTTTTGCCTACTTTAATTAAGGTCATAGACAAATCTATTTTTAAACTACAGCTATTCCTTCATTATTTTGACAACTTGAATTGAATATTACAAGTTACAGAGTGCAACTGTTTTATAGACTTTCTTTGCAATTGGAATACAAGACAAATAAAAGTAGACATAAAAAGGGTCATTTGATTTTGAAAGTTTTACTGCTGCAGTTATAGATCCGCATACATAGGGATAAAAATACGGGGCCTTACATTAGTTCTGCCATATATTTTGCTTTGGCTCTTTAGAAGAATAGGATGTGACAGGGGAGAAATATACATTTTCAATCTGTTTTTCTTTGGAGAAAAATACACCTTATTTCTCTGACCTACGAGAACATTATATTTGAACAGTGCAATGTATCAAGGCTGAGAAGTAACTCTGGGCTGTTTGGGCTCAATCCAGCTAGAGAGGCCCATAGTTTGTTTACATTCTATCCACATCTCCAAGTGTTTCTCCATGGACTTTTTTTTTTCATTTTTCTTTTTTCAGACTAAAATAGCAATTGCCAGATAATAATTTAATCCCTTTTTCCTCATTGAACATATAGGGATGATTTAAATATTATTTTTCCTGGAGCTATAATCCTAATAATTAGCTATTGGTTTTGGCTATTTTAGCTAAATAGGAAAATGTAGCTGACCTATAGAGTCCAAGTGTGAATAATCATTTAATTCTAATTATTTATTATTCTTATATTTTAAAGTGATTTTACATAAAATGCTGAAATTATGCTTTACATATCTATTATTTAGTGACCATCACTTCTGTTTCCTGTGCTTCTATTATGTAAGCAAACCAACCACCCAGTGGGTTTTCTCTGTATTTGAAGGTCCTCAGCACACTTTTTCAGCAGATATCATAACTGGAAAAACATGAGTCTTTTCAGGGCAAACAAATGACAATGAAGATAATTAGCAGGTTTAATTTAACTCTCCTTTTAGTTGAGGCCTATGAATAAGACAATTTAAGAACTGATTTGTAAAATTCATAAGGGACCAAGAGGAAAAGCATATATGATTAATGGAATAATTATTATCCTTTTCTTGAAAATTTTAATGGACAAAATATACTACCAACAGAACATCTAAAGTTACATGACATGTATGTACTTCATATCCTCGTAATTCTAATGTAAACTTTATTGCTTGCCTCTGATTTTAGGCATGCTTATTTTTGCTTTATTCATTATTGTGAACTGCTGAGTATCAGTTTGCTATCATTTGAAAAAAAATTATAAGAGTGAGTTTTATTGTTAGGAAGCATGCAATGCTGGTACTCATTTTGTAAAATCCCAAATGCACTCTTCATCCTTCTTGTTTGTGCTTTATTTCTTTCCCTCCTTCCATGTTTGCTTTGGCTTGCAAACTTGTTCCTGCCAAACGAGTCAGTTGAAATGGGAACATTAATTTTTATGCGTGGAAGCATGTCAGCTACACAGGGAGAGGAGGGGTGGTGAGGAGGGAGGAGTTGAAATAACTGAGCTTGTATATTGCGCCAGGCTGAGCTGTCAAAAGAAAAGGCTCTGACAGTCATAAAGTAATGCAAGCTTTTTACCAGAAATGCTATGGATGAAGAGTTGCAGTAATTTTCATGAAAATTCTATTTCTTGGCTTGAAAACCCACTTTTCAACATTAGACCCTTTAAGACACTGACCCAACTTCCAGTCAACTTGATCCTTGTTTAGAAACCCTATTATTGACAGATACTGAGAAGGATTTTAAGATAAATAAGCAAAAAAAAAAAAAAGACAAAATTAAAATTGCTACTTAGCATATCCTGTGACATTCGCACACAGGGCCTGGGAAAATACCTACTACAGCATAACCCTGTATGGCAGGGCCTCTCTCTTTTATTCATTGTTAGTGTGCTCATTGAGCTCATTGCCAGATATTTAGTAGATGATCGATAATGTTCTTTAATGAATGACTAACTGAATATGATAGGCAATCATGTAAAAGATGAATTAGATTTGCTTCTATTGTCTCCAGAGGTAAAAACAGTGCAATAATGAGATGGTACAGGAAAGACGTAGATGGAGTCGATATAAAAAATAGAAAAAAGATGAAAATGTAATCCCCAAATGAAACAGGTTACCTTTTTAGTAATGTCTTTGCTGTCCCTATTTTTCCTTTTTTTTTTTTTTAGCAGAGGTTATTGTATCTATCAGAAAAAAAAAAAAAGTAGGTAATGCTGCAATAACAAACAATTCCAGGATTCAGGGCCTATGAACAATCTCTTTTGTGTTTCCCATCCATTGTGGGTTGGTGGGGACACTTTGACCATTTGAGTTACCCTAGGCCCAGGCTCAGGGAATAGTCATGATCTTGAATGTTTACAGTCATTATGACTAATGGAAAAGGAAAGTGTTGCGGAAGTTTTTCAAAGGACAATTAAATGCTGCAGCTTATGAATGACACATGTAATTTCTAGTCACAAATCATTGGCTAGAGCTGCACATTTAGCCCCAAGCATGAGACCAGGAAGTATCATCCTACGTTGTGCCAGAAGATAACATTAATATCACCCAACTCAATCACTTAATGAGAATGTTAAGAAGAGGATTAAGTCAGGGTACTATGAAGAAGGGTGAATTACCATGATTTAATGATTCATATTTTCCCAAATGTTGTACCACATCTACAACATTTATTTCCATGTAGCAAATCTCACATACATTGGATTTGTACCATGGCTTATTTGAGGTCAGAAGGTTCTAAATATGCTTATGTTTAACTACTTTCTATAATCATTAAATCTATTTTAATTGTTTTGTATTTGTGCCTGTTCCCCTTTTCGGAGTTGTTTGCAGTTTGAAGGCTTTATCAAATACTAATCCTTGTAGTCTCCCATGATTCTATAACTTTTGCCACAAAATATATCCACCAGTTCTTCCAAACAAATTAATTTTCTCTTTTGAACAAGCATATTTTTTAACAAGCTAACTTTTACTTTAAGGTAATACCCTATTGACCATGATGAGAAATATTTCTTGGACTATTAGTGTGCCTTTAAGAAGGGTTTACATTACATGAACACTGATTATGATGGAAAACTGAAATTCTAGGCAACATGATGGGAAGTACAGGCTTCTTCTCAGATGGCAACCTGGGGAGCCATTCTCATAACAGATTGCTATTTGCGGTGCCATATTCTGACTTTCTAATATACCCTGCATCAGCATGAGCCTGTCTGTACATGATGAGCAGAAACAGGACTTTGAGATTTGATTAGTTGTTCCTTGAAGGCTACAAAATTAGGGTGAAACTATGTACTGCTTCGTACAGAATGGAAATCCCAAGGTCAATGCTTAGAATCTGGTGTTTTGTGACTACGTAATTCTTTCTTTGGCTCTATTTTATTTGATGAGTGCATGTGTGTGTGCACGAACGCGCATTCACGCATACCACGTATATGTTGGAGGGTGACTGACAATGAAAAACTTGTAACTAAGGTTGGATTTCAAACCCCTCCTTACTTGCATATGGGTAGACATTGTGGCATCTTATGGAAACACAAGGGCAGAGTGGCACGTGGCAATGAAGTGCATTTTATAACAATCCTCAGGAATAATGAATTTGGTCCGACTGGCAGTTAAATCAGTCCTTCTAAGCATATCTCGACATATGGTGGCTCTGGCTGTGTTATTTTGTCTATAATGTTGTGGTTATCTTTGCTTGTGACACTGGAGTAATTACAGGCTTCTACCCTCCCATTTTGCTCACGGGTCTTTAGTGAACAAACTTAGCCATTTGTCTAGGCTACTGTGAATGAGAAGCAATTTTTTTGCCTCTGCCTTGCTGAATGATAATGAGGCGATGAGTGTGTTCCTCCTAGATGCAAGGACCTGTCCATATTGAAAGTTCAATGTGTTTAACATTCACTATATTCACTATCGTGAGGCTCTAGAGAAGAAGGTAGCATGGGAAAAATATCTATGGGGTGACTAAAAGTATGCACATGCCAGGAATATGCAGTGGAATTTTTCAGGACAGGACAGTTCCCTTAAGTGACTGTTACACAAGGAAAGAATGTGTCAGGAGCACTGTACCATCCTGAGCGAGGTATGACACAGCTGATAGGAAGGGAGATCATTGTCTAGGGCATTGGTGTAAGCATAGATATATTTGGGAATTTTCAAGATAGCAAAATACTTAGTTTGAGGACAGTCTCTCTCAGTGTGTTTGCTCCAATCGCCAGAGAAAATTGAATTCTTATTTGAATTTTATCTCTGATGTGAATGAGATTCAGGAGAAGCAAATGTGGAGTCCTATTGGTCCAGTTTATTCATCAGTGCATTTTTAATCTTGGTATATGACTTCATTTTACCAAATCATGGGACTGAGTTATTATAATACAGTTGACAATTTTGAGGCAACTAGCCACTGAGAAGAAATCAGGATGTGGTGGTAAAACAGATCACTAGTAGTAAAATCAGAATATGGAAAGTCAGATATAAATACTTAGCTGTGCAGCTTCACAGTCTCTAGGGCCATACACAAATAAATCTGAAGGCTGAGCTTTTGTCCCATATTATTATTAAAATGTCCCACACATCCATTAAAACTTTTACAACAAAGACCATATAAGTTACATAGTGTAAGCATATCCAAGTGCACTTAGTGCATGATATAAAATATAAGGCTTTTAAATAAATAAAAATCCCTATGATTTCTTGTTCATATTTTGCTTATTGGTTTTGCCATATACCTTATTTGTAGGTTCCCTACCAAACTCTAAAGGTCCTAAAACGTATTTGGAATTATCTGGGGTTTATGTACTTAATGAATATTTTGATATTATGTATTTGTGAATATTTTGATAGGATTAACACGATATACTATGTTTTAGTACGATTCAGAAAATGGACTTTGAATCTGGCAGACTGTATTACTGGTAAAGGAATAGTTCTTTTCAGAATGCAAATCCCTCTTAGTACAAGGGTTATTGACCCATGAGATGTCTAATGGTTCCTTGGTTTATTATATCCAGTCTGCTGTTGCCCATGCATGCTTCACCTTTGTGCTCTGGAGAGTTCAGTGGAGAACATTGGTGTAAGCCCACTCCAAAGCTCAACACAATCATTAGGGTCACAATTCTTGTTTCTCTATCACCCCAGTACCCTTCGGAGTATCCTTTTATAATCATCCACATTTCACATACACATGATTGAATTCAGGTCACAATTCAAGCCAACTGCTCTGGAATATCAACTCGCAAGTAGCATTCAACAAGAGAATATATCTTTATTCTGCACAGAGGATACTGAGATGCCCATGCTTAGCCTATATGACATATAGTGCTTCTGAATACCAATGGTGTTCGATGGTAAAAGAACTTCTCCAGACAAAAGAAGCCCAACATTTCAGAGATAAGAATGCTTAAAATAAAACGGAGGAACAGAGCTGCAGATATTTGATGTGCAATTAATTCTAGTAAGTGAGATCCAGTGAAGACATAGGTTTTCTCGTGGTTCAGCATCATAATCACATGTGGGGCATTGCCTATAAATCAGAGGCATTGGCTGTTCCTGCTAATTGGTGAACCAGCCTATTATCAAGTCTCTTAAATGTTATGTGAATTAGATATGTGAGCAGAGATATCGGTTATATTAAGAACTCCTTAAATTTGTATTACCTGCATGCAAAGGGCAAAGAAAAATATCTGTGTGAGGGTTGCTGTGCTGAATTACATTTAAACCAAAAGAAGGCCTTTGCGTTAGTCATCTCCAGTTCCCATCGTAAGTATAAAAGCCTTGAATTGTGCAGGCTACAGGGTCTCATACTAAAGTGTTGTTAGCAGTGAAGAAAGATCTGTAGCACAATAATTCAAAGCAACTGATACAGTAGAAAGTAGAGATTTAAACTCAGGCAGACAAGTTGAGCAGAGCCTTTTCAAATGCATGCTCTGGAAAAAAAAAAGGTCAACCTTTGTGAACTTTGACTATAAAGGCTTTAAATGAATTTTATATGAATTTGAGAGACAAAGAAAAGCACCATTTGAGAAGACTGATTAATTGAATCGCTTTTCATTGTGCATGCCAACTTGATGGAAATATATTTATCAATACACTTTTTAGTCACACAAAATGGACACAATCTAATCCAAAAAAAGAGAATCAGGGATGCACAAAGGCGCTGTTGAATGTCTTCTGACGATGATTTGGTGAGTGAAATGTAAAGCCAGGATTTACAAATATTACACAAGTGAACACTGTTACTGCACTCAGGCTGAAAAATCCTGTTCAAATCCAATAAGTGGTTTAAGATGTGCAAATAGAGGCTTCTGCAGGGAGTCAGGCATTAGAAGCCACCTGGAGCATGTGGTAGAGATTGTATCCATCAATACAGCAGCTGGGCTGAAATTATAAAGAGAGCTGCTTTTCATCACGCTTGTTTTAATGCATACATTTCTCCTGTCACTGGCACCCCAGGAAAACTACTAAGCACAAAAATGAATGGTGCCCATTACCTGATATTCATACTTGTGACAACAGAGGAAAGAATCACAACACAACAGTAAGCAAAAAAATTGATATCCAAATTATTTTTAAGTTGCTGCAGTAGGAGAAAATCTTGAAAACCAATTGGCAATATTTTAATATGAGAGTTGGGGAGAGAAGCAGAGTCATTTCGTACCTGATCATAAATTTCCTCCTTCTGATGTGACATGGGAAGTCTCTACAATTATTTTCAAAGCAGGGTTACTTTTTTGTTGTTGTTTTCAGGGTCACATTTTAGAATACATTTTATACTATTTTATGCTAAAAGAGATATCTTCTCTAGTATGAAACAATGTACAATCCTAATAAGGTAAAAAAATTAGAAATGTATGGTTGGATCCAACCCATTCACTGTTGGGTTGATGTACTGATGTTCAGATCTTACTAACATTTATGTGGCTCATAACTGAATTGCAAATGCCAGCGATTGCCTAATTCTGTTTTTACGTTGACAGTATGATCTGTATAACAGAATATTAAATAAATGCCTTTGGGACAACTTGAAGGCAGCCTCAATAATAACTAGTTATGAAGATGGCAAAACATATCTATGGTAACTAAAAGGATATCAATGCTTGCCTTGGGTCTGGGGTGGCCTGAGATCAAATGAAAAGGGGCAAGAAGGAGATGTGGGGGGGCAGTGCATGTATTCTCCAAGTTCACTGTCACATTGTTACATAAGTACGTAAACTTATCAAAACTCATTGAATCATGCCAGTGAAATAGTTAAGTGTTCACAAATTACACCTCAATAAAATTGGTTTCTTAAAAGGCCTTGATATAAAAAATATTATTTTGGCATGTTGAAGTTTGATCTTAGCAGTGATATTTTATATAAGCAAACTCAAAGTTCTCTTCTTTGAGAAAATTGTAAATTCATATTTCACTAGAAGAGCAGGATAATTTGTTCTCAAGAATGAATTTACATTTTAGAAAATAACTTTCTAAACACCGGATAAATTTGGGAGCACTAAACAAGACAATGGGCCCTGATGTGGCAGGTAAAATTCTCAGGTTGATCTGTCTTTTTTTCCCATAGCACAAAGTAATGTGTGGTTTATAAAGAGGGCTGGTATAGTAGTTTAGGGAGAGGCCTGTCTTTAAGTAAAATAGAAAGAATTCTGAACTGGGAATGTTAAGGGGCCTAAAAGTGACTGTAGCACTTCCATTAAGTTCAATTTACAACCCTGGGAAGTCAACACTGCCCAAGCCTCAGTTTCTTCATCTGTAATTTAAAAACTCCAGTTTCAAAATAATTTATTTTCAGTGGCAAAATTGTCATTACAAACGATATATTTTATAGAATCACAGTCAGTAATGTAGGTAAGAATAAAACTGTTCTTATTGAATTACACATAATCTGCTACACACAACTCCACCTGCACCATCTTGGAGCCCTTGAATTCCTCAGATAAGGGTGAAAACAACTGTTCTATAACTTTCGTCCCAATTTAAATATTTTGGGACTTTATGAGAAAAATGTCTTGAGTATTAAGAGCATATTTTGCTGTACAAATTTTTAAAATTTGGTTTTGTTAGTGAAAAAAACCACAAATTTGCTGTAGTGAAAAAAGAAACCTTCAAATTTGATAAATAAAAAAGTCTTCCCACAGTATTTATTGTTTCAATCAGAATTTTTTATACATATTGTAGACTGCTGTGGTCATATTATATGTAAAATTTTTCTTTTTTGATACCATTCATTACTGCTTTTCCATAGATTGAATGGATTTATTTTATCCTCTGTTGTTGAACAATTGTTTATATATTTTTTTCCTGCAGTTGAAAGTAATACTGTATTGAAAATTTTATGCATAAAAAGTTTACCTATCTCAAGTATATAAGATAGAGTCTACCAAACTTCTGTCCTAAAGTTTGTACATTCATTCCCAGCTTCAGTAGATAAATCCAAATGACACTGCAGTGGTAAAAACCTATGTTACATATTGAGCTTATTCTTAGTCCTTGATCATCTTTAAATTTTACATTTTAAGACTGAATCTAAGTTTGGAAAACTCTTGAGATGTTTCACTCTCCCCACATACAGATCAAATATTTTAAAAGCAAAAAAATAAAATAAATAAAAATTCTGGGATATGCTTTTAAGAAAAATAAGTAGCTTCAAATTTTCCTCATTCATTTATTCATGAATTTATTAAGAATCAAACACATGCTAAGCATATGCACTAGGTCATGGAGATAGAAAGTTAAAGTGATAAGACAGGGAAGTTACCTCCTAATAAGAATTAAGTTCTCTTGGTAGCTCAAAGGTGGATCCAGGGAACAGTTCTGCCAAGAGCAACTGGAGTAGCCTTCATATTGAACAAAACAACTATTTGTATTTTTAATATTTAGTCAGACAGATCCTGGAAAGAGGGCTTGGTTATGTGGGCACAACAATTAGCACAAAGAAAGGCGAGAAGCCACAAAAGTCCACGGTATGGTGGAGATGTGGGTGCCAATTTTGCAGGGATCCAATGTACATGTGCATTGTCCTAGTACTGATCAGGAAGAATGAGCCACGCTTTATGTTGCCTGAAAACAAAATCTTACTTTTTCTTTAATGTACATTTTTTAAAGTTTTCTCTTTAAAATTTCGAAATGTACTCATTTCCCTCATCTTCTTTCACATCAAAAAGATGAAAGAGAACCTACCAATATATTTCTTTCTTTCTTTTTTCTTTTTTTCTTTCTTGCTCTTCCCAACGTATACTTTAAAGGTCTTTGAAACACTTTTATGAAATAGAGAATAGTTTATACTTTATTTAATATATCCTAGAGATCATTTTAATAATCTCTTTAATAATTTTTTTCCTGAAGATTCAAAGTGTTAATACTAGTCAAATATTTTAAGTGTTAAATATTCAGTTAGAGATAGCCTATTAGAAAAGCTTTAGTTTAGGTTTCTTTCTCTTTTTTTTTTTTTTTGGTTCTAATTTATATTTGGCCTTTAATATGGTTGGCTATTTAATTTTTATACACGAAAAACTCCTATAGTGTTTAGAGACTTGTCCTGTCAATCCTGAAGGAAAGGTAGACACTAGGGCTGGGGTTGTGGCTCAGCAGTAGAGAGTGCTTCGATCCTCAGCATCACATAAAAATAAATAAGTAAATAAATGGAATAAAGCTTTTTTAAAAAAATAAAATAAAGAAAGAAAGGTAGACACTAACAAGACTAAGAACAGAGAAATGACAGTTAAAATTTGGGAACTGACATTCACTTGGATCACATGAATTTTTAAAATATGTATTCTTGAAATTTAACTACGTTATAGTGAAAATCTCTTATAAAATAGTTAGTTTTTAAGGTTCATTTTAGCCTTATAATACCAGTAATATAAATAATTCCACTTGCCCACCAAACACAAATCAAAGAATCTCAAGTGATAAGTTTTCTAATTCCTTAAATACTTCCTCAAGGCTAGTTTTGAATTAATTTTACAGTGAACTAAGTATAGCATGCACATTTTGGTTACCATATTTCAGAAAGTGGGTTGCAGAAGTAGGAATTAAACTTAGGCCCTTTTTACTCACACCTTTAAATTAAAAAAATGTAAAGAGTCAGAGGGCAGACAGGTTTAGCAAAGCCAGCATTGGGTTCTCCTTCAGTCACTTCCCATTGTTACACAAAGGAGGGCAATTCCAATTACTTCTTTGGAGGAAGCACTGGGGGAAAACCTAAGAATATTTATTTACTAAAAACAAAATCATCAGACTTAAAGAAGAAAAATATTGTAGCCATGGTATATGGTGACAATTCCCTTCAAAATTCGTACTCCGAAAGAAGGATATTGAACAGAATTACAATCCTTCATGCTTCTGTCTTGCCTTGACTTGTTCCACATGATTTCCTTCTTGTGTTATTTTTAGCTGACAGTTAATAATGCAGATTCCCCAGCTAGGCAAATTCAAATTTAATCTAAAAAGGACAGGCTTTAAAATAAACAAGTTATCTAAATATGTACTTGGTAAAAAAAAAAAAGGGGGGGGGGAGGCGGGGGGGAGGGTTCCTCTATGGGAGAATTTCTGGATCTTTGGTTAAGAATTTAATTTATTTTTAAACAAACACATTGAATTTCTGTAGAGGAGATTTGCCATTAAGTTTCAGAAATCAGTTACAGTTTATGCCATTGATTCATGAATCATTCAAAGTAGTAAGCCAGAGTTACCAATGTATAACAGCCAGTGCTGGAATCTCAGAGGAAATAGAACTGCAGCTTGTTTATCTTGGAGAGCATTCTTGTCATAATTTTTACTGTGCACATATATTTTGTGGGCATTTTTGTCTGTTTTTCCTATTCTCAGGTAGAGTAAACCAAAAAAAGAAAAAAAAAAGGATACTACTCCCTTGTCCTGGTAAAGTTATTAAAGGATTTAAGTCCCCTCCATCTGGAGGTGCAGACACTCTTTCCTCCAGGACAGGGGACTGAGGGAATATATGATGTGCTCCGTGTGCAGAAGGGAAGAAAATCATTCTCCATAATGTTCCACCACCATTCACTGAGTGCCTCAAAGCAGCATTTTCTTTTCTAGTCAATTATGAATGTGGCTGTTCTCACTTGCTTAAAAAGATGCTGCCCACCTCAATAGTATCAGAGCTGTGTAAATGCCCATGCCACTAAACATGCTAACAAATCCTTTTTCTAGGTCCAGTTCCAGGATGAGCATCTGAAAAACTCTGAAAGTGGAAAATGATAGCTATCCCTTGGATGATGTCCTAATAGATCTGAGAGTCTGGTTTCTGTGATAGTTTGGGGAAAGGGAGAAAAGACTGCAAAGTTATTTAAATTGCTTTACATTCATGAACCTCTGTGCTTCTTCCCACACTTGAGAGGGAGGAAAGCCCAGATGAAGATAAGAAAAACTAAATTCTCATTCAAAAACAAAAAGGTGAAATATCCCAGTGTTATTGTTTGGAGATGAGGTGTTCCTCCAATGCACCTGTGTTAATTCTCCTAATCAGATTAGGAGAATTGTAATCTAATGGGTCCACCCTAGTTTGAATAGGTGGCAACTGTGGGGGGGGGGGATGGCTGGAGGATATGGGTTATTTGGGGACATGCCCTGGAAGGACTCACTTTCCCTGCAGTTTCTTCCCCTTTCTCTGCTTCCTGGTACCATGAAGGAGCAATACCCTTCCACCATGCCTTCTGCCACAGTGTTCTGCCTCACCCTGAGCCTAGAGCAATGAATTTGGCCTACCATGGACTAAACCTCTGAAACCACGAGCCAAGATAAATTTTCCGGCCTCTAAATTGTCACTGTTAGGCATTTTGGTCACAGCAACAAAAACCTAACACACCCAGCATGGGAATGGGTTAAGGAATGTATAAACACCCTAAGGGGGAAAAAAAAAAAATCCTTACTGTCTTAATTGTCTGAGGACTGAGGTTGGAATCCTGATAAAGCATTAGGATGGTTATTGAATCTTTCCTGACTCTGTAAAATGGATATATACCAATGTCTTCATAAGAACATTAGAGGTCTAAGTGAAATAATAGGGGTGAATGTACTTTATAAAGTGCCATTTGAAATGTCATTATAGAGTACACCCCTCATCTCACATTACGTGTATGTGAACAGCTCATGAAGACACTAGCCTCAAATCTACAATCTGGTGTTCAGGTAAATTAGTCTAATTCCTAAGCAATTCCTTGGATTAGCTTTCATCTTTCTCAGAAAAAATTTGTTTACGCCAAATTATACATTAGATGTTAATTTCTTTAAACTCCTGGAAAGACTTTTTAAAAACTTCAGTATTAAAGCAATACCTACTATGTGCAAGACTGTATACCAGGAGCTGAAAAAAAAATTATAAATCACTTTTAAATTGCTCATCTTTTCTCAAAACCTAAATTTTTTTAAAATCTGAGAATAATATATTTTAAAAGGCTTTCTTTGCAGGGTTGTGGGGATATATCATTGAAGCAAAATCTAGGAAAAAAAACTTTGTTACAATTTTTTCTTTGACTAGATTTTTCCAATTTTTTCTTTTTTTTTTTTAGCATTTCTACTGCAAGTGTTTTGTACTTTGGGGACCTAATTTATAAATGCATTATTTTCTTGTTTCTATACTTACTTACAGAGGTAGAATCAATACAGAATTTATTTATTGCAAGCTGTGTTACCTTCCAACAAGACTTAATTCCTATATGGATTTCTCTTTGTCACTAGATGTATTTTTTTTATTTTCAAAAAGTGTCCCACACAAAACAAAGAATACTTCACAATACTCCCAAGGGGCAATACTATTTTTCAATTTTAAAGAAAATCTTTCATTTTTCTTTTATTCTAAGTGTTCTTAAACTTAAAAATTTTCCCATTCCATAAAAATAAGGACTTGCCATCTGTATAAAACCAACTGAAACCATCTCCCCGCTCTCTTCCAGTGTTCATGATCTGGAAGAGATCAACAAACCTTCATCTCACCCCCATCTGCTAACTTTGAATTTTTTAAAGCAGATTCTGCTATGGAAACATTGTGGCACCATTGGGTGACTGTTCTCTAGGAAAGATGAAAAAAATTTTTTTTTTTTTTTGTCCACAAAGAAAATAGTATGAGCTATAGTAACTAGAGCATGTGATTCAAATATGACATAGCAGTAAAGATGATGTAGCTCTAGAGTCAGCCAGTCAGTCCTGGCTCTAATATGAGCTAGTTGTGGGACTCAAGACAAGTCCATGAACCCCACTGTGTTTTAGTTTCCCTCTTTGCAAAAATAAAAGTAATTGTACTACCTTCCTTACGAGAATTTTCAAGGATTAAGTGAGCAATGCGGGTAAACTCATAAAAAAGTTATATCTAGTAAGGACTCACTAAGTATTAGCTATTAATAGCATGGAGAGCAGCTTTCTCAGATATTCCAATTTCATTATTGATCTTCTCACTGACTGGTAATTGATTGCATTATACTTTTAAAACAGGTTTTGAAACTTGGGTATAGTTTATCCAGTAGGTAATGTACTGCTGCTTTTTTCCCCCCAGAGTGATTAGGAAATTCTGTATAACATCATGGCCAACAGCAGTTGTGTGTGCACATTACCAAGAAGCAAATATCAACAAGGATATGTATCTTGCAAATATCTCCATAGCTGTGTCTCCTCTGAAGGCATGGGAAGAAAGGCAAGATTGAAGAAAGCAGCCTACTTACTTGATATGGATGGAGTTTATGGACCCAGAACCAAAGCCTTTGTAAATCTTCAAACTCAGTTTCATCTCCCAAACCTTTCCTTCATGCAGTGGGCTTCTGCTGTTAGGTTTTGTGCTAAGTAGGCTTACCTGCTCCTACTGGGATTATTTGTCTACAATGTACCACAATTGCTCAACTGTGGCACTTCTGACATTTTGGTTTGGGTAATTCTTTGTTGTAGGCGACTGTCCTGTGCATTGTATGATGTTTAGCAGCAACCCTGGCTTCTACCCACTGTATGTGCCAGTGGCACCTGCCCCCAGTTTATGAAAACCAAAAATGTTTCCATATTTTCTGCTAATGTAGGATGAGTGTCAACATCACCCTGAGCTGAGAACCACTGCTCTAGAAAACCTGATTCAAACTTGAGCACATTCCATGCACCAGCTTTTCTTTCTTTTTCTTCTTCTTCTTCTTCTTCTTCTTCTTCTTCTTCTTCTTCTTCTTCTTCTTCTTCTTCTTCTTCTTCTTCTTCTTCTTCTTCTCCTCCTCCTCCTCCTCCTCCTCCTCCTCCTCCTCCTCCTCCTCCTCCTCCTTCTTCTTCTTCTTCTTCGGTACTGGGGATTGACCTCAGAGTCACTCAACCACTGAGCCACATTCCCAACCCTATTTCATGTTTTATTTAGACACAGGGTCTTACTGAGTTGCTAAGCACCTTGCCGTTGTCGAGGCTGTCTTGAACTCATGATCCTCCTGACTCAGCCTCCTGAGCTGCTGGTATTACAGGTATGCGCCGCTGCGCCTGGCCAGTTTTCTGTTTAAGACTATGATTCACATTATGTTTCATTAAAACAATAGGCTGTCAATCAGTTGAGTCAAATAAAAAAGCCATTGTCATTCCCTAATTACTTTCTTATTGGCCCACCTTTAATTTGGACATTTATTTTTTATATCTTCACTAACATCTACATATGCATATGCATTCATAGGGCCTACATTGGCTATTTTGCTGGCACTTGCTGCAGCATTTCCTACAGGTCCCTCTGCCTTAACCTGGACCTGCAACTACCTCCTGGAATGAGGGCTCCATCCAAGTTGTTGAAACGATGTCTCTAAAATCTGAATCTGATCTCATCTCCATTCTTTCTTAAATCCTTCAGTAGTTACCTCCTGCCTTCAACATGAATTCCAAACATTCTATCCTGGCCTACAAACATGCATGATCTTTGTTGATTATTAAATACAGGTCCCCAAATGCACATAATGTTCTAAATTTCCTTGCTTTTGCATGTCCACCAGCAATGTCAGCAATGCTCTGTGAGTTTGTAATCACTTAGATGAACCATATGCTCCTTCAACCGTCCATTTAGTTGTGCTTTGCTCTCGAAAGTCTCCCCCACCTCCTTAGGTAGCATTGAAGAATTTTCCCCATTCCGTTGACTGTAGAAAGTACTTGTCACAGTCCGTTATAATTGTTTGTGTTTCTCTTTCAGTCTGTTAAGATATAGGCTAAACCTATTCACTTTGTAGATCCACTACCAAATACGGACTGGTGGAACTGAGGTTGTAGCTCAGTGGTAGAGTGTTTGCCTGGAACGTGTGGAGTCCTGGATTCAATTCTCAACACCACATACAAATAAATTAAATAAAGGTCCATCAATGACTAAAAACATACTTAAAAAAATATGGACTGGCTAACAGTATGTAACTAACTGTTAGAGTAACAGTTACTACATAAAACTAAGTGAACTGAATTAAACAGAGAAATGAGTTTCCTCCTATCACATTATCCTATTTATTTCCTTCATGTCACAGTTATGGTAAATTGTATCCTTGCTTTTATTAATCTGTTTATTTACTCATTTATTGTGTACTCCCACATTTACCACCAACCACTAGGATATAAGTGATACATTGCAAAGAACATTTTCTGTTGTCAAGTGGTGTTTACAAGCACCTATGGTGCTGGGAGGACAGTAAGAACTCAGAAACATTTGCTGAAGGAATAAATACAAAAGGTGAGTCAAGAAACAGAAGCTAGTTAATGAAACCAGGAATGAGTGATCACAGATACTGGAAGAAAAGTGAAAGAATATAATTCAAATATCAGAAATAAAATATTTCATTGATGTTTCATGTTTTATTTAAAAAATAAACACACACCATTTTTTAAAAAACACAAAGATGATTAACCAAACCTATGTATAAGAAATAGAAAAGGCTTCTAGTTTTTTTTTTTTTCTTCTTTCCTGTTACCTATAGGAAACTGACTTGGCAGCTGCTGTTAAAAATGAAAAGAAAAATTGTCATGCACAGGTTCATGTTCTCATGATTGATGGACATTTCCTTTTGAAAATATGCCTATTTATAATCACAAATAAAATTCCTGTTGTCTCATGAACAACAGACCATGAGTCTTATGGATCTGCCTCCCAAGAGTTAAATAACCTTCTAATTCCACTTGACAGTAAGGATAAAGCTACTGTTCTACTGTGATAGATAATCCTCTGCATGGGGTGGTGGGACTGGAGGAGCAACAAGGAGGCAGGGGAGAGGGGACATCCATCTTGCTAAGCAATTTATGAATTGAACCCTAAATCCTTAATGTACTAGATGGTGAGTCAGTGTGCTAATGCATACTTGATTGAATTTGGTTTAAAATGCTAAGTTAAAATGTGCAGGTGTCTTGAGCAGGTGCACCGTATTCTGCTAATAAACAGAAGACATTAAACCTGAGGCAAAGCTTATTTTGCTGCATTATAGAAATTTTACAGACCTATAGAAAGTACATGAAATATTGCTTTAGGGAGGGCTATTCATTCAGTATCTCTTCAAACCCTGTAAATCAAGAAAACAATGTGCTAGTTCAAATTTGTGCCACGAGGTATTTCTCTCTTAAACATTTAAAATGAAATATAATGATAATTCTCCCTCTATTAGAGTATCATTGTATTTATGTAAGTGGCTTGGCAAAATGCTGTGCTTTTTTGAAACTTCAAAAATATATAGATATATGGAAATCATATCATGCTGTATTTTTTTCTGAAACACTTATGAGCACAGTTGGAGTCCCAGTGTCATAATGAAAAATTGCTGTTAATTTTCAGCTTATGGATGTGAAGAGCTGGGAGCTCTGGCTGCACTGGGAATTAGCTTGTGCAAGCTACAGAAATCCATTATTTAGGGTGTGGTGATTCGAAGTAGCCTTCACATTCAAGAGAGAGAACTGACTGTCAAAAGAGTGTATTTCTTTGGCATGGTGACTGTCTATGGGAAATAATTTTTTATAAGAGGCATCTAAAGGAATTTGACATAGTTTCCATAATAGCTTCAAACTGGTTTGAACAAGATATCATTATATAACATTTTCATATAAAATGCTTTAGTTTGGATGTCTACCTTTATGGTGCTTATTAAAACATCACTAGAGGAGCAATAGCAAGTTTTATTATGGACTGTACATTCTGAAGAGAATTCATTGCTAGGTATTTGGTAATTCTTTGGTTCTAACAGTCCATGTTAAAATACACTGGATGTGTTCTATGTTGGATATTAATATGTCAGAATCAAGTCATATATTTTTGGTGAAATTGATTATAAAATGGTAGAGGATTCCCTTTTCATAATATAGAGGTGAGTTTCTTGTATACTGACATGACTGTCTTTCAGTGTGCCAAAGTGACACAATTAGATTGCAAAATAGTTGATCAGACGCATTCTGAACAGGGTTTTTAAGCAAGGCTTTATAATGTTCCTGACTTTATGCTTTTAAGATTGAAAAAAGATTCAAAAATTCATGTTGTTCTTTTCTTATGCTCCTGATATAGTCTCTAAATGAAAGACAACCTAGTCAGTTTAGTTAAAAAAAAAAAAAAAAAGACATATTTCCCACATTTCCCAAAGAAACACAGAACAAATGTCAAATTCTAAACCTTGGCAAATACTATAAAAGTCTCAAATTTTATCATGAGTTAAAATAATTCCCTATGATCAATACAGTGAAGTCACTTACAGGAAGAATCCACCTGTAAACATGCTAAGTGCCAGAGAAACTCTTATCCTTAACCCGTACACAGGAGCTTCTCTCTTTCTACACTGACCTATTTCCACATTGAAGCTGTGAACACCTACTGATTTGGCTAGGAAATCTAAGCATTAATACAGGTGCTCAATTCATACAGGGGCATTTGGAGAGGCCAATAAAGATGATATTTTCATTGAGATGACAATTGTCTTAATCCAGAAGCATCAAGACTGCTTTAGGTTAAAAAAAAAAAAAAAAAAAAAAAAGCAGGGGTAGAGGGAGTGGGGGGGGGGATATGACCTTAAAAACAAACCTCATTCCTTTAGGATTAGCACTAATCATAAATGGATTTTGAAATTTTTACCACTTAATCAATTATGCCAAAGCAGGATTCTTACATTTTGCTCCAAACTTCTGAAGAGCTTTCCTCACATCACTGATTAATGATAAATTAAGTAGTCATAGCCAATTGCCAAATTCGTGTCTTATTCTTAAGGCTGGGCATTATTGGGGTAAATCATTTGGGCTTTACGTAATCATCTTGGATTTGGGGAGGGGGCAAATGATTTCTTTTATCTGACCCAGTTTTTTTTGTGTGTGCTAAATCTTAGAACTATTGTTTTCTTAGTTCACCAGATATGAATGAGAAGTAAGAAGCACTCTCTATCAAAGCCTTTTCATCTTGATGAATTCGGAACTTATTGAATATGTCAGAAGGTGCCAAGGGTCATAATTTTGCATGTGTTTGGATTTCTTTTGAGTTCCTTTGCTGCCTCCATTCATGCAGTACACTTTAGTGATTTAAAGTGGGATTAGCCTGGAGTGATTTTGCACTAAAAGAGTTACTGTCTTGTCGAAAGCCTGCTCATCCTTCCTCTATTTATTATTTTCCCAATAGAAAAACACCCAGTAAATGAGTAGCTTTTCTGTTTTACTTTTCACTGTGCTTTTAAGAACTAAACTTGCCATAAGGACATCATTCAAAGTCCTTTGTTCATTAGTTTTTCATCTTTTTTCTGATAGTCTTACAACAGGTCATCTAGGGTCATCCACATTCAGAATCCTTGAGGACACTTAAATGCCATATTCCATCAGGGAACATTTGAGAGAGATTTAGAACCACTTTTTTTCTCAAACAGTATACAGTGAATTTTGGTATCCCAGAGCAGAATATGTGGCTTTTACTGAGCCATAAACAGTCATTTACAAACTCCACATCCATATGTAACTTCACTTTAGAACTCAGTCATTTTTTTAAGATGCACATAACTTGACACCAACCTTACTTTGCTTAGTGTTATCTTAAGGCAGTGATTCTTAAACTTACTGTGCATCGGAATCACCAAGAGGACTTATTAAACCCAGATTGCAGAACTTGCCCCCAGAGTTTCTGCTTCAGTAGGTCTGAAGTGGTGAGTTGGTAGTTCTAACAAGTTCCCAGGTGCTGCTGCTGAAGCTACCGGTCCAGGGATGCAGTCTGAGAGCAATTGTTCAGCATCACCCTAGTAAAAAGCACTAAAGTAGTTTGAATGGTTAATGTAATAATCAAAAGTATTTCCTCTGAAAATAATCTTTGATCATTTCAAGAGAGGATCTGTTGGCCTTTCCCATTAATTTGAGAGCCAGCACTTAAACATGGCTTTGCAAGTTTCTCTTTGCTTATCTATTTCCTTTACTTTCTTGAGGACAAAAACTATGTTATTTTTTTCCACTGTAGTTTTCTCAAGGTGTGTTGAATTTCAACAGAGCATGATCTATGATGGGTCCATAGGAATACAAAATTAGCACAAATTTTTCTATTCCATTTGATAGGTAACATTTTGTCATTCGGTATTATCATTTGGATGTTGAAAGGATCTTAGAAAGCATGATGCAGAGCCAGAAAACTAACAGGAAAATGCTAAACCCACTCTGATGGCACTTTATATCTTCAAAGAGCCAAGAAAATTTAAGAAAAAAAAAATCCAATTGCAATGTGAAGGAAGTTAGCTAAAATTCCAAAGTGGGTTTCTAACTTCTTTAAGTGAAATGGAAAATTTGGTAAAGTATAGCTTTTCAGTGTGCTCAAAACCATAGAGGACTTCATTTTCAGCTCTCTTTGTTCTTCCTGATCTTATGGACAAGATTCCCAGATATCGGCAGCTCCATCTCTCATACTGATCTCAATATCTGATTGATAAATAAGCCCAGCTAAATGAGGAGACAATCACTCACATTATACAACCCTTGCTAATAGTGATTATTTAAATATTATAATATGTAAGCGGAATTTAAGAGATTAAGAAAAACTAGGTTTATGAGCTTGTACCTTAAAAATAAAATGCTAACTTGAAAACTGAAGTAATTAGTAAATAATGACCTCAAGAGTAAAAGCCACTTGTTAAGAACACCACACCTCCAGTTTCTGAAAGAACGGCCATTTTTGGTGGTACAGGTGTGCCTGCAGAGAGTGGTCTTATTAGAGGAACTGGCTGAGTCCACTAAAGAAAGATCTTGGGTACAGCTAATGTGATTTGCCATTGTAGAACAGAGCAAATGAGAAGGCAGGGTCTAATTGAGTCTAACTGAAATAAACATAATATGACTTCTGAACACATGACATTAAAGTTACTCCAGTCCCTATTAGACAGTAACTGATAATACTTTTGTTGAAAAAAACTTGGGTAATTTTTCTACATTCTTTCCATTTCTGTAACCCTTTGTTTAAAGATCTTTTAAAAACTGATGTGCTCCTGGAGGGTGGGTATTGGTGAGAAAAGGTGCTCATTCCTGAAAACACAGGTATGGTTACATCATGACACAACCAAACCTAGACAATGTGCCTCATCTTTACCATCCTTCCTAATCCATCGAAACACAGATTTGTCCTCTTAATTCCCTCTCTCCTCTGTGGAATATCACCAGGAGACTCACGTGAAGTTTCTCATTTTTCCAAAGACACACTTACTTATTCCCTAATCTGCTTTTGTTTCTGTTGCTCTCCTAACATATAATTCCTGGCCTTGGATTTGCCAAGTGCAATTTCATCGAACTCCTGTGTCCTGTAGAAAATGTCCTAATCCCCCGGTTTTCACTGAATTCCTCCTTCTCTGTGACATTCTGGAATATTTATTTCTGTGTCACACATCTTAGCACTGGTGTACATTGTGTAAATATTGTACTGCCGCCACACAGGCTGCCATGATATAATATTTACCAAGGATGTTTATTAATCCCTGCCATGCTTTTGTTTACCCCATGTGCACTCACACACACACACTCTCTTTTTCTCTCTCCCTCTCCCAAACTAAACCTTGGACTTCAGCACTATATGAGATGCAGCCAAATGCAAAGGAAAAGGACTGAAGTTAATTCTTGCCTTTTAAGGACACAAAGCCAAATTTATTGGATAAGCCATGGATTTGGGGGAAAATATTCTTTTATAACTACTTCTATTTTTTTTTCTGTGGCACAGAGAGAAGACAAAAATAAAGGTAAAAAACATTTTTCCTTGGACACGTAGAGGAGGGAGAATCAGAGAGCAGAAAAAAATAATTATACTTAAGGGAGGATTTTGGTAGATGTTTACATACTGGCTCATTTAGCATAAATTTTTATCTTTGAATATATAATTTATATATAGGTATTTTATATTTACCAAAAATTATAGAGCATTTCTTCTTTAATTGAATTGGATATATTTGGATAAATCATTTTATGAATGGGGGTTGCAATAATTTCAGTCACATGACAAGACTGGCTATTGTCTTTGCTCTAACTACATATTACCCAGTTTTAATTATTGGCAGGTATTGATTATACAGTTAAAGCAGTGTCCTCCCTACACCTGCAGGAACGATTGTCATTTTTTTTTTTTTTAGTTAGAAATTGGAACTTGTATTCGGCCAAACTAGAGTGTGTTTGCTACTACTATTATTATTTTTTTTTTCATAGACCTCCTCTAAACCAAAAATACTCATTCATCTAAAACTTCACAATGGTTACCAAATGATTTGAAAATTATTTATTTTGGAGTCCCAATTTGTCATAAGAAGTGAACCATCAGATATCTAGAATATTGAATTAGGAAGCATTTACACAGATGATTATTGGCAAAAATATATTATTCAAAATTGTTTTTAAAAAATAACTTACATTCCCACTTATGAAATATTTTGAAATTCATAAAATGAACATCTATTTTTTCATCTAACCTTACAATAAATACACTAAATAGACATTATTATCTTTAACTTAAACCAAGAAGGATAAAAATTTAACTCATTACATGATCTGCCACAATCCTATTAATTCCTTAACAAAACTTAATACTCTTCATATTTTGAGGATTGAAAACAGGCATATAGCAAGTGGATAAATAATAAATATTTGCCAAAATGAATTAGCAGATGTCACACAGGATTGGAAGTCTAACCAAAACCTGTTAACTCTAGTACATCTGTCTATTACATCAGGCAGACTTCATTATTTTTGTGTCTTTTAACTTCAAGAGAGGCACATATCCAAATAATGTGACTTAAGATTATTCATCACTCTCTTCACTCACCACCATCTGAGCACAGAGCTGAACTGTCAACTTTGGGTATATTTAATTCAGTTTAAATCAATAGCATTAAATATCTACAATTGAAGGACAAGGTACTAAGGGCTGAAAGTATGAAGATGAGTAAAATATTTTTGTCCTTAAGAACACTCTATTCTAAAAAGGGGAGAGAGAATGTAAACACAATTTAGGTGATCAAATACTATGTTGGAAGTGTGCATAGGAAGCTAAATCAACAAGCAAAGTAGGTAGATCAAAGCTGAGAATGTGAAAGGTATAGTGATGTTGCAGCGATCAAGGTGGGTTAGATACACTGCGATAAGAAAAAGCACTAAAATCTCAGTGGCTTCAAACAACAAACTATTTATTGCTTGCTTGACCAACATGGGTCAATTCTGGCTTCTTTATATAGTTGTACTCCAATATCTAAACTAATGGATTGGCCATCATTTTGAACTTGTTTGCTTATGCAGAAAGAGAAGAACAGATCTGGAAGTTCTCACACTTGTCATTAAGTGTTATTTTCACTCACTAATCATTGACTAGAAATAGTAATATGGGTGTACCTCAGCACATAAGGTCCAGAAAGTGCAATCCTATCATGTGCATGGAAGGCAGAATGTTTAGCCAAGGATAAGACAGACAGCAAGAACAAACTCAGAACCAACACATATTCTAAATGGTGTTTAACACAGGGAGCACTTGTTCCCTAATCTTGCATATGGCTCAAATATTTAAATTAGAGATACTTCTAAAATATACCTCTTGCTTTAGCCCTCTAAATTATATGTTCTGTTTATGGTGTATCAAAATGAGAACCAGGCAGTTTCCTTGCCATAACCACTGTGTTTACAAGACCCTTTTCTCTTTGTTGAAAGTCCTTTTTACCCACTGCACTGAAGGATTCTGGTTGGTTTTCTGTTCCACAGCAGTAATAAATGAACAGTGCAGCCCAGTTATTATTTAGAGCTGCGAGGTCTTCCAGCCTGGAAGTTGTAGTCAGTAATCAGGCAATCTCCACAGAAAGAAGCAAACAAAGTTTGGAGAGCAACACCATAGTCTCTACAGCAGTAACAGGAATTATGCAGGAAGAAGGGTTGTAACAATGGCACAGAGTGGGTAGCACGTGTCCTCCTGTGATGGATGCTGTTGGAGGAAAACACTGGATGCATTTTTGCTGATAACAATCTAAGAGAAAGGAGCCTGTGGAGTTTGTATGTGACTCAGGCTTTCTGAACTGTGGAATCTGTATTCCAAGCAATAATAAATGTCAGATATTTTTATAGAATGGCACTGCTGTCCGACCCACTACAGATCTAAGTGTAGTTGATTTCTCTTTATTTTCTTTTTCAAAAACAGATAAACTGCTTGATTGTTAAAAACATTATGGACTGCTAAGGAAATAAAAATTGAATACAAAACCAGCAACAGAAATTCTCAATGAATTTATTTATTATAATTATGATTTGATGTATGGAAATCTGAAAAGATTCTGTTGATTTTTTTTCCTTTCGCCTAAAAATCTATTATTCTAGACTGTCAAGGAAATAGCATCAGTCTGTTTCTGGCCCTGATGATTTTTCTAGACTTTTAAATCTCACCATTTGTTTCCGACAGAAAAATAAAGACAGGACCACCGGACACTGCAGGTTTCATGGGCTCTGGTTACTTATTTTGATTCACTATAATGCATATACATGCTCTAAGCTCTGACAGCTTTAAAACTGCATTCTCCAGCATGTTGATTTTGCTACTCTATATATTTAATTTTCTTTTAAAAACGTATCGTATTTCTCTGAACATTCATTTGCTTTTCAAATTATGGCTGCCTAGCTAAGGCTTGTGTACCAGGTGCCATGTAAAAGCATGTTAAAAGTAGATAAAAGCAATTTACCCTGCCCTCTAATTAGAGATGTCTCATCTTTACCACTGACAATAGCAGTATGCAGCTGTGGCAGTGGAGAGATAATAGGAGCTGGAGCTGGGAGAAATTAAAGATATGCTGGCTGATGCAGAGTGTCACCTCTCCATTGCTCAGCTTGGGTGGGCTTCAGAATGAATAGGGGTTTTTAGTATTTCCTCTCCCCTCACTCTGTTCATTTACTTTACGAGAATAATAGAGCATTTTTATTTTGTTTTTTAAAGGGAGTACATAGGGTAGGTGGGCAGGTTAAAGGTGGAAAGATTGTGTGACTTTCTTAATTACTCACCATATAGAATATATTGTTGCCTAGTTCTATAGTTCACCTACATGTAACACCTGTTAGATGCACATCATTGCGCTTAATGTAATGAGGTTGAGAAAATATGGAGAAAATACACAACTTGAAGTTGGCCAATAAAGATCCATCTGATATGTTGTAATCATTTGACATGTGCAGAGGAAAGATAAGTGATCATACTGAAGTATACATGTTTGGAATGAGTAAATGTTAAGGAAAGCTTCAGTGAAATGGTCAGCCTGAGTGAGGGACACAGAGGGGAGGACCATGATGGGAGGTAGAAAGCAGCACACATGCTTGAGAACTGTTGAGACAAGATTCCCCACTGAAGGGAAAGGACCATTGACAAAGGAACTTAATGTGTTTAAAGTAGACCCAAATTGCAATGGGTCACATGAAGTAATGCAATTCAAATTGCATTTGAGGAAAAATATCTGGATCCATACGCATACTGACTGTATTGCAATGAGAAGGTACTAGATGTACATGTATGAAAAGGCAAATTTAAACAGTGATTTTGAATGCCGATCAGTATGAGAAGCTATACTATAAATGAAGAAGATACAAAGACTAAAGTGTACAGTAATTAGGTCTTAGTAGAAATGGTTGAAGAAATGGAGAGGAGAAAAGATTCAATGTAAGAGAATGTGTTGAGTCGTCAAAGGTTCAGTGCCTAAGACTTGATCAGTTTGAAAGAATAAAGGCATCAGCATAAGTTGATAAGACAAGAATACTGACAATAAAGAAAGAACTACAAAATATCAATTTATGTGAGCAAATAATGAGTACAGCATATCCTGCTTTAAGTAGCTCCTATAGGGAGCAGCTATGCAACATTAAAAAGATGCCAAATTATCATTGACATTATAGATTTGAGAATTGGTTGGTGCTAGTAGTTGGAGCAAAGCAAATGCACGAGTCCTTCAAGAGTAAGAAGAGAAGTGGAATGTTAGCAAATGAAATCCACAGGACATGATGGTGGGATGGTAAAAAATAAGAACTTGAAATCCAGTAGAGGGCAACCACCAGTACTAATTGCTAGGTAAATCTCAACAGATGACAGCTTCAGGAAGAAATGTGTTTCCCTAAAGAGGAAAAGGAAAAAAGGTTTTTCCTAGAAGCAAAGTATTGATGAATCCTTTTGGCAGAGTGGCCATAATGCAGGGCAAGCAAAGAGGATTAAGAAAGAATGGAGGGTGAGGAGAAGTGGCAGCAGAATCCTCAGTTGTTAAATGCAGAAAGAAACCAGACTGATAGCAGTAACAGCCATCAGCATCACCGAATTAGAAAGTTCAGTAAAGCTTAGTAAGTTTGGAACATTTGCTTTTTTAGCAGGAGTTAACTATATGGGGATGAAATGCTAGAGGATGGAACAAAAATGGGATCAAAATAAAATACACAAGTATATATATTTCCTGCACATGCTTATATAACCTTGAGAAATGCACACTAGCTGGGGGGAAAAAAAACTGAGTTCAAAGATGGCATTTGAATTACCTTAGGAAAGAGAAATTTTGTTTTTCAAGATAACATTTGGATCTATGTTGGTTTTGCTTGATATCCCTGAGGACACTGCTAGGATGTGGTAAAGAGTTATACACACGCACTTTTGCACGCGCGTGTGCGCACGCGTGCACACATACACACACACACACACACACAGCTACGCTGCTCTGTATAATAATTTTGCATTTCTGGATGTAGCCAAGGGTAAGAGGGGAGAAGGCTCAGAGATGAAAAGATGCTGAACTCCAGGAATGAGTTTGAGCCTATCCCATGAGGTACAGCTGTAAGGTGGGCAGAAGAATCAGTGAGTGGGACGTTTCCATTGATGATAATGACAATAGAAATGTCTATAATTCACCAGGAAAATATTTGAAATGCAGGCAACACTTAATAAACCCTTTAAGTTTTCTTAAAACACAAGTTCACAACTCTGTCTCATATGTTAAAGTAATCACAAAAAGTGATTTTGTTTTATAACTGGGTTCACAGAGTAGAGAAACCAGAATAAGGGTAAGCTATGAGACATGAAGATAAAATCCAAGATTTTGGAGAAATGCATAACATGGTTGGTTGTCTAGGCAAAATGTCAGTCTGACTAATCACCATACCATGAATCCCCAGAGATATTGTGATGGGGCTTTTGAAACAGTTTTACTTAAATCCTGAAGAACAGGACAACTCTAAAGAGTCGATAACTTGACAATAACAAGGGCTTTACATTTGGGATATATACTTGGCATGAAGACATAAAATACAATTTGTCAATGATAGTAATAATAACATATCTATTATTTGTTGAATATTAACTGCTATGTAATATTGTAGCCCTAAGATATTGACATCCAGAGTTAACTCTGATCTTACACATTTAAAATCACTTGCTAGATTACATCTTTCCTAGAAAAATACATACGTGAAACAAAATGTTGATTTTTCCTGGATCTTGTGACCATATGTAAAGATAGCCAGAAGTAATTTATTGAAAATGTACTGCTAAACTCATTAGAGAGAAATTTTAATTAAATAAATTTTGCATTAATAGTCAATGAGAAGTTACAACTGTTACTTGTAATGAGACATAAAAAATGCACCATTCTTGAACATGAAATAAGTCAAAATCCAAATGATTAAAGGTATATATACATAAAGTATATGCTGACATATGCAGATTTAAGTAATAGATATACCCACATTAGACATCATCCAAGACTGAGGAATTTTTACCTCATAGGATAAATGAGCAACTTCCACAGAGCAACTCTGTGGAAGTTCTTTCAATCAAAAGACATTTGGGGTTCCTTCTCTTTAAGCATAGGATACCTCTGTTTGGGCTCTGATTTAGAATTCTACTCACTTTTTTTGAAAGTGGGGTTGCTTAAAAATGGCCAAATATAGCTCACTAAATTTTCTAGGGCCTGATTGCTCTTGCTTTAGCTAACAAGTAAGATATAATCACATATTTTATTATAAGTTCTCAAAATGAGAAAAAAAATATTTAGTTTTCTTTCTCCCTTCTTCAAATTTTCCTTTGGACTAATCTGTGTGAAAATAAAAAAGCAGCTATTTCTTTTCCATCCTCTAACCTGGATCACATAAATGCTTTTAAGCCTCAATCATATCCTTCAGAAATCAAGCATTCATTGAATGATTTATGGCATCATAGGTATTATACAAGAGACCTGATGGCTCCGGTAGCTGAGATAGGAGGATCACAAGTTCAATGCCAGCCTCAGCAACTTAGTTAGGCTCTAAATAACTTGGCAAGACCCTTTCTCAAAAAAAAAAAATAATAATAAGGCTGGGGACATGGCTCAGTGGTTAAGCATCCCTGAGTCCAATTCTCGGTACCGAGAGAGAGAGAGAGAGAGAGAGAGAGAGAGAGAGAGAGAGACCTCTGAAGACAGATATTTTTTCCTGGAGCTTACTTAACAAGACAGACAGTTTTAATATATATTTTCTCAGCAAACCATATACAGAACAGAAGTCAAATTATTGACCAATTGAACAAAACCTGGCCAACTCACAACCTCTTGATGTTCATATATTGAAATATATAATTTTTTTGTAAAATATATATACCCGATGTACTATTATCTAAACATTGAAAGTAAGTTTTAGTCTTAACCACTGATGGGTGTATATAACGGTGATTTATTTATTTGTGTCAGATATCCCTCCTTGTCTCTCACTGAAGTACAATCCAGAGATTATAACCTGTGGCTTGCCAGGATATTTCAGAGTCAGTAACAGAATTTAACTGAAACATTAAAAAAAGAACAAATGAGGACTGCTAATTTTACAGTTAGAGGGAAAAAAATGCATTCATTGCTGCAGGTGACAGGAGAGCATCAGAGACAATGTCAGAACCAAGAGCCTTGAAACCCAGGCTTCTGAGGGCAGCGTGACATCATGATTAAAGAGGGGGAAAAAACCCATGAAAATGTGGGGGGTGGGGGAAGTAAATACTAAGAGGGAAAGCCAGAAAGAGAATTCAATACAAAGGGGCAAGTAGAGGTGAATCCAGGGATCTCCAAACACCAGATGTAATTAAGGCTCTAAGGCAATAATTTCAGAAGGTAAGAAGTGCTGGCCACTTCCAAAATATCTCACACACATGCAAGAATCATATAACAAAGTCAAGTAGAAACCAGAATAAAGTCAAATCTGGGGACACCAGGAGACAAATAATTGGGTGCTGCACTTAGAGGAAATGGTATAGTACAACGTCAAGCTTTATACCCTGATTGGAGATTTTTATTAGAATATATAGAAGAAATCTGTTTCCATCATTGAAAGGATGATATAAATGAAACAAAGTGGTCTACATAGTAATACCCTGGTCAAACTGGAGTTAGCACTCCCTGATGAGATTTATACATGGAATAGTTTGCATCTCAACCAATTTTGCATGGCACCCAGAATTCCTACCAGAGTTGCTCTGCTTTAAGCACTGTTCAGCATGGAGGCCTTAGGGGAATAATATATGAATATATAATACCAATTTGCATGTCAACAGGAGTTGCTGAAATTCAAGTCAGGCAACTGTCACACTATGGTAGTAAAAAGAACCCAGATTTTGGAGCTGAACAGACTGACTTAAATCTTCCTTCTCTGCTACTAACTGTGTAATCTTGGTTCGGATATTCAATCTGGCTGTGAATGTGAAATACACATACATGGAAAATACCTGGCAAACATATGATTCATGTAGATGCCCAAGATATGGTCATTTTTGTTTGCTTACTTAGAAATTCCAAAGAAAGTTTCAATAGAAGTCAATCAGACAGGCAGATCGTAGCAAAACTGTTTCAGTCACAGCCCAGTTGTGCCAGGGCGTCAGGGTAAGTTGCAGATAGTACAAAGAAGGTATCCAGAGTCAGGATGGGAGACATGCAGTTTATAGGGGAGAGCTTACAAGAAATTAGAGACTGCTCCAAGAAGTGTTCAGTGGTGATAGGCTCATAGAGAGCACCTTCATCACTCATGATGCTTTGCCAACAGTGCCTCTTCTCCCTTAGGGTGTTTTGTCCAGTGCCAGCACCTGGACAAGTGACATGTGTCCCTTCCACAGCACCTTCCATTTCAAACCAGTCCTCACTTAGAGAGGAGTTTTATATCTTGGGCTGCAGAAGCAGTGATATCATCAGCATTAGCTTAGTTAGCTTTTATAACCAGCATCCTAAGGAGCAACTACATGTGAGAAAGGAGCTTCTTGCAGATAACACTTACTTGTCCTGGTTCCCAGTATGCACAGAAAAAGACAGTGTCCTTCAGGAGAATAGGTATATGAGCTTTCTAGACCAGGATTGCTCTTATTGTTCTCTTAATTTGGCTAGGTCTTTGGGAACAGAAAGGGGAAATTCAGAGACATGGTTTTTTATTGTCCCCTTTGATTTAGGGATGATACAAAGGCCAAAACACTTCCTTTGGTTTAATAAAATACCTGTATTAGGAAAAAGTAAAGGTTTCTGTCTTACGGTTGGTGAGATAAATTATAGAACTTTTTTTTTGTTAGAGAGAGAGAAAGAGAGAGACAGAGAGAGAATTTTTATTTTTCAGTTTTCAGTGGACCCAACATCTTTATTTTATTTTATGTGGTGCTGAGGATTGAACCCAGCGCCCTGCGCATGCCAGGCAAACGCGCTACTGCTTGAGCCACATCCCCAGCCCCTAAATTGTAGAACTTTTGTTGCTATTTTTTCCTCTCTTGTTTTCTGACTACTTGCTTATAACTAGGTTATCTGGCACTTCAAGTTCAACATATAATATATTGTTTGTCAGCAAACCAGTTTTTCCTTATTCATTCTCCACAATCATTAATGGCTCCGAAAGTCTTTCAGTTCTCTACCCTATCAAAACGTTAGTTACTATAGACTCACAACAGTTATTACATGTGTGGTGATGCACGGCCCAATGGTCATAGTTAAACTTTTAGGAAAAATTTAGAAATATACAAGACTTTTGGATTTTCAGGAAGGCAGGACTACCACTATTCAAATTGAGCGGATAAGGACCAGAGAGGATAAAATATCTGCAATTCTTGGAACAGTCCTTCATAATGAGGAATTTTGGGACCCTCAAATGTCATGGGAGGCTCCATGGAGAAATGTGAATAGTACACCTCTTTAAAGGCTTTGTGCTCATCGTTTACTTTCATGCTTGTTTCATTGCGACAGGCCAGGCTCTATATTACCTTGAGTCATGGAATGCTACTGTTAGAAAGAAAAAGAAGATAATCTAGATCAGGGAACAAAGGCCAAGAAGGTCAATTGATCCAAGTTACATGACTATTTGGTACAAAGTTTGACCTCAGATCTGTGGCCTCTTACCCTTCCCTGAAATAATAATCTCATATAATTGTTCTCCACTTTCAAATTCAACCTCCCTCTACAGGGCAGAGTTGACCACTTAAAGAACCACTACAGAGCATGATCTGCCAACCAACGGCAGCCCTCTGGATTTCTCCATTGTCTGTTACATTCACAATCCTCAGCCTGGCACCCTGGACCACCTCTGATCTGGACCACAGGTCTTTTATTGGTGTTTCCCCCTTATTCTCCTTCTGCCTTTTTTTGAGTGACAAACTGTCCTCCTGGCTAACTCCCAAGCACATATTGGGCATTTATATCTTCCCTCAAGCTGCTTGCTCCATTTGCCAAAAATATTCTCCACATTCCCTCTCTGTCAAATCCCTACTGATATTCAAATGTCTCCTCTTCCAGAAAACTTTTTAAAAAAAAATTTCTTCAACCTGTGTTCTTTCTGTGTCACCTTTAATACTTTATAACTGTAACTGGAAAAATTACTACGGTCTGCTAGGCACTATAGCTATTCAAGTCTTTGTTATTTTTTTGAGGGCAGAGACTAGCTAAAATGCATAACCTTACCCATACCATGCTTTGCACATAGAAGGGGCACAGTAAATTTGTTTGGAGATGGATACACAAAAGACAGAGTGGCTAATCTGGGAGAAAACAATCAGAAGAAAAGAAAGCTTTCCACCTTTAGCTCTTCACCTCAGAAAAGCTTCAAAGCACTTCTCACTCTCCCTTCAAGACTCCTTTTAGCATTATAATTGAAGTTCACTGGAAATGTGTTTCAATTTTAAAGAAAACAGAAGGGAATGACATCATTCCTGTTTTGTTTTTTTTTTTCCTGTTGCCCTCGATGAAAGTTTCATTTATCTTTGTCATCTAACCTATGCTGTCAGCAGTAAAGATGGAAGCCTCATTAATAAAAATCAGAGCAGGTTTTCTATCTGGTAAATGAAAACTCCTAAAGTATCCTCAAGACAATTGCAAAGCATCTAATACCCTGAATAACTGGCACCGCCCAATCGATGTCACTGGTTGATTTAGAATTTGGTTTAGAACCATAATTTTTGAGGACTCTTTGTAAAGTAAATCCTCATAAAGATATTTCTAACTAGTCACTACTGCACAATCTGAAGTTCAGCGAAAATTAACCAGTAAGGTAGTAGAGCTGAGCAGAATCTAGTAAAACTCTTGATATATTTGAGCATGTAAGATTTTTTTGTGTATGTATGTATATTAAAAATAAATCTGTTCATATCTTCCAAGTTACACATGCATTTTTAGTGCCTTCCTCCCTCTCTGTCTCTTTCTTTCTTTCATTGAATCCAGGGTTACTCTTCAAGTGACCCACATCCTCAGCCCTTTTTTTTTTATTTGTTATTTTGAGACAAGGTTTTGCTAAGTTGCTAAGGAACTCACTAAGTTGTTGAGACTGGCCTTGAATTTGGGATCCTCCTACTTCAGAGTTGCTGGGATTATAGACATAAGTTACTATACCCAGTTTCTTAGCATTTCTACGTGAAAAATAAAATCACAATTAGGTCCAAAATAAGTGAGTTTAAATATATGGCTGGAGTTTTTGAGTATAAGAAGATCAAAAACCAAGATATTTAAAGACCCTATAATCAATTTATTTATTTATTTATTTATTTATTTTTTAAAAAGAGAGAGAGAGGGGGAGAGAGAGAGAGAGAGAGAGAGAGAGAGAGAGAGAGAGAGAGAGAATTTTTTTTAATATTTATTTTTTTAGTTTTCGGCAGACACAACATCTTTGTATGTGGTGCTGAGGATTGAACCTGGGCCGCACTCATGCCAGGCAAGCACGCTACCGCTTGAGCCACATCCTCAGCCCCTTATAATCAATTTAGAAGAACAAAACATCAATCATTAAATCATGGAGCTAAGTGGCCCATTGTTTTATGTCAATCTTTAAATTCTGGGTAATGGGCTAGAAATCTAGTTGCTGAGTCATGATTATAAGGTTTTCAAGTTACTAGAGTTTTTATACAATGCTGAAACTTGATAATGGTAGAATTGAAATTACCCTTTTATTCAGCTGATTAGATTTCCATTTTAAGACTAGAGAGTGATTTTTGTGGGACTGTTTTCTCTGAATTTAGTATAAAATAAAAAGTTGGTTTTGGGGGGAACTAAAAGGGTATGATAAAAGGTAATCATTATACTATGCTGCCACTTTTTTTCCTTTTCCTGAAAAATTTATACATTAACTTTGAAGAAGGTATTGAACAATATCCAAGAGCTACATCCTTTTATTATGCAATTTATAGTAAGTTGCCTACAAGGTTTGTTATCTAAACTTTGCAAATATAAGTGATTGTGTCATACTCATATTATTTTATATATTATGTCATGTTAGATTGCATTATACTAAACTGTGTTTGGCTTAAGTAGAGTTCAACAGTAAATAGACAATTTGAAAAATTATTCTGCAGTTCATTAATAGCTTATATTAGTTTCTGAAAATTCTCTTTTGCAGAAAAAGGGCATGCCACTTCTCTGCTGGATGCTCCATCAAGTCATGTTTACTGTAACCAGGAGATGAAATTTCCAAACAAACCCTGGTGTTTACAGCACTTGGAGAGGCATGTGGCCTGCCATTCCAGTCTCTAACAAGCATGAGCCCCACCTGCTTTTTGGCTTTGGCTTAATAAGTTGGTTGGGCCACAGCACAAGTGTGAGAACATGAGAATGTGAGATGCCACAGGCCAGGTGACATGCCAGTGCTGAAAAGCTGGTACATGGCAGGGTATCATTGTGTACACAGAAAGGCCACATGCCACACCAAAATGTAGCAGCCACTTCTCCCAAATTAGATGAATAATTTTCTTTCCATTATGTTCTCAAAAACATGTTGTGAAACAATGAACACTGAGCTAGACTAAGTACAAAAGTTCAGGGTTTCAAATGAGTGACAAGTGAATATTCATATTTATTGTCGAGTGATTGACAGGTAGAACTTTTTTTTTTTAACCATGCTTATGCATGATTTGAGAAATACTTTTTTGGGGTAACAGAAATCACTATCATAGGTATGTTTTCTGAGGTGGTCAAATGTTGCAAAGAAGTAAATAACATTTCTTTTTTTGTCTAATATAGCAGGAAAGAAGTTACTAGAAGAAATGTCCTAGGATTTCATAAAGTTCTTCTTAGCTTTCTCTGAATTTCATACTTCCATGTGCTATCACCAGGTCCATGCTGCTAATACCACTGCAGTTGAATTTATTTCAAGTGTTGGCAGGAAAGGATAAGGAAAAAAATAATTACACTTTTAAAATTCTGTTGGGTCTAGTGTGGGTTACAGAATTCATAAATGTGCAATGTCAGGTAACCCAAGGTATTTTCAGAGTTCTGACTCTACAGCTGAATAAGTATAGGAACATAGAGGTTTAATATAAGATCTATGCTTTATTTTCTTCATCTTAATGGAAGACTTACTCTAAGGTCAAAATACTTCTGAAATTTTTGAAGTTATTAATGAGTATTTCTTTCTTAAGAAGGAGGCTTCAGCAGAAACCCTGAGAGTATTTGAAGGGCTTCTGTCTAGGCTCTACGAAATTTAAGCAGGGAAAAATTGTGGAATTTAGGATTATTAGCATTTTTTCTAATATTTCAAACTTACAGTTCTATTTATTTTTTTCATAAGTTTAGTCACACATTGAGCTCCCAAGAAGCAGAATCCTTATCTATTTATCTATCTACACTTTTTATAGATTTCACATAATGATAGGAATCAAATAAAGGATTTTTTAAAAATTATTTGAATATGTAGAAAATTATATGATTATAGTTTGTAATTTAGATTTTTATACCATAGTTCTCGGCTTTTACACTGCTCCATGACTTTCCTAAAATAATTGTGCAGGCTTTGGTATGGGACTGAGCATGATCTATAGGGCCTTGATCTGTTTTTTTTTTGTTGTTGTTGTTGTTATTGTTTTTTTTTTTGGTACTAGGGATTGAACTCAAGGGCACTTGACCACTGAGCCACATCCCCAACCCTATTTTGTATTTTATTTAGAGACAGGGTTTCACTGAGTTGCTTAGTACCTCACAGTTGCTGAGGCTGGCTTTGAACCCGTGATTCTCTTGCCTCAGCCTCCTGAGTCACTGGGATTATAGGTATGCACCACTGTGCGTGGCTTGGGTTTTGATTAATGGATTTGTGGTGCCAGGTATGTTTCACCTTCACCAGGAACATAGCATTTTCTTCATCTGTATAAAGGAGAGACCACCGACATCCTGCCATGCTTATAATACAGTGTTCCTAATAAAGGTGTTTGGGGAAGTTTATTTATTCCCTTTCTGTTTGCTGAGTAAATTATTGCTTGTAAAGGTTATGCTTCTCCAGAGAGCATTAGAAATAAAGTCCCAGTTCTTTTGACCCAAAGTCTGGGTGATTTCTAGCATCTTTTAAGCCTGGAGTTTTAATAAGAATGTCATCCCTTTGAAGTAGTCTGTGAAATAGAGATTTAAAGCTCAGGAACTGCCTCTTGATGAACATGTGGACTGAGATAGCAAGGGGAATCCTGAGACCACGTGGAGACAGCTTCCCATTAGAGCTCAGGTATTAGTATTCAACAGAGTGTGGGTGAAACATTGCAGATAAAATGTGATTTTGAAAATTAGATCTCCAAACAGAACATTCAGATAGAACTTCTGTGCTCCATGTTTAAAAAGAATAGTTCAACCACGGCAAGGTTGTTACTCATTGTAGCATACGTATTTTAGTAGAGAATCTACAGGAAAAAGGTATATAATTCTTGCTTCAAAAAAATATTGAGTCTTTGCATTGACACTGTATGTGAATGCTAAAATTTCTAAAATATTTTATTACAGGTAGTGTGGAAGTCAAAGTTGTAAACCAAATAAACAACATACAGCTAAAGAAAACATATTTTTCTTCTCTCCTTTTTTTTTCATTTTCATCCATCTTTTTTCACACTCTTACATGTAATAATAATTCTCTCTTCTCACACACCATAAATATTTATTCTCATTTATGGGGTCAGTTATCAGGATGTTTTTGTCCATTTTCAACTTACTTCATTGTTTTTGTGTGTGTGTGTGTGTGTGTTTTTGTTTTGTTTGTTTTTTTGTTGTTGTTTTTTTTTGCTTTAAGTCCATTCTCTCTGATACCTAACAAATGAGATGGGGGAAACTCGAGGAAGGTATTCATGATTAAAGAAGAAGGAAGATTAAATAATTACAACCTATTTCACCTCTGCAGTGTTGATCCCATCAGGTTGAGTCTGAATTGGTAGTTGGAGCCAATTGTGCCATTTTAACCTTGGTACAGAGATTAAGTGAGACAGGCAGAGAAGCTTACCATCACTGTCTATGACACATTTATAAATATTTGATAGGTTGACCAGAGAAATATCTTCATGGAATGTGTCATGTTAACTAGAAATTCTTGCATGATGACAATAAATAAAAAAGAATCAATTCTGCTTCAAGGCTAGAAATTATGATTTAAATAATTTTATGAAAATTAACAGGCAAAAAAGGGGCTAATATTTAGATTAGTGAGAGCATACTGTTCAACTCAAATGATAAAGTTACCCTAGTGGCAGCTAAAGAAAATCATGGGTAAAACCATTCGAAAAACTAAGAAAAGATATGTTCATGTTATAATCTTGTACATAATCATTTGTTAGACCCTAATTCAACTTTTTAATATTAAAAAAGGAAAGTAATTTGTCATGTTAAATATCACCCCATTGTGATATTTTTGGACACATGTTTCATGATGAATTTAAAATTAAAAAATGGGACTTAAAAGAAAATAAAAAATATGTTTAGATTTTATTAAGCCTGTCAAAATCAGGGAAGTGTAGTCACCATCCAATGCCTTCCCCCACCCCGTTTTATGGGAAAATATTTTATACTTAAAATATTGAAAATATGTTAAACCTGATGGAAGTGTAGGTAAGAAGAACCAGAGGCAACAGTATCTGAGAAGTAAAATGTGACAACATTTTCTAAGGAAAAAAAGGGAAGTGATTTGTAGGAGCTGGGGTTGTACCTCAGCGGTAGAGCGCTGGTCTAGCACTTGGTTCGATTTTCAGCACCACATAAAAATGAATGAATGGAATAAAGATATTGTGCCCAACTACAACTGAAAAAAAAAAAATATATATATATATGAAGTGATCTGTAATGAAAAGAAGACAGATATCAACATGATACTCAAAAGTTATCAGATTCTCTTTTTTTCCATCAAAAATGCCATAATGTTGGGCTGGGGATGTGGCTCAAGTGCTAATACACTCACCTGGCACTCGTGGGGCACTGAATTCAATCCTCAGCACCACATTAAAAAAAATTAGAAATTAAAGATGTTGTGTCCACCGAAAACTGAAAAATAAATATTAAAAAATTCTCTCTCTTTCTCTCTCTTAAAAATAATGACATAATTCTGAGTTTATTGTTCCGCTATTTTAATTTCTGATTTTCAAATTTTAAAATATTTTGGTGCATTATGTTCAAAACACATAACACTTGTGAGACATTTGTAAAACATCAAATACACTAGTAAATCTATATTTCATTTGAAGTGAGTTTTAACCCACTTAAGAAAACACCAAGATTGATAAAGAAAGATTTTCTCACATAAGTGTGTTCTTACTTCAACTGTGTGATTTGCCAAGCCACATATGGAAATTTTAAAAGAGAGAGAGATTTTCCTTTGACCCGAAATGAGGACCACACATATACTTTAGTGAATTGAAAACAGCTGTGTACAGTCTTTGGCACAGGCAAACTTTTTTGAAAGATTACATCTGTATGGTCAATTTGGGTTTTGATAAAAAACACCTTTAATGTATTTACACATAAATACAGAGATATGTTGGACTGTTTGAAAACATTTTTAATAGTTGAGATATCTACCTCTTGAATTGTGTCCTCTTTTTTTCCCTTGCATTTACTGATTATACAATTATACAAAATCTCAAGTGTAAGTATTGACGATCAAATTGAAAGGATGATACTACATTTAGAAGAGTTGTAAACATAAAAACCTTAATTCTGTCCTTCACTGTACATGATACTTTGCAAACAGCTTAATCAGATAATGCTCAGTTTTCTTGGGGAGTGAGGTAAACAGTACTATTTACTTCTTTTTGTGGTAACAGGGACTGAACCCAGGACCTCATATATGATAGACAGGCACTGAGCTCAATCTCCAACCCTTGAGAATACTCTTTATTTACTGAGGATTTGTGAGAGATTATCAAAAAATATATGGAGTCTTGAAAAGGTTTTTATACTGTTTTATAATTAGAGTCAATGTTTTCTCTTGTCAATTTTCAGAATGTGTTGCCTTCTCTGTTTTTGAGAAATTAATGTAATCTATTTTATTTTGGCAGCATAAACTGGAATGAGTAAGCACTAAATTTTTGTGAACAGGGGTAATGAAATAAACTTAATGTATTGAAAATTTTTATTTATTATTATTTTTATAATCTACTAACAGTAGCGATTCAAGACAACACATGGTGAATCTGACTGCTATGTAATAGTCCTAAGAAATGTATTCATAAGACCCCATAACAAACGTTTTTGGTGACTCTACCCCTACAGTGTAAAGCAGTCACCTAGGCAAAGTTATGAATAGCTAAAGATGTAGGAGTGACTTTCGGAAGGCTTTTCGCTTCCCCTTCCTGTTTCCCCTGGAAATAGCTAAAATGGACTAAGGATATCAATTCAACATAGGCATTTTCCCCCCAGGCATCAATTTCCTTAGAAATAAATCTAGAAGTATAAGAAATAATTTAGTCAAGGCATGATATTTGCTGTAAGAACTTTCACCATGATGCAAAGTGAATAGAAAGGTTAAGTAGAAGATGTGCATCATGGCTGTAATTTGTAAACTGATGTGATAACCTCGTGTTTAATATTTTATGTAGTAGAAGGTGAATGCTACAGGGGGAAATGTCACTTGGAGATAAGGGGAATCATATGCTAAAAATGTGTATGAATGTGACTGAGAATTAACTTGAGTGTTTCTTTATTAATTGATAGACCAGTGTAACATGACGATGAAATAATGAAGGTATCCTAGCAACCATATTTTCATAACAACTGTGGCCTGTAAGACTGTGATGACTGTCAGGCATTTTTCATTAATGCAGAAGGGTGAGCAAAGATAATTTCAATTAATAAAACCTCTCTGCAAATGGAATATAATGTGAATTTGATCTCCTCATCTAAACAGAATTTTTTATTTATAAAAAATAGTAGATCAGGATTAATAAATCGTGTTGAGTTGATGATATTCCAGTTCTGTATAGTACTAAAACATTCTTTTATTCATTAGCTGATATGCAATCTGGAAAAATTCTAGGGAAAAACATCCACAAATACCTGTCAATATTGTACTATCCTCTTTTAAAGTCAAATATCAACATAGCAAGATAGATTTTATTTATAAATTGTATTTCTGTTTTCTATTTTTAAATTTTTTTTTCAGTACTGGGGATTGAAACTAGGCACAGTCTACCACTAAGATTCATCCCCAACCCTTTTTAATTTTTTACTTTGATACTTGTAATCCTTCTGCCTCAGCCTCCTGAGAAGCTGAAATTATAGCTGTGTACCATCAAATTTGCAATATTTCTCTTTTTTTAAGCTTTACTTATTCTAATAATAACAAAACAAAATGATATGCCTTGTTTTTGATAGTCTGAAAAGTGGGGTATTTCTCTGTTTTTTAAAATATTATTTTAACATGATTAACAAAGAAAACAATTTATATTCAATGTGTACCACATAATTTTCTCCCATTATGGTAGTCAAATAAATGCATCCATCACCACACAAAATTTACATTTGTGCATGGTGCGGAGGTCATTAAGGATACTCTTAACATCTCCTTTTTCTGTTAATTTGTAAGCTTCTTCAGGCAGAAGTCAGGTATTGCCTATTTTGGTTTTTATTTGTCCCTCTAGTGTGAAACAAATTTTGAATGGATCGATGAGTGAGTAAATGGAGAATGAATCAACTAAGTTTAATTGGTCTTCTTGGGACAAATTCTAATACAAATTTTGTTTGTGTACTCTTTCAATATTATAGTCAAGTTGTAGCTCTGACAAATAGACAGCCAAGTGTTCCCCACCCCACTCAAGATCAGATCATTTCAATCATCCCAACCAGTTCCTTCATGTTCTTATCTAATTTTCCTCATCCTAATAATACTTATCAGATCTGTTTCCCCATCATTCAGTTTTTCCTGTTTAGAAATTCATGCAAGTATAATTATACTTTATATATTTTGTCACATTTTTTTAGTTTTATTGATTTTATTTTTTAAAAATATTCAACAGCAGAATGCATTACAGTTCTTATTACATATATAGAGTACAGTTTTTCATATCTTTGTATGTAGAGTATGTTCACATCAATTCATGCTTTTATATATGTACTTTGGGGTTTTTTTACACTACAATTCTTATTACACATACATACCATAATTTTTCATATCTATTTATATAAAGTATGTTGGCACCCAATTCAAGTCTTCATACATGTACTTTGGTTATGTCGAATTTTCCCCTTAACATTATATCTCAGATATTCATCCATGTTGTTTGATCTACAGCAATTTGATGTATTTTGTTTTCTGTGTGTCATACCTTTGGGTGAATATCTGCTTATTTCTGTGCTCAAAACTGATGGGCATTTGGCTTGTCCCCAGCTTGGGCTGTCACAAGTGAAGCTGATATGAGCACATCAGTATTTTTGTGCACATGCACCTTAATTTGTCTTGGATAAATACTGAGTAGTGGGATTGCTGTAATATGGAGTCCATATTTAGTTTTGTGAGATGCTGCCAAATTGCCTTCCAGAAAATTATGAGAGTATCTTCTCCAAAACGTTATGCTGTCAATCTTTTTGATTTTAGCCATTTTAAAAAGGTGGATAGTGATATCTCACTTTGATTTTTAATTTTCATTTTCCTAATGATTAAAACATAGCTTTTCCTGCTCTTATTAGTTTTTGTAAAGTATCTTCTTAGATCCTCAAAATCAATGAAATCATCTATGGATTTGTGACCTATGGATGAGGAAGAAGAGGTCCCAGGAGAGAGCTCTGGAAATGCCCAGTATTAACATCTAGATGAATCTACATTTTCATTTACAATTTTTTAGATGTTTTCACAGTCTGAAAAATATATAAAGTCTGGGTGCTGTGGCACTTACCTGTAATTCCAGTGGTTCCAGTGGCTGAGTCAAGAAGATTGTGAGTTCAAAACCGACCTCAGCAAAAGTGAGGCTCCAAGGGCTGGAGATGTGGCTCAGTGGTCGAGAGCCCCTGGGTTCAATCCATGGTACCCCTTACCCCCCAAAAAAGGGTATGAAGGATTTTTATTATATTTCTTTTCTGTTTTGCATCAATTCTATATAAACCTAATACAAGTGACCTCCAATGCATATAATGTTTGCTTTGTAATCCTTGATGCTTAGTAGAACATTTATGGATTTCTATGATAATCTAGCTATCTTGACTCATCCATGATAAACTGTGGTTCTACCCTCAGAAATACTACACCTATATTGAATATGTAAATTAAGATATAAGAATTTCTACAACTGTCAACCTATAATAATATTTAACTAAAGGTAAGGATTATAATTGATAAAAAATGTTTTCCTTTTTTCTCCCTTTAGCTCAAATTAGTGATATTAAAAAATCAGAAGCATTAATTTATAAAATACTATAATTATAGTGTTCAAAATAGTTTGGAAAATATTAGTGAAAATGATGACAGTTCAGCGATTAGCTTTCGAGAATTCCCAGGTTCCTGGAGTGATTTCCTATCTGTAAGTACCAAAACAAAACAAAACCTCCTTACTAATAAAGAAACATCCACGTTCAATGAACAAACTTCACCAAAGAGGGCAAAACTGTCCTTTATCAGTTGAAGTGGTGGTGTCAAAAGAAGGTTACTATAATGTTTTGCAGAAGATAGTGTTTCCTGATCTTTTTCATAGCAGAATTCAAATAGGGAATAACATATTATAAGATATATTTGAAGATGCACTGAGGTACTTAGCACTTTGCTAAGTACCAAGCACTATCTTAAAGGCTATATGGAAATTAGCTCTATCCTCTTGACAGCCAAGAGGTCTTTTTAGAGTTTCTCTATGGGGATAAGAAATGTTATGTCACTTTTTTAAGATCACTAAAGCAGTTGATGATGGAGCTGGGCTTTAACCCCACATTTCTTTCACTCCAAAGATTTGCTTTCAACCACCAGGTTGTAACTATTTGTTGAGGAAATAGACTATTTTTAAAATTTATTAGCTATGTCATAGAAGAGAAAATCCCTCTGCTGGGTCAAAATATGAATCTACCTGAACTTCACAGTGGTAGTCTCATCACAGTGATGGAGGGTGAGTGAAGCAGGACGTAATAATAAAATACCACCAGCATTACGCTCATTCTGCCTATGAGCCCTGAAGGGGTACTGTGTGTTAGAAACCACAGTGGCTCTGCTGGATAAAGTTAAATACTAAGTGGTCCCCAATTACAATGAACTTAGGATTTAGCCCTCAAAGATTTAAAATAACTATAATCTAACAACTTGGGAGATTCGTCCTTCCAGTGAAATTAGAAAATAAGACAAGCTAGGTACAGAGATCTATGCAATACCAAACATACCTGTAGTAGTGGAGGGTGTACCAGAGTACATTACTAACCAGCTATTTTATACCTGCTATATGTCAATCATCCGGGTAGGTCACAGACATGGTTCTCTCAAATAACAAAGGAGAGAAACCTGGAAAATTGTCATAATCTTTATAGGAATAAATTGACACTGAAGCCTAGGCAGAATTCTGTAGTGCCCTAATGGATCAAAGTGACAGTGACTAACTTGCCCTGTGGAATATCAGTCATTGAGTATTTTTGTTCAATTCTTTTTCAGATGCTGAATTACAATAAAGCTGTGTATGACACCTTACAGGCTGGCTATCCAAATGAGACCACTTAATTCTTTTCTGTTCTAAGTAACTCTTCATCAAATGATCCAAAGTTGCCCTATTTCTAAACAGTGTTTGCCCAAAATATCAAGAGCCTTCGGGAGTAGTGGTTGTTGTCAAAGAAATAGTAGAGGTATTTACTCTGTACATGGAACTTTACTGAGTATTTTGAATATCATGTGCACTTACAGGAGAAACTTTTGAAAACCTGACCAATCTGTAAACATGGTTTATGCCTAAAAGTTTTCAGAAGGACAAATTCCAAATCTGTTTTGGAGATGTTCACTACATCGTGGCTGGAATTTTATGGGTTAACCAATCCCAGGCTGAATATCCAGCTGTTCAGAATAACTCATTTCCAGGGAGTTCTGTATAGTTGAGGACTTACTGTATGTGTTTTTTACATAATGTGAATAGAAATGTGACTATTTGTAACATTTAAACTCACAATTTCCATAAATGAAAGAAAGTTCAGTCTGAGATTTATCATGACTCAGGTTTTTCTTCCTCCTCCAAATAGTGCGCGCATCTTTTGGGGAGCTTGTGAATAGGCACCACCGTGAAATGCAGTAGGTGACAGTTAAACACACTCTTCAGCATTTGCAGAGGATGAATCACGCTCTTTCCCAGCCATTTGGCTTTTCAAGATCTCTGCTAAAGAAGAGATGCAAAAACTCTCTCTTGTGACTCTTTCATCAGTCATCAAACTTGTGGCTTTTAGAACACATTGGATTTGAGAAGCTTTTCATGAAGCACCTTGAAACAGCTTGCCATGGAAATGGAGAAAAAGAAGGCAGATGCCTGAAAAAGAAAATTTTTCTTTTAGTTAACATATCACAGGATGGGCTCTGTGCCCAAACTTGAGAACTCAGAATTCTCATTGACATGAAAAGGAGTTTTCTTTTTCTTTTTTTTTCTTCATAAAGCTGTTGGATTAGTTCTTAGATTTGAATAAAATTTTCACTCTTGTTCTTGCTCTTTCACATTTTTTTTTTGCACCTTTGTTCAGAGGTACTTTATAAAATGTAGATTTCTCTTTCCATATTAAATAACTATATCTCTGTGGATGTTTCTAGAAAGGTTATGCCTAATGGGTTTCTAAGAAAACACATGCAAAGGCAACTTTCTTATCAGACACAAAGTGGTAGAAGACAGAGTTAGGACTGTCTTTCATCAAGGTAATATTTATAGCTACACAAATCAACATTTCAGCTCTGCAAATCCTAAATTTGTTGCCAGACAGTATCTGGAGATTGTTTTGTGTGTTTTGATTAAGTGCAGATTCCTTTAACTTTTTTCTAACAAAACCAGAATTCTGGGTTTGTATTTGTTCTTTGTTTTCTCTAGTTGGGTCTTTCTTGTGATAAAATTCATGTCTAATAAATGACCCCCATCACTGAGTGGAAGGGGTCTCTTCATGATCTGAGTCATCTGAATTAACTTTTCTGTAAGCTTGCAGTTGAAAATACTGCAATGGTATTTGAAAAAAAAAAATGGAAGAAATATTTGAATTTATTCAAAGTGTGACTTTTCCTGAAAGAAACTCAAGTAGGAAAAATTAACAGCATTTTTTATCATTTGTAAGTTGTTTCCAAAAATCATGCTTCTCTATGTGTACATCAGAAAGGACATTCTTTGTATATTTAACAAATGTTAATTGGGTGCTTCCTATGTTCCAGGCACTGTGGTAGATGCTGGGCATACAAAGAGAGTCCCTAATTGCAGAACTTCCTGGTGAAATCAAAGAAAGCAAGTGTAGAATAATGAAGACTGTGAAGTAAGACGCATACTAAGTTACAGGCTTTCATTAAACTGCACAAAGAGGTCTCCAAACAAGAGTGCAAGTTGTCTTTCTAGAGATTTTATAGAAGGGAAGAAAGAAAACCAGATAATTGTCTAATAAAACTAGTAGGCCAGGATTCCAACATAAGACTTTGTGGGAGGTCCCCAGATATGAAGACCAACCCCAGGTCAATACAGTTTTAGGCCTCCACTTGGTCTGTGTGCCAGACGGGGAAGCATTAGAAAATAGAACTCTTAACATGGACAAGAAATCTTTCCAATAGGAAAAGTAAGAACACTACAAGTGCTTTTGCATGATACACAGAGCCAAAAAGTTTATGAGCTCATATGGAACAGTTCCAAGGATACACAAAAAAGTACCAAGTGAGGTTTTTAGACAAGATAGAAGTCAGCAGGTGCAGACATAGGTTGATAAAACACAATTGATTACTAAATGTGACTCCATCCTTTCTTACTCACTGTTATAGCCCGAAAGAAGACCTTAACAATCTAAGATCCACACCAAAAGTGGGAGCAAGAAGTAGTGAAGGTGGACCGTGTGTTGGGGACCAAATTATAGTCGACTGTTTATGCTATGCTAATAATTCTTAATGTTGTCTATCAGATTTAAGAATTTTGTCTGAACAGTTTTTGAACTTTCCAAAGATCATCATGGTGGCAATGCAGAGAGTGAATGAGACAGAGAGGGAAGGTACTTTTACGGATTCAACTCTGAAAATACAAAGGAATAGAAGAAATATCCTGTAGGAGAGAGGACTAGGCTCAAATTAGAACAGTAGCTAAGGCAATAAAAAGAAAGGATGAAATAAGAACTGTTTGGGAGCATGAACTGAAAGGACTTGGCTGTGACTATGTGGGAGGGTTTGGGGAGGAGGAAATATGAAAAGATGTGTAGATGGTTTCTAGCTTTCTACCTTGGGTATCACGTGGGTGGCAATGCCAGTCACCAAAACAAAGATTACAGAAAAAAAGAAAACATTTGGATAAAAAAGATGAGATCCATTAAGTCTTGTGTTTCAGATGTAGATGATTTTATAAATGATGGTTTGGGCTCCAGGCTGTAAGTTGGGGTTGAAAATATGAACTCACTATCTTTGTCCTCTTGTGTTTTGCATGGAGATATTTTGCATAAATGGCAATGCTATTAATTATACCATTTTTAGATTATTGGACAAGTAGCTGAGTTTGTAAGAGATGATGTTCATGGGAAAAATGAATCATGAAAGACTAACTATACTAGGATTCATTGATTTTCTTGAACACCAAGAATTTCATATGTAACAAATTTGAAAACATAGCATTTAAAGGGAAATTACTTCTAATATGATGTAAATTATTTGAACCAAAAGTATTTATGTTCCATCTCACTTGACATAACATTACTATAGGTCTATAGACCAATACACACTTATTCTTAAGAATTCTAGTATTTACCTGCCTGGTTCAGTCTGTACAGATGCCTTTGCATTTAAGTTTTAATAAGTTAACCATATGTATCTTTAAGATGGAACATAAATCAGAAATGTGTGGTGTTTAAGAGAAACTTTGCATCTGATTATTAGTTTCTACATAACTTTTGTTGATTTACTTGTATTCCTGCAACCCCGTCACCTGCAAAATGAAGGTGATAATAGTATCTAACTTCCTGATGGTCAGTTAAAATGGAAACATGTGAAAGGCAATTGAAATATTTTCAGTATTAGAAGGTAAACCTCTTAGAGTCAGGGATTGTGACTTAAGTTTTTGTTTCTGCATTATCTGAACAAATAAAAGTTCCTAAGAAAAGATAAAAATGTCCGTTATTATTTAAGAAAAATTTAAATAATATGAAAGTATAAAATATTATGTTTGCCATTAATTCTACTTAATAAAATGTCCCAAGATTTAAAAATAAAATATGATGAATATAAAAATGTAAATGTAGCTAAGAAATCTTTTTTCTCTCTCTTTCTTTCTTTCTTTCTTTTTGTACCAGGGATTGAACCTAGAGGCATTTGACCACTGAGCAACATCCCTAGCACTTTTTATTTTTAATTTTTGGTCTTCTGAGTTGCTTAGGGCCTCCCTAAATTGCTGACACTGACCTTGAACTTGTGATCCTCCTGCCTCAGGAGCCTCCCAAGTTGTCCCTGGAATTACAAACATGTGCTACCATGCCTGGCCAAAAAGTAGCTAAGAAATCTGAAGAGTGAAAATTAATGGAATGAAATTTAAGTAAAAACTTTTAAAAAATTGTGATGTTAAATCTAACAGATTAAGAAAATAAAATTAAAGTTTGAATTTAAAATATATGAAAATAATGTACAAGTTTAAGGAATAAAATTTCAACGAATATAAATGATGAAAACACTAGTTCTCCAGGTTTTACCACCTTCCAGTTTGTAGTTTTCCAAAAAAAAAAAAAAAAAAAAAAAAGAAAGAAAGAAAGAAAAAACTTCTCCTAGCAGAGAGCTAGGAAATAGAATGTGACATAGAGTCTTTCCTTGGTGTTAGACCTCTGGGGACCTCTGAGGAAGTTCCAGGGATGTTGATTTTTCTACTGACTGTGACAGAAGCCAGAACTTTATGGTAAAGATCTTGGCAGCAAAGCCTCAAATAGACCTGGGCTCAAATACAAAGATCTGACTTCTGGAAAGTTACCTTATCTATTTAACAATATTTTTTCTTAGAAAAAAAGAATAATAATCTTGATTGAGAAGAAATAAAAAAAAATTCTTAGAAATTACCAAAACATGACTCAAAATAAACAAATAATCCTAATATATCCACAACAAAATAAGAGGAATTAAATTAAAAGCTGTCCAAAAGGAAAATCCCCACATGTCTTCACTGGTAAATTCTACCAAACATTTAAAGGGGACTTAATATGAACTCTTCAAAAGCCTTTTGGTAAAAAAAAATACATGAAGGAACTCTTCCCAGCTCATTTTATGAGACCAATCTGGTATCAAAACCAAACAAAGACATCATAAGAAAAGAAAGCTTCAGGCTAATTAATACCTCCTATACACTTAGATGCAAAAATTCTCAACACAATACTAGCACACTGAATCCAGTGACATATATAAGGAATTACACACCATCACTGAATGAGATTTATTTCAGAAATTCAAGGTTTGAGAAATTAAGCAAAGGAAAGAAATTAAAGGGAACCATATTATAAAGAAAGAAGATTTATTTGCAGATCTTGTGTTAGAGAATCCCAAGTAATTTACACACACACACACACACACACACAAACACACATACACATACACACACACATCAAAAACTATTAGAACTACTAAAGCAGTTTTATTAGAAAAAGTACAAGATGAGATACAAATATCAGTTCAATTTGTCTACCAGCAAAAAACAAACTGAAAATAATATTTAGAATCAAAAAGAATAAAGTACTTGGGTATAAGTTTAACAAAATAGTTCAAGACTTGTACATTTTCAATAAACTGAAAAAGAAACCCAGATGTGGAAAATAATATTTCCAGATAGTGTATCTGATAAGAAACTAGAATCCAGAATATATAAAGAATTCTTACAAATCAATAATAAAAGGACAGTTAGCCCAATTAAAAAGTGCCCAAAATATTTGAAGATATATTGCTCCAAAGAAGATACACAATTACAGTTAAATGTATTAATTTAACTTCCTCTTAGCCACATCTCCAAAATTCACACAGCTACTCCAATGCCATCCAACACAAGGATCTGAAAGGGAATTTGTAGTATCAAAGGACAATAGTCTTACCTGTGTAACTCCACAAGATGTTCAACATCATTAATCATTAGAGAAATGCAAATTAAAACCATAGTGAAATGCCACATCTTACCCTTAGGAACTGAATTATAATCAAAATGACACAAAATAAGAAGGGTGGTGAGAAGTTGGAACTTTCATGCACTGCTGGTAGGAATGTGAAATGGCACAGCTGCTTAGGAAAACAGGTTGGCAGTTCCTTCGAGAACTAAAGATAGAGCTGCTACATGACCCAGAAATTCCTTTTCTATGTATATACTCAAAAGAACTGAAAATGTACGTCCATGTGAAAACCTGGACAAATGTTCACAACAGCATTATATGAATAATAGCCAGAACACATTCAGCCTCAAAAAGGAATAAAATACTGATACATGTAGACACAAGGATAAATCTAGAAAACAGTCTACGTGAAAAAAACCAGACACAAAAAAGGACACATGTGATTCAATCCACATGAAATGTTCAGAATAAGCAAATCCATATGAATAGCAAGTAGATAAATAATGATAGTGACCCTGATGGGGGACGTGGAGGAGATAAGGTGGGGGACAGGGTAAGGAATAATTGGTACAGGGATTATTTTAGGGATGACTAAAATGTTGGGAATTAGATTATGGTAATGATAGTACAATCTTATAAATACACTAAAATCTACTGAATCTTGTATTTAAAAGGATGAATTTTATAACATTTGAGTTTTATCTCAATAAATAGAAAAATATTGCGTGCAAATATCTTAATGTGTATTTGGTGCCCTATATGGATTTAAAGTAAATAAAAATAAATCTTAAACTTCAGGATGCTTCATTTATATGGGCCGGTTTAAGCCCTTAAGAGGAAATTCTGTTCCCGTTGCTGAGTGTCTTACAACATTTGCAAAATTAAGATATTTTAAGTGCAATACTTAAGATTTCTGTCCCTTTCCACTCCAATTTCCCCCTCAGTTCCTTTTCCTTGTGTTGGGTGGCATTGGCGCAGCTACATGAATTTTGGAGAGATGACTAAGAGGAGTTTACATTAATACATTTAATTGCTTTATCTAGAGGCCACAATTGGCTGGAGATCTGGTGAACAATCTAAATTCATGCTAAATTCTAGGTAAGATGCTTCCAGTTGTCCCAGCGTATGAAAGGTTTCCAGGAACACACGTTATGAACAGACTGTTCACCCTGTGCCGTGACCTAATGGTGCAGTGCCAGAGATTGATTGCAAACTGGACCTGCCCCATGTGTTTTGTCATCAAGGAGGAAATGGGTAATAGAGGAGGAATAAGAGGAGCAGAGCTAGAAGATCATCTGTGGAAAATTCTTACAAATCTTAAGTAACTCATGTGAAAAAGGATTGGTAAAAATTTTCCCCATAGAAATTTATATTATGTTCCTATCATGGTTTTGGACCTAAAAGAAAAATATTTAAACCATCAGTAACATAAAAACAATAATAACTTTTAATCAACCATACTAGAAGAAAATAGAAAACAGAATCAACGTTTTATTAGTCTACAGAATATATCACATTGCTCTGTAAGGGGGCCTTCAAAGAATGCAGTCAAGTTTACAGTGAATTATTAAAAGTAGGCCAGGTAGTTATTTCATAAAAATGTTATGCCATATTTCTTAATCTTGTGGTGTTCATGATATTTGTTAGCTTTTTAAAATTTTTTAAATTTGTTAAGATTTGTTTCTCATGGAAAATAAGAATTAGCATTAGTTATTAATCTTGTAAATTTTTTCTTAAAAACATATTACCTGGGTTGATGAGGTGGCTCAAGCGGTAACATGCTCACCTGGCATGTGCGGGGCCCTGGGTTCAATCCTCAGCATCACATAAAGTAAAATAAAAGATGTTGTGTTCTCCACCGAAAACTGAAAAATAAATATTAAAAAAAATTCTCTCTCTCTTCTCTCTCTTAAAAAAAAAGAAAACAAACAAACAAACAAATAACAATAACAACAACAAAAACAGATTACCCCAAATGGCAGAGCTTTAGACCTCACAAAACCTAAATCTGATCTGTGTGACAATTAGCAGAAAAGGAGAAAAACACACTCCTTCTGGAAATGATTGGGAAGGTTTTAGCCTTTCCTCTCTGCTCTCTCAGGTGAGAATAATCTTTACCAGGATGGTGTCACAAGGTAAGCTCATGCTGAAAGGGTCAGGTCACTGCGGCTGAATGGTGGCTAAGGTATGTAAGTATATAGGGGGCATATTTATATCTCAGAACCTAATTTAAATAACAGAAGAGTACCATAAAATCAGCAAATGACAAGATGTCTGTTTTCTGAGATTTAAAGATCTGATACCTCTGCCATTCTCACTCAAAAATGGAGAAAAGAAACTCATATTGAATTATTCTTATTTTGCACATACCCTGGACATTTCAAGAAGAATTTTGAATTTAGAACCTCTCCCCTAGTATATGCTTGGTGTCTAAAATAATATTGTCATCACAAATATTTTCAGCACAATCTAAAATAACTCTCCCAATACATCCGTGTCTTTGTAGTTGTCAAAATCTTTATAGTTGTCATGTATTTAATAACCTGAATTAAGAAAGTACAGATGAACGTAGGAGGCAAACACCTCCCAGGTTTACTTTGGATATGGATGCCAAAGATATCAGAGGAAAGGAAAGGGGGATCAACATATGATCCCATATGAACATTTCCATATTATTCCAGATGGTTCCTCAAAAAAAGTTTTGCTAGGGAAGTTATAATTACATGCAAGAGACCTATTAAAGTGATATTTGTAAAGGTAGGAAAAGCAACATTTTTTAATACTGTTCATTACTTTGGGCCTCTGTGTTGGTGAGACATCCTTTAAAATATATGGTTTTCGGAGCATGAATTCAATGCTGATAACCATGTGTGAGAATCAAGTCCAATGTTGAGAATATAAAGCAATGAGGCTTTCAAAGGTATACCCAGTGGTGTTTCATCCAGGAGGTGAGAATTGAACGACAGATCTTCTAAGGCTGACAGCAGTCAGGGATTCCTAATATCAGCTCAAGCTGAGAAGCTACAAAGTCAAAGAGGAATCCTCTGAACTTGTTCTCCCTGAGTATTCAAGCCTCACTTAAAAGCCTCAACTTTCCTAACTAAAAAGTTAGGACCTGGTGGAGTGGGGGAGGAAGAAAATCAAGTTCAGTGTTGTAATACTGCTCCTAAAGAGAAGATTCTGTTTCTCTTATTTGCTTGCATTTGTACTACAGAAGTTCAAAAGGATGAATGCCAGGAGTTTAGAGATGTAGATGCCTGAGCCGCATGGTACACTATTCACTGTCTTATGGTGCAACATTAAGCCTCTGTGCATCCACTTCTGGGCTCCTGACTTTGGATCCTGAATCTCCAATGTCTCTCCTGAATGGCTATGTATACAATCTCCACTGAAAACCAAAGGAAATAATTATACATAAAGAAACATGCAAAGAAACAACCATTACTATTAAAGAAGATAGGGGAATATATTTTGCTTATGTGCAACAAAAAAAAAAGTGATGCATGGAAAGAAAACATTTAATATTTATACTTCAAGTCTCATCACTTTCTTGGATTATAAATATAGCACAGTTTTGGGCACATAGATGTCACTCGGCACTTCATGTGAAATTTTGCAGCAAAATTTAAGAATTTGAAATACTAATGCAGACAGGAAAGAAATCAGATAGTTTTTATCCTGCAAAACAAAGACTCTAAAAGTCAGTTATGGCCTTTGACTTCACCTTGCATACAATATAAATGCACGATCCTTGGTATTCCAAATGTATGCAAAGTTTCTGCCCCTTTTGCTGCAGTAGATATGATGACCTCATCTCAATTCTGAAACTGCTTCATATGCCATGAGACTATTAGGCAAGGCAGAGGTTGAGATGGAAAAAAAGTAAGTTTAGTACTTTTATCTTCCACTAGCTCTCTTCTTTGAGTAATCACTGTGATCTCATTTGCCCAATTTAGGGAAGGATTGAACTGTACTTTGACTTGCTACTATTTTTAAGTCTACACATTGCATCATTTAAAACACATGTTTTAATCAAATCAGGCAAAAATGTCTGGAGTGATTGGCCTGAGATTTTCATTCCTTGAATTCTCTTAGCCATAGATATTCAACTCCTCCTTTTTTTACATTCCCCAGATACTGTTGATTTTTCCAGTTATAAGCTGTATATCATTCATGTTTATTTTAGCTTGTTTGTGTGAAAGTTGACACCGTATAGTGACAAGAATCACATTCCGAGCTTAAATGTTTAACATGTAACAGGGATTTTAACTATGAGACCCAATGATGCCGACTGTAAAATAATCTGTCACTTTTAGATCAACTGCTTTGTTTTACCAGAGTAAAGGTCAGATTGGCCAAAATCATGTATAAAGATAAGCCATTTCATGAAGCAATTGGCAGAGATTATAAAACAAAAAATTGGAAAAATTTGCTATTATAAGAAAAATATGCATCTCATATTTATGGCCATCTCTTAAATTTCTGTCCCTTTCTCATCTAGAAGGCAGTTTATACAAAGTCATAGAAGAATTTTTTTTATGTAAAAATGTTAACAATAAAATTTTAAGTCAAGAAAGGTAAGTAGCTTTAGATTTTTGGTCATTTTCTCAAATAAAATTTTCTTCTACCTTGAGTGATTGATTTAAATCTGTATGCAGGGGTTAAACTTAAAACACAAAGTGATATGTACTGAAATGTCACATGGTTCTGCATAAATATGAACAATGACTATGTGTCAATTAAAAATAAAATATATTAAAAACAAAAGTCATGAAGTCAAGAAGCAGTGAGTCAACTCCATAGGGGCACATGGAGGGCGAATGTGTGGTATTTATGTAAGAAATGATTGCCTCTATATAATGATATTGAGGCAGCACAGTTCTTGAGCCAGAATGTGCTGGTGGGACTACTGGAGTCAAGAAATTTTTTTATTAGATTTCTCACTAAAATCTGCGGAAGGCAATAATCTCTTCCCCATGCATATTTGGCTTGAGTGTCTCATATTCCATGTATACATTTCACTATAACCTCATAATACAACCAAGCCTCCTGATGGTCTTCATGTACACGTTAATTCACATAGAAACAAACACTACAGCCTACTACTGCTTGGTTTCTTTGCAATGAACAGCATATTTTGCTCACTGGGGGGAAAAGGCAGGAGGCAGCCTATTGTATTCTAACAGTTATCTCTGAGTGAATAGAAGGAATTGCTTCCAAATGCAATAACAGAATTACTGTAGATTAGCGTAGCATTTGAGCATTAGTGCTGAGGTAAAATTGTTTCCTCTATTGCATGACCATGATCTTGAAACTTTTCATTTTATTCCAATAATGGAGATGCTTGATCACATACTGAGTCAGGTAAATCACAAAGCTGGCTCTTCAGCAGTCCTGAGCAGGCCATAACTAATGCCATAGCTGAGGACTGCATTAACCACAATTCTGATGAATAAAATCTGACACAAGCTCATTTGATTTGGCTATAGTGGGAATAGGGAATTTTATTCAGAAATAAAATAATACACTAACAACAAATGCTCTTGTTCTACATCGTAAAAAAAAAGAAAAGAAAAAAAAAAAAAGAAACCCAGGTACTATGCATTGCAGTGTGTAGTTTTCATTACTAAAGACAGCACTCCTAGTTCCTGAGCACTGGATGTCAATGAAAGAAATAGAAACTGTGAACTAAGGGAATATTTATACTGTAGATATTTGAGGATGAAAGAGCTGAGGGATAACAGCATTGTAGTATCAATTACAATGACAAACATGTGGCTGCTTAAAAATTTTGACTTGAAACATGAAAAGAGACTGTGATTTGCACAGCACAGCACATTAATAGCTATAGCTTCAGCTTTGAAGTAAATGACCCACTTTTCCTTCATGTGTACCCACTAAAATTAGGGAACACCTTGCTCAAAATGTTGATGACCTTGAAGGTCAATTTAAGCATAGCATGCAAAGTTGAACAGAGATTATAGCCTTACCCTTTTTTATAATGCATATGGAAAAGAATATTAGTCCTTGTTAGAGTTGACTTAAGAACCAGCCTCTCTCCCTCATGAACTTAATGAGAGTTTACAGATGATAGATTTGAAATCCTGCTCCAAAATCACCTCTATAATCCAAATTTTTCAAAATTAAGCATGCAATTCCTGTGAAATTACCAAATTTCCAGGAAAACAAATAAGAAAGTTTATTAAAGAACATGTTATTATTATGGACCACATCCCAATTGGTATCAGAGCCAATAATTCCTTTCTGAACAATTGCACTTGTCAAGCTAAACGAGAGAAGACAGAAATTTTTAATGTGCTGTTCTCAATACACAAAATATGATTGCCTTATTCTGTTGTTAGGAATCAGGGTTAGTTTGGATAATATCAGAAGACATTAGAATCAGGGGTCCTAGAATACCCCACTTCTTCTTCTGGTCCCCATCTCTTTTTCCATGCAAGGGTGTGAATACTCACCTAAAGGGTGAGGCAAAAGCTAAATTTAAAAATGCCTAAATTCCCATCGGCTGGCCCCCAGTGTTCTGACACAGAGCTTTCTGGACAGCTGGGTTGAGCACATGGTTCAGGCTCCTGGCTCAAGAGGAGTCCCTGGAGTCACATGTCTCCCTCTTATCTGCAGCTGCCCATCAGAAGGAGCAGGCACTCAGAGTAAAGAAGGGTTGGGTGGGGGACAGGACTGCTATAGCACCTCCCTGAACTTGGGAGCTGGTTAGTTTGATTCCAGCAGTGATTCCTTCTGGTCAATCAAATTAGCTGCACCTTCTCCCTGAACAGAGGATGCGAGATGAGGGAGGTGAGAAAAAGAATGGGGAAGAAAAGAAGGTCCAGAGGGCTGGGGTTGTGGCTCAGAGCTGGAGCGTTTCCTTAGCATGTGTGAGGCACTGGGTTCGATCCTCAGCACCACATAAAAATAAAAAATAACGATATTGTGTCCACCTATATCTAAAAAGTAAATATTAAAAAAAAAAAGAGGCTCCAGTGGAAAGGGATGGTGCATTGAGCTCTCCTCCTGTCCTGAAGCTGACAACTCTGTGTGGAAAATGTTCCAAAATAAATTCCATGGGCACTTGTAATCTGAGAACTGCAAAGGGGATGGTAGGGAGCAAGACGAGGTTCTTGTCCTCAAAAGGATACAGGTGTAGAAAAAAAATGGACAGTACCCTTAATACAATGTAGTATGTGCTTTATGTGTACAGAAGCCAACTTTCATCAAAAATACTAAAAGCAAATTACTTCTGCTATGAACGTGAGAGTGGTTAGAAATGGTTAAAAGAGAGACATTGGAGTAAAGGCTTGAAAGAAAGAAAATAATTTTAGAAAATTACTGAAATAACAAAACAATATCAGTAAAAGTAAAAGGGGAGGGCAGAAAAGGCAGCCCAAGTGAAGGTCAGGAGGCAGATATACCCTGGCATCCACGGAGGGCTGTGGCTAGAGATCCAGGAGAACAGGCTACCGGGAGGAGGGAAGGACCCAGAAATGATCCAAGAAGTTTGTGTTATTACCAATTTAGGAAGTACCTTGAGTGACCTGCTAACCAATTAAGAGTTTTATGAAGAGACCTGATATGAACAGGTCTGTGTTGGCCAGACACTATTCTGTCAACACTGTGAAGAATGGATTTAGGTGAGAAAGATAAAGATAGAGAAACCAGTCAGCAGGGTCAGGCAGCTACTGTGAAAGGTGGCTGAAGAGAATATGAATGAAGAGAGAGAGGAGAGTTGGCTCAGCAATGAGGATTACGCCCTAGACTTTTTAAATAATTTCACATTTTAGAGTTCAAAGAAGATGCCGAAGTTGTCTTTATAGGAAAAATGAGAATTTCATTGAAGTTTTTAAGAAATATTTTATAGTATGTATTTTTTGTGGGAGTAGGGAATGCACCCGTATCTTCCTGTTCTTAAAGATTCTCAAATGAGTGATGAAATTGCCTAAATAGCAACTCGAATGTATTGGTGACAATAACTGAGATAAGGAACACAAGCATATGACAAATTTCAGGGGGAAACAAGTTTAGTTTTGGGATTTTAGAGGTGAGAGAGGACCTTTTAAATGACTGTGGCCAAAGAATCCCTGGAGCTTATTTACAAAGCACCTTCATATGCATAATGAACAGAGGTGAGGGTGAAATGTAATGGAGGACACAGAAGAAAAGAGAGACCTTTTGTTTGATTGTTTAATGGCATTAAGTATTTTTTTTTCTTTTTTAAAAATACTCTGTTTTAAATTTTAGTTTGGGAGAATCTTAGGAATCTGTAAACTATTGTACATCAGCTAGTTCCAAATAGCCATGCACGGTATGAGAAGCCAACATTTGTGAATTAATTTTCTGGTTATGATTCATTTTACAGTTTCTGATTTCAAAAGAGAGCCTGGCCAAATAATCTACCATAGACTCAAATCTCACTATACCAGGCACATAGTAGTTATTCGATGAAAACTTGATGAATCAGAATTTGTGGGACGATGAGATGATGCCTATCTCGCATGCCCAATTGAATTCACGCTGTGAGGTAACCATGGGTTCTTCACAAATGTAAACTTCAGCTTTTTCTTCTAAATGAGAATCTAAAAATAAGTGGTTAAGCAAGTGCATTTTGCCTTCACAACACATACTGTAATATACATAATGTAACTTCTTATTTCTCTTGTAGAACATCAAAACTCATTAGAATGGTCAAAGATACCTTCTGCTTGTTTTATTTTTAGACTGTATTCAAATACCATCAAAGTTTGTTCAATTCCAAGCAACCAAATCAAAAGTTCTGTCTATACTTTAAAAAATAAGACACACTAATGTCATGCAAAATAATAATAATTATCATTAGAATGCCTAACAAAACTTAGCTCTTCTTTTTTTGCTGCATTTAATTGATGCATTATAGTTGTACATATAGTTGGGGTCTGTTGTTACATGTTCATAGATGCACACATATAACAATAGAATTTCGCCAACAGCATTCCCCAGTATTTCCCCTTTCTCTTCCCTCCTCCTTCTGAGACATAGAGGTTAGTAGCTTGCCCGAGATCAGACAGCCAATAATAGATGAAGCTGAGATTTGACTTAGCCAAGGGGACACTCAAATTTTCCTCTACTCTTGAGATGTCCGAAATTAGAGTAATGCTTAAATATAAAGAGTAGTCAGATTCTGGGATTCAAATCATAGCTCTATCACTTCCTAGCTGCATAATTTATTATAAAATGGATTAAGTTACTTAACCTCACTGGATTTTAGCTCTCTTCTCTGAAAATGTAGGTAAAGTAGTCCCTATTCCACAGGGTTCTAACATCTATTGAGTGCTTCTTTATGCTTGGTACCACTTAATGTATTTTAATTATTAATACAGGTTAGAACTGTGCCTGGCACATAATAACAGCTCAATAATTGTTAGCTGTGATTTAAGAAATAGAGAATAGCATGGTAGTTAAGCAGGTAGGCTGTAAATTTAGATGCTATGTTGATGTCTTGGAGCTGTCAAGTCTAACTCTGCAACCTTGGGAAAATTACATACCTCTCTGGGTTCTAAATTCACATATCCATAAAAGGGAGATAGTAATAGCATCTACTTCCTAAAGTTGTTGTGGTGATTATTAGATTCATTAATGTATGTAACACCCTCATTATAAGGCTATCCAATTTCTTATTATTTAACACACACTCATGTCCATACATATTCATGCATCTGCACACAGATACATACACATACACAATATTATTCTCAGAGTCTCTTCTTGGCAACTTAACAGAATGCAGAATTTTATTTTACTCTGGACTATATATTCTATCAATATATAATCTTTCTGAGTAGCTTAGTTTTTCATCAGGTTATTATTTTTGCTTTCTACTCTGCAGTCTTCTGGATATATTATTAGTATATTAGCCCTTGTCCAGAACTGGGCCCATCTCACATCCAGCATAGAACTATCCATCAAGGACTGGCAGATCACTTTGTGACCACAGAGTTCCATCAGGTGATAAGATTTTCTGGACCTGAGAGCTGCTTGCCTATCCTATTCTCATGAAGCTGAGTAACTGGATAGGTGTCTGTTTAGTTACAGGCTCTATCATTCACAATCTCTGCCGTACTGCTTAGGTCTAATCTTTTCTCTGCGTGGATGCCAACCTTAAGCAAATCTTTGACTCTGTGCCTCAGGGTTTTTACTGCTAATGGTGAAAACTGCATCCCACTGTTATGAAGATTAATAGGTTGATCTATATTATGTTCTAGAACCTAGTATGAAGGTTGACCCCTACTTCTACTGCTCTTCATCTGTTCATGTAATAAATGCACCTAGTATGTTCTTGACACTAGACTAGATGACAAGAATACATTAGTAAGATGCATCCATAACCTCACAGGGCCCAATTATAATAGTATACAACAGAGTGGCAGAGACACAACTTTGGAAAAAATGGATTTCTTTAGGAACTCACAGCCAGAGGGAGTGGTTACCTCACTAGTCATTTCTGGGGAGGGAAGAAATGTATTAGAGATCAAATATTTACGACCCATAAAATTCATATGTTGAAACCTATCCCCCAAGGTAATGATATTTGGATATAGGGACCTTGGGAGGTGATTAGGTCATCCGGGTTCTGACATCATGTATGGGATTTGTATTCTTATGTAAGAAGCCCCAGAGAGATCCCTGCCCCTGCTGCCTCGTGAGAACATGGCAAGAAGACAGCATTTATGAATCTGGAATTGGACTTTCCCCAGACACTGAATCTGCTATTCTCTTGATCTTGAACTTCTAAACCACCAGAATTTTGAAAACTACATTTCTCTTGTTGATAAGACATCCAGTCTATGGTGTTCTGTTATTGTGGCCTAAACAGACTGAGGCAAAGATCAAGGCCACCAAAGACTTCACAGAGAGGATGACATTTGAACTAGACTTTAAAAGAGAGACCTTGCAGAAGAGAATTGCTAAGCATAGACTAGTGAAAAGAGAATGAAGCAGGGCCATGGAACTGGAAGGAAAAGAAAAAGCATTTGTAAAGATAAGAAAGTGTGCGATGACAGTATTTGGTTTGTTCAGAGAAATTCCTTGAGGCCAATATGGTTCAAGAATAAGCAAAATGACAGCAATGTGATAATTTGTAAAATACAACAAAAAGAATACACTGGTTGGTAAATAATTGCCTTCCTTCACTTCCAATGGGCTGCCTGAGTTCTGTACCATGGACTACCCTAGAATCTTCCAGATACCTCAGACTTTTCCATGATTAAGCAACTAAATGGTTGGATCTCCATGACCTATAGTGATGTCTCTTCTGACTGGTCAATATCCTATTGGTTGGTGAATATTTTTAATACTTCCCTTGTCCATAGGGAATGTGAGCATGTGGTTTTACTTTCCTACTTCTAATTAATTGACGTTTTAATTGACAGTAAGTGATGTGAAGCTAGTTTTATTTCTAAACAAACTCTATTTGAGAGCTACTTTTAAACCTAGGGGAAAGGCGATTCTTTCAGGTTTTCTTGAATATTTACTTCTAGGAGAAAAAATGAAAGAAGACACAATCAAATTTGGAAAACACAGATGTAACATATCAATTTGTTTTCTATCAGTCAATATACAGTCATGGAATTTGCAGGGAAATGGATAGCACTAGAGCAGATTATGCTTAGTGAAGTTAGCCAATCCCTAAAAAACAAATACCAAATGTCTTCTTTGATATAATGAGAGCAACTAAGAACAGAGCAGGGAGGAAGAGCAGGAAGAAAAGATTAACATTAAACAGAGACATGAGATGGGAGGGAAAGGGAGAGAAAAGGGAAATTGCATGGAAATGGAGGGAGACCCTCATTGTTATACAAAATTACATATAAGAGGTTGTGAGGGGAATGGGGAAAAAAAACAAGGAGAGAAATGAATTATAGTAGATGGGGTAGAGAGAGAAGATGGGAGGGGAGGGGAGGGGGGATAGTAGAGGATAGGAAAGGTAGCAGAATACAACAGTTACTAATAGGGCATTATGTAAAAATGTGGATGTGTAACCGATGTGATTCTGCAATCTGTATTTGGGGTAAAATTGGGAGTTCATAACCCACTTGATTCTAATGTATGAAATATGATATGTCAAGAGCTTTGTAATGTTTTGAACAACCAATAAAAAATATACAATCATTATAAAAATATTTTAAATTCTTAAAATAATCCCAGAATTAAATAGCATTAACATATTTTTAGGAATTCTTCCAGGTAATTTAATAGCACTAGTGATAAATTTTGTGTGTGTCTGTTTATATACAATCACATGATGTTTTGTTGTTCACATCATTATTTCCTACTAAATATTCTGTTCGGTAATTCTGCAATTTTTCTACTTATAATGTATCTTGCACATTTTTCTGCCTCAGTACATATAGATTTACTTCCTTTTAAAAAATCATTGTTTAGAATTCTGCTTAGAATGTGTACCATAATTTATGATAGATACTTAAGTAATTTCTAGATTTTTGCTATTTTTAACAATGTTGCAGTTAATATCCCTGAACATTTATCTTAGCACATTATAAAGGTTTTCTGTGAAATTGACTCTTTGAACATACAAGTAACTCATGCTAATTGTTTTCAAATATAAATTGTCGTTAATGTGCAAAAAAATACAAGTTTAATTATCTGAATCCTTAATAACCTTCTCTGAAAGCTTTATATATCTCTCAAGCAGAAAAAAAAATAAGTGGATGGTATAATTGTGCCCTGTCTAGACTGAGACAACTATAGTGACATTTGTTCTCAATTATTAATTAAACATACATGAAACCCTTTAGATGAGCAGGTGATATAGTTATTATTAGATGTGTTGCTTGTTTACAACAAGGGCATTTTTAGAGGCTGAGATCAAAGTTCTAAAGTTGATTTCAGAACAGTAGCACTAATTGTGCTGAGGCCTGAGACTCTGGGGAAGCAGCTGGGAGAGAATGAAAGTGACCCCAACTACATCAAAGTCACATCATTCCATCATTATTCTAATCTATTACCCAGACCACCACATTGGTGCTAGCAGAGGTGAAACAAAATGAACCCAAACAAACAAACAAAAATAACCAACAAAGAATATCCCATACCACTCTCACAAGGAGGATAGGCACTACATTAAAGGGTTCTATCGACATTCATCCATTAATTCTTTCACTTGAAAGGCATTCATTCACCAACTCCAATGCCAAATTCTGGGTTAAGCAGTGAGCATGCAGCTTTGAGTGAAATGGGTATTATCTTTGAGCTTACAGTGTTCTCCTTAGAACATTTAACCAGTATCACAGAATTTTGTGATTTTTCCCTCTCTTCTTTTTTTCCTTTCTTTTGTTTTTTTCTTTTGAATATGATGCTACATACTTCTTCTACACTATTTCCACTGCCATTGTTCTAGGTCAGATCATTACCATTTCATTCCTGAATTAGTATTTTTATCATTTTTCAAACTGTTCCCAGCCCTACTCTATCAACCTATTATTTCTAAAAAAAATGTTTTCTTACAATTATTTCCCCACAATATGATACTCAATGTTTCTGTGTTGTCTACAATGTCCAAGATGTATACATTCTAGTACTGAGGATCTTCCATATTTACCTCCAATCTATCTGTCCAACCTGCTGATCACGTACTTGTATGGAGATTCATGCACACAAACTTCCCACTCCTATTGTATGATGGACACTTAAGTGCTGAGGTTAAAATGTATGCAAAGAGTAGTCTTTCTACCCAACAAAAGACATAAATGGATGATGATAATATAAAATGACAAATCTGGAGTCATACAAAGGCTACTGTGGAAGTAAAGAGAAGGTTGCTGTGTGTAATCTGAGGTATTCCCAGGGACCAAAGAAATCTCCCTTGAAGAGTTTATTCTTAAGAAGTCTTCAAGGATTAGGACAAATTGGCATGCCAAAGGGGATAGGAACATTCTAAGCAGAGGGGTCAGACTGAGCAAAGATGTAGGTAGGATGAATAGCATAATATACAAGGAGAATTACAGAAGAATTCCATGTAGCAGAGGAACAAAGCATGAAGTAGGCAATCAAGGTGATAATGGCAAATACATAGAACTAATAATATGGAACTCATGACAAATTTTGTTAGGAAAGAAAGGAATTTGAATGCACTCTTGTGTCCACTGTGAGAGGATGAGTTTGGGCACACAGTCCTACAGTCTAGAAGAGTATTTTAACAGGGCTTATAATAAATTAATGTATATAATAAATAATAAATATAATATAATAATTTTAACAAATTCGTGTATGTCATTTGGGGATGAAAAAACTGACTGAAGATTATTTAGAAGGTAAAGTACACAACTATCCATAATCATGTATTTGGTTTTAAAGCCAAGGGGAGAAGAATTATTCAAGAATGGCCTTCAAGTCCCAATTTCTCTCTTGACTGGATAAATGGTATACTCCCAAATGAATCAGTGATCACAGAGACAAGGAGCAAGTAGTTAAGAAAGTAATAAATTCCATGTTGAACCTGTCCCTTTTAGTATTTTGTTAATACCCTGGCATGTTCTAAATGATTTGGGACAGACTATGGGAGTAAAAGTCCTTATTTAAAACAACTGGGTGGAGATGACCACAGGTTCTGGGGAAATTTCAGAGCTGGAGAAAGAGATTGGAACATTATTGACATGGTACCACAAGGACTACAGAATTGTACTGCCTCTGGTGGCAGTCAAGATTCCGAAAGTGGATTAGCACAAGGAAGCTCAGGAAATGGCAGAAATGACGCAGACCATTGAGGAATACCAACATTAAAGCAAAATTCATTGGGAAGGCCAAGAAGAAATGCCTAGGGATGTGTAAGCTGATTAAAGACAGTGGCAGAATGATGGCATATAAACCCAGAAGTGAAAGTTTCAAGATGAAGGTTGCAAGGAGCATTGTCAAATGCAACAGAAATATCTGTTGAATAATATCCACTGGAATCCAGGCACAGTGGTGCATGCCTGCAATCCCAGCTACTTGGGAGACTAAGGCAGGAGGATACAGAATTTAAAGCCAGCCACAGCAACTAAGTGAGCCCCTAAGCAACACAGTGAGATCCTGTCTCTAAATAAAATATTAAAAAGGTCTAGGGATGTGGCTCAGTGATTAAGCATCCCTGATACAACCCCCTCAAAAAAAAAAAAAAATGTCCACTGGATGTTATAGCTAGGATTTTTCTTCAAGAGCCATTTCCATGGAGTGTTGATGATAAAAGCCAGACTTTAGTCTATGGAAATGTGAGTAGAGCCAAATAGAGAAAACTTGATCCTACATTCAAAATATAGGATGACTAGAAATGAGAGAGATGCTGGTAGATGAAAGGTATGGCGCCATTGTCACTCAGTATGTGGGATAGTTATTTATTTATATTTCTAAACTAGTATGTTTCTCCAATAGGAAGTTCTAGAGTACATATAATTAATGGGGAAAAACAAAAATGTAGGTAAAAGGAATTGTATCGAATGCACCAGTGGGGGAACACTTTATTCTCTAAAAAGAAAGATGAAAGATAAATTCTCCATACAAGTAAGCTTGTAGATAAAGAAGGCAGAGTTGCAAAAGGAATATATATATAATGAGCTCACTTCTATCTTCAAAGTAGGATACTTTCCCTATAAGTAGTTCCAAGGAATTCTCTTTATCAATTTATACTCCTGTTTTCTCAATGATTTCTTAGAAATGATATTTTTGCATACTTACCTACAGAGCTTTAACCAACTTATTTATCATCTTACAGAGGTTATTGGTGAATATTGGCAATGTATATGCACAAAATGGGTTTGCTGTCTGGCTAAAGATTGCAGGTAGATTCAGGAACAAATTCCAGCACTCCAGAATATCACAGAACAACATACAAAATTTTAAAATTAAAAGTAAAAGTAGGGGCTGTGGCTGTAGCTCAGTGGCAGAGCACCTGCCTAGCATGTGTGAGGCCCTGGGTTCAATCCTTAGCACCACATATAAATGAAACAAATAAAGGCATGCCGCCCATCTACAACTACAAAATAAATAAATTAATTAATTTTAAAAAGTTAAAGTAAATTTTTAAAAATTAATAATAGAAATAAAACCTTAAGAATCACTATTTGTTTCAGGCTTGGCTCAAAAGAGAACTGAGTGATTCTAGAGGCTTTCAATTTTTTTTATGATTTTTCCCCTATAAACAAAAGAGAAGGAAGTGAGAAAGGAAACTTTCAAACTTAGGAAAACAAGTATGATTTTTGTGCCCTCTGAATACTCCACAATACCCAATATGATGTTTGGCTCATGGGAAAGGTCAATTAATGTACATTCCTGAGTTGATGTCAATGCTGATAAAGGAGCTTTATATATGATACACATAGACACATGTAGCTCTTTAGTAGCATTATCACTACCAGTGAAGAACTGAGAATTAGAAATAATTATAACAAGAACTGAGGCAGTACTCTAAGGACATGATGTACCCACATGAAAAGCCACAAAGCAGCTCCTTCCTGACCTCAGGGCTTCTGGGTGTTTGGACAGCTCTATGACAGCGCCACTGAGTGCTTGGCTTTCAGCTTATGCCTGTTCCCAGATCCCAGTCAGTGATGCAGGGGCCCACGGGAAACAGGACCAGATTTGTTTGGCTTCAGCTCAATTTCCACTTCTATAGATAGCCATAAAACTCAAATAGAATCTGAGGAAGTGAGATAGTTCATAAACAGGAAAAGAGGATTATCACTTGTCCTGGTTTTACCCCAAAGGTTGAGAGCAAATATGGTAAACCTTTTTTATCCCAAAGAAAATTTCCCCCTAAAACTACACCCCACAACTTCAGGCATCGGCCTGGAAACCGGCAGAAAATGTTTACTGGCCAGAGCATTCTTTGCTTTCACCCCTCTCCTTTGCCATCCTGATTAAGGGACTAACAGACATTAATTTATACTTAAGCACATCTTGTTCGTGAGGCAATCATTGCTCACTAAGGCTGAAATAAAGCTGGATTTCCACCCCCTAAGGGCTGCAATGAGATTTTTCTAGTGTTGTGGTTAGGTTAAGTCAAGTCAATTCCATAAGCTTCAGATGCCTCTCTTCCCACGAAACTCTGGTGGTTTTTCCCCTTGAGGTCCTTTTCTATGGAGGCCAAGTCTGCAGGGATGCCTTTGGCCCAGGTGACTGATTCACCCTCTGTTTCTCTTCTGAGACTGGCCCTTATGCTCTGACACTAGCTCAGTATTAGTTTCCTTGGCCCTGGAAAACCCCTCCTCTTTCTCCCTGCCAGGACTTACACAAATATTGTTGTTTCAGGGGGAAGAACTATAATGTCAAAGGTATATCCAGTTAGACTGCATCTCAGGTTGTGGGAAATGCTTACAAATTGACTTCACCAATTTAACCCTTTATTAACACATATAACAGGCATGAGTCAAATTTTCAAGAAAACGATTTCTGAAGGAACAAATTCTCCCCCAACAAATTCTGTTTATAAAAGAATGTTTCTCCCTTAACTTATGAAACACAATTATTTTAATGTGTAGAGGATACAAGATGGCGAGGAATTTTCTCACAGTGATCTTCATTAGAAAAACTCAAAATACTTTATAATTCTGTAATCACCTCATGTAGAAATTGATTCTGTTGAAATAAAACACCACAGTATAAGGATATCTATCACAGAAGAATTTGTAGCTGGAGAAGAATGGAAATGATTTTAATTTGCTTATAGTTTGTTCCTAAAAGGTTAATGTAATAGAAACTTGGTCCCCAATGTTTTGAGAGGCTGTGGAGCTTTAGGAGTGGAAATCTAATGGGAGGTAGTTAGGTCATGGAGGATCCACTCTCATTAATCAACTAACGCTACCTACTAAGAGTGTGTCAGGTCTTAAAGAAGTGGGTTAGTTCCAGAGAGAAGAATGGATCATTATAAAGCAATGCATTCTCTATCTCTGTCTCTTCCCTTAACTCTTGGAACCAGGACATGTTACTGTGTCCACTAACAAAGAAATTCACTTTACTGCTCTACCTCTCTTACCACATTATGGAATGCTAGCAGTGTTGCTCCATCCTGAAAATCCACACAAATTTTAAATTAAAAAGTAGCATGTCTATTTATTTTCATTCTGACCACTGTCATTTGTTAGCACTTAAATCAAATGTTCTTTTTAGAAGGAATGGCAGTCCCATGATTTTTTTTTTGGCGGGTGGGGGGTGGTAGGTTGTGAATACAGCTGCTTGATAGAAATAGGCCTGTCTATTGCTGGCAGCTTGATATGTGTTAGAGTCAATCAAGCTTCCCTTGAGATGTAGAAAAATAAGACCATCCTCTTATCCATGTTTGACTTACGAAACCCAAGTATTTTCCATGTATCAAATATTTCATTTCAAAATTATTAATTGGGACCAAAAAAGAAGACAAAAATACTTGAGAGAGATAGAGAACGATGAACTGCTTTGGGGCATTGAAACAATTCCTCGTGATTCTTCTCTGTCATTTTCATGGTCTACTTGTCATTTTTATGAAATGCCAGGACAGCTCACAGATTGACTGACATGGCTGGCATCTCACTAGAAGGTATGATTTAAAATAATTTGATGTAAACTGAGAGAATATTCCTAAGAGACAAGAATCTGGAGCTGGAGAGCTTGAAATTTTAAACAAAATCCTAATTTAAATTTTTCTAAATATAAAATTGCTTCCAGAGCAGGTTTCTCTTACAAAAGACATGAAGTTTATTATAATTAAGAACTGTGAACTGGAAACTTAATATCATCTTAATTTGCATATTCAAAAAATTTTATTCTGTTGAAACACTGAAGCTCTAGAATAAGCCCTATACTCCAGTGTAATCATTTTTCTTCATCACAGTGTTGTGTACCTAGAAGATGCTCAATGAACATTTGTTGAATGGATAACAGAATTTAGTTACACCATTCAACAAAACTTTCTATGATTTGGAGTGATATTTTATATTGAACTCATTTAACAGAGCTACAATGTTAATAATAGAAAGAAAAAAATTTCAAAAGGAAATTATTTGAATGCCAAGAATTTCATAAACTTTATAAATTAAGCCAGACAAGGTGGCATACACCTATAATCCCAGCAGCTCAGGAGCCTGAGACATGAGCATCTTGAGTTCAAAGTCAACCTCAGCAAAAGCAAGAAGCGAAGCAATTCAGTGAGACCCCCATCTCTAAATAAAATACAAAATAGGGCTGGGGATGTGGCTCAGTGGTTGAGTTCCCCTAAATTCAATCTCCAGTACCTCCCACCTCCAAAAATAAAAAATAAAAAAAAACTTGACAAATTAAGACCTATGAAAGCATCAAGCATTGAAATGGTTTTTTAAAAAACTATTATTTCTTGCTTCTGAAGTAGAATAACTAATGTAAAAGATTTGGAGAGAAGAAAAAGTCATTTTTGAAGAAGTGTTATAATGAGAGCTTTAAAAAATGTTTCTGTAAAACCATATATTGATAAATGGATGGAAATACAATAAAATTGATTGCATCATTTAAAAAATTACTTAGATTATTATAAATGCTTATAGTGTTGGTTGTCAATTCCAAATCTATCCAGGTCAGAGGGCTCCCTCAGGGATTAGCTATTTTGAGTTATGTATCCTCTAGGAACAAAAAGGAGATTATACACTCCTTAACTTTTCCAAAAATATTCATCCTTTTCTTCTCCTTCTGTTTTTCTCTTCTACTCCTTCATTTTTTTTTTGGTTTTCTTCCTGTGTATATAATAAAAAATAATCCTTTCTGAAGCTGCTAGAAACTTCTCCATTCTGGCTCCTGTTCTACCCCTGACATACAGAGGTGCCTTTTTTCCCTCTAGGCTTGTTGAAGACCAGTGCACAGAATGTGAGCTGTTCTCTGAGCACCTATTCATGCCTGCAATTCCAAATCCAAACCTTTTTCATGTTTAACCCTAAAATTGGGAGAAAAGAAAGAAAAAAATTCTCTTTTATAACTGAGCTACATTATTGATATGAATCCAGAGCTCTTTCATTCTCCTTGATTTAGCATTTAGTTCCTTTGGCAAAACAAAGCCCCCCTGTCTGTCTGTCTATCTTTCTCCCTCTCCCTCTTTCTCTCTCTCTCTCTCTCTCTCTCTCTCTCTCTCTCTCTATATATATATATATATATATATATATATATATATATATATATATATCTGTATCTCTATCTCCTCTTGTCTCTTTTCTCTCTTTTTTCCTTCCTTTTTTAATCTTTCCAAAAAATTGGTCAAGTTCCAGAAAATTTCCCTAAAACATCTCCCCAACCAGAAAAAGAACAACAAAAAAACAACCTGATCAGTTAATGGTAAAGAAATCAGAAACAGACGGATTAAATTCCCCTTGAAGCACACGAGGGTTTAAAAATTAAGCAGAAAATTACTTGAGTAAAATATTTTTTTGCCAAATCCCAAATGCTTGAAAAATAGTTCAAGATGTTTGTTGAACCTGAAATGGGCCTGAGTTATCCATCCATATTTAATTCAAGTAAAAATAATTCTTACCAGCTGAATGCTGGTAAGTCAGTAAACTTGGTAAGAAAAAAATCAATAACACAATATAGAAGAACCTCTTTTAGCATATAATTTTTCAAATGAAAACAAGTTACCTCTGTGAAAGACTTTAGAGGAGAATGTGATGAATCCATTCCTAAGTTTCCAGCCACCCAGGTTCCACCCAAATTATGTTTTGATAACCTAGAAGTCAGCTTTTTGCCCCTGGCCTTCATCTTTGTGTGATTTTCAACCAAGGTCTTTTCTTTTAGTAATATAACCAACAAGGTGGGTGGGAATAGCCATGTCAAGCACTTGTTTCCTAAAGAAAACTGCCTTCCCAGGATAATGTTGGCTTTTCAGATTTTTATTTAATCTCTGATTACCTGGTCTTATAAGTAATGGTCTCATTAATCTTGATTGAGGGTTTATCCCCTATCAGGTGGACCCAAGACTAGGTAGCCAAGAAAGAAGTGTATTTGCTGAAGAGTTAAAGTTGATAATAAAAATATTAATGTGAAATGTGTGTGTGTGTGTGTGTGTGTGTGTGTGTGTGTGTGTGTGTGAGAGAGAGAGAGAGAGCAAGCGAGAGAGAGAGTTCTCTTTTTTTCTTCAAACAATACCTTCTCTAGGTATGTAAGTTTGAGGAAGTTGAATGAATGGAGAAAGTGAGACAGGGAAATTGTCTGAAAGGAAAATAAAGAGAAGAAGCTCTTAAGCACCTTCTGTCCGAGCCTTGATGTGGGCACCCAGCTCATTGTAACTTGATGCATTTTAATAGGTGCAAACTGCAATTTCAAAATGGAAAGTGGCTTCAGAAATTATCTGGTCTAGACAGCTTTCTCAATTTCCAATTTTTAGTTATTTCACTCAGTATCTTTAGTTTAGAAACTTACATGGAAATAATCACTGTATGCTACTCTCTATTGCTGCCACGCCAAATTACCACAAATTTAGCATCTTAAAAATCACACAAATATATTCTCTGATACTTACGTAGGCAAGCAGTCCAACATAGGTATCTCCACATCAAGCTCAAGATGTCAGCAAATCTGCATTCCTTTTGGAGGCTCTGGAAGATAATTCATTCCCTCTCCTCTCCCATTATGAAGATTGCTCACATTCCTTGGCTCATGGCCCTCTTTCTCCATCTTCGAATTTGTCAACACTGCATCTCTCAGACCATGCTTCTGCCACCATCTCTCTCTCTCTGACTGTCTCCTGTTTCCCTCTTCCACTTATAAGGATTCTTGTGATTAATTGGTCCCACTCAGAGAATCCAGGATAATCTCCCTATTATAAGGTCAGCTGATTAGCAACCTGAATTCCATCTGCAACTTTAATACCTTAATCCCCTTTGCCATGTAATATAATGTATTCACAGCTTCTAGGGATTAGGACAGGCCATCTCGGTGTTGGGAGGGAGCTTTGGGCATTATTTTCACATTATAATCTCATTTCTAGATGGAGGTGGTACATTCCATAGGTGGAGGGATTGGATTGTTGACTTTAGAGCAAATTTTTTATTTTCCCTTCATGTTTCTATGGGAGTAGAACGATGACACACTGATAAACCTGCCATCTCTAATTTTCCTCAATGCTTTCTTTTTTTAAAAAAAAAAAATTATTTGTTCTTTTTATTTATCCAGGACAAGCAGAATATATTTTGACATATGATACATACATGAAGTTTAAATTTCTATTTTGGGAGTTGTACATGATATGATATTAACACTGGATCATATATGAACATAGGAATGCTATGCCTCAGTGCTTTCTGAAACTCAAAATGTGTTTTATCTCCTGCTCAGAGTGCTAACATCAATTTACTTTTAGGTCTGGTCAGTCCTGTGTGGCTACTGTCTGCCTGAGTGAGACCATTCATTCTAGCAGCATTTGAGGCATTTGAAAACCAAACCCATGAAATGTATATGAAGATAAGACTACATTAGAATGAAGTGAGGGTCGATATCTCATAGTGGTCCTCTGTATTTCCTGTACATAAATGTGAATCTTTTTTGTCCATGATAATGAAATAATGAAATGAAGCATAACACAGACTTCCAGATAAAAGATGGGGGAAAAAAATTGGTCTTTATGAGAATTTCACAAAAACAGCCTCTTTCCCACGGAGTTTCTCGTTTGTTCTTGAGGAATTGCACAATACAGACAGGGCCTCCTGCTCCTTCCATGTCACTCACACTCCCTGAGTGGGTGATTAACTATCTAAGTTCATGTCTGGTGACCTCCGTGTGCAGCTATGCTGCCTGCTGAGAGCTTCATAATGACTCTCCTCAGCCCAGAACTTCCCCTGGCTTTCTGACTCATGTTCAGTCATATGCTACCATCTACCCGGACACGCATAGGTCCCTGGGACTGGCCATCAGAATGCTTGTCACCTTCTCCACCACACCAGTTCTGCTTCCCTCATTTCTGGCACCAGCCTCAGTCCATCTTAATTTTCATACCCTTGATCCCTCTTTTGCATATTTTCACAGATGTTACTCCCAAATATTTCTTGGATTTTCTCCATCTTCTTTGTCTCGACCCATTGCCACAAGATTCCTAAGAGCAATTCATCCTTCCTAGAGTTACCCAAGTGAATTATTTTGTATCTAAATATAACCCAGAGGGTTCTTTGTTGTCTTTAGGATAAAATCCATTCTAAGCCTCAGCACTTTCTTCTGTATTCAAGTTAGGGAACCTTGATCTGTGTTGTCTTGTATCCTCTCTTGCCACATTTTGCATTCTGATGATACCAACTGCTTGAGTGTCTTAAAAGGGGCACTGCTTCCTAATGTCTTTCCGGCCCTTGAATTAGTTCTTCAATCCTTAATTCATATGCTAACTTTTTCTGACAGCTTTCCGTCAACTCCTTCTTATATCCATATCCTCCTGAGATGAGTTCCTCTCTTCTAAGTGTCATAAACTTATAGGTTTTCATTGCAGATGAGCAATAGCTCACACTCCTGATGATATTTCAAGTATGTGTCTGTCCTCACCTCCCTTCTCTGTGGAGCTTGAGAATTTTCGAAAAGAACACCTGGAAATATCTGGAGTTTCTGTTTCAGTGTCTTGCCTTCATTAGGCCCTATGTACATGTTTGCCAGGTGAAATGACTGTGTAAAAGAGACCAGAGCATAGGTATTTAATTTTTTTTTTTTTGGGGGGGAGGTTATACCATGCTGTCTCTAATGCTGATCCTATCTACTTCAAAACCCAAATAAGTACTGCAATTTTGGTAGGACAGAAATCACTAGTTTGAAATGTTACATTTTCATAGTTTGATACCATACACAATAAGTAGAATTTTAAATGAAAATTGATTGATCTGGTAAAGTGTTCATATTCTGCCCGCTATTTTCACAGTTCTGAGTCCAAAATCATTATAATAAAATTTCGACTTCAGCATTCATCAAAACTATAAAAGAAATGTTGGCATTCATGGATGTATTAGTGCAACAGGGCCCAATGCTGCTTTCAAAGACTATTTTCTTATACAGAGACATTTTATAGTCAGGCAATCATCTTGTTAAACATTTCCTATAAAATTTTAAAAATCATTACCTGGGAGTCTATCACTGTGGCACTAATCACACCTCTACAATTAAGCTTATTTCAACCCTTTCACTGTAATCCTTTTTCTTTAATCAAGGGTTTATTATTGGGCTGTTAATGTGAAAGTTGAAATAAAAAAAAAAATCTCAGCCCAGGAATGAATTCTAATAGTAGCAGTTATAGAAAACCCTGAGAAATTCTCATATTTTTTATATGAGATTTATGTTAGGATGTGGGTTTAATTTATTCCCTCCCCCTCTTTTTTTTTTTCTTTTTTGTAGAACGATTGCCTGACTTAAGGGAGACTGAACTTGTTCCCCATGTCTTTAAGGATGTCCTTTATCAGCTGCATTTGGGTTTTCCTTGTTATGAGCACAGAAGCAGTTATTTTGTTCAGTGGGAGGAGGCAAACGTAGTTGGCCTAAGATTTTTTTCTTTTTTTTTCTTTTTTCTTTTCTTTTTTTTTTTTTTTTACATCACTAAATAAAAGTGCAGGTTTGGATTCTGTAAGGAAAAAGGATCAGAACATAATTTTTCTGGTCAAATGAAGCCACTGTATTTTCTCTCAGGAGTTTACTACTAGAAGATTAAGTTCAAGGATAATGTGCATGTTAATAACAAGTTAGTCAAATTCTGGCCTTAAAACACACTAAGTTGGTATAAAACTGTGTAGTTTCCATGACAATTCAAACACATGATTGCATTGGCTACATACAGCCACCCTAGCAGTAATTGGAGCCATCCTCAGCTTTCGGACCATCTCCTAAACTGCTCTGCCCTCCCTCCCACCCCCCTAGTGCAAGTTTCAGCCACTTCTTACCTGGTCAATATCTTTCAGACTATGGCCTCATTTTGTCTCTTGTCCTACCATCAGTTTTTTATATGGCAGCCTGATGGAAATGTGTTTTTTAAATGATAATGTTACTTCTCAAGTTGGAGTACTTCATGGTGTCATTCATTTTTTCATTTTTTTAAGACAAAGAACAAAACCTGTTTTATGAAAGGCAGGCATTATTGTCTGCCTAGCTCTACAGCAGCTCCCCCCTTGTTTTTTTTTTTTTTTTCCCCTCACCTACCTCCTCCAGAGAGGCTGGAAATGTAAATATTCACCTCCCTAGCTGTCCCTCCACTTGCAGTAGAAGGGAGAATACAGTAGATTTCTGGTCAATGAGGTATAATCGGAAATCCACTAGGGACTAAAAAAACTTTTGTGCTTTTGTAGAAAATAGTCAGACGTAACTGGTGCTGCCACTTTTTCTTCACTTATTTTTAACTTTAGTATGGCTATGACATCTGGGGCTTCAAGAGCCTCCTTAGGACCATAAGATGGCAAGTATGAGGATGAAAGACAATGTAATTATTACTGAAGAAAGAAAAAAAAACAGAATAAACCTCATCTCTAGTGCTATCAATGGGTAGTTGAACCAGTGCAAGTACTTATCTATCTTTAAAGGTCCTTTTACGTAAGAAAGACTAAGCACACATTTTAAAATCACTCTTCCTGTTCTTCTATGATTTGGAATCAGAAGCATTCTTAACACAAATACATGTTTTGCAATGGCTTCTGGAATTCTCCAATATTTCAACATCACTGGTGTTCTACGAGTTTCTAGAATGTTATTCCTTAGATTGTTTATTCTCCTACACAGTACTCCAATCCCCTCACCCCAAGGACATCATCTACTTGACTCATATTCAGACTTAAAGTCTAAGTAAAGATGTGTCTTTCTCTAAGATACTGTCTCTCATCTCTAGATTATCTCCCCAGTTATATACTCTTATAGTATACAGTAGTTGTTCTTGACACATATCCTATTGAGAGCATGTACTCATTCATATAAATATTTAATAAGGTATTTTTTAAGAGTTTATCTGCTAGCCTAGAAACTGTGTTGCTTTATGATGTCTTTCCAATTGTTTGATGGTATTCAATAACTTTGAAGAAGAAAGGAAGGAAGAAAGAAAAAACAAACAAGGGAGGAAGGAAGAATCCATTCATGAAAACTAAAATCTCAAGTCTAAATGTGAACCTTGGTTCTTCTTTCCATCTTAGCTTCTGTCTCCTGTGTAGAAAAGAAATAGCCTACAGTGTGTGGTTCAGTTTTTGAAATAATGAGAAGACATCAAAGTGTGCTTGTTGCAAAAGGTGTTCAGAGAAATATATTCCTTCATTGTTTTGGTTTTATTTTACTTCATTAAATTTTTCCTTAAAATAAAAAAGATGAATTCATGCATTCTGCTGTAGATTGGGGTGTGGTAATCAATGGGCATTATCAAAGAGAGTGGACCAGCACAGTCTAAAGAGAGTGACCAGAATATTGACAGTGGAATTCATGACACTGAATCTCATAGCCTGATAAAATTCTAACTGATCTCCAGAAATTAATGTGTGGGTTAGAAGGGGCAATGATAATCTAAATTATATACCAAATTTTATAAGTATGCATATTTTTTTCTGGTGAGAGTGTTGAGAGTTTCAATCAGATTTTCTATTTGAGAGTTTCAGTTTTGAAATAGGCTAAGAATCACAAAATATGATAGTAGCACTAGAAAACAAAAATTATAACTTCTTTCAAAAGATTAATTTATAAATGTTTACTATATGTGTGTTTTTTGTGACATGTACTTGCAGTATAAATAAATCCATGTCATAACTAGTTGTACATTTTGTGATTCCTAAACATCATTTCATCAATTAATGAGTTTCTTAACCTGCATCTTTGCAATGGACAAATATAATAACACTTTATAAACTTAGCAAATGTATTATCTCATTTAATTCTTTTAGCAAATCTACAAATCTACAGTTACTGTTCCCATCTTCCTGATGAGATAATGCAGTCTCTTTAAGATTTCCTATAACATGTTCACTGTCAAAGTTTCAAGCTGGGGGCAGGAAAAATGTAAGTATTTTTTTAAACTTCAGGGATGGTAGGGCTCCTGTAAATGATCTCTCTAAATAATGTGTAATAATGGGCTAAGATACAGTCAGTAATAAGTATTTTGGGATTTAAGAAATGTCCTTTAGGATTCCATTTGGACCATAATCACTGGTTAAAAGTTGAGTGGAAGAGGAGAAAATTTTTAATCAGGAGGCATTATATGAGCAAAATGGAAGGAAACTTGAGTTCCATGGGCTAAGGAATCCCATTTGGAAACTATGGAGAGATAAGGCAGGAAAATTGTCTGGGTGCAATGCCGTGGTCTTGTGTGCTTAACTAAAATGTTTGACCTTTACCCTTAGATAATGAGAACCACTTGAATAGTTTTGAGCTGGAAGGTAACATCATGCAAACTGCTCTTAGTAAGATTAATTTGGCACCAGTGCACAAGCTCAGATCAAGGTGGTCCAGGCAGAAAAGCACCTGGAAAAAAAGGTAATGTGGCAGAGACAGCTATGTTGAGAAGAGAAAGGTTTAAAAATAACTTCCCAAGGAATAATTGATTATATGCAGGGTGCTTTTGTCCCTGTAAAAACAAGCTCTTCCCATGAGGAGAAGCCCCGAAGGAGCCTCACAGGTTATAGACTCGAAATCTATAGGAAAGCATGGACTCAGCATGCCTCATCTCTATGCATTTCGTCTTCATTTCCCCTGATTTAGTGTGTTCTGATTTAATTGCTCTTTTTTTCTGTCCATTTCTCATTTCTTCATATATGCAGCATATAAGCCATATATGGCTTTTTTCATCCCGTTAAAAGACAAGCACAGATCCAACACTGAAAATACAGCAGTTGACAGGAGAGACCTCTGTACTGTACTTTACCTTCCAAAGTTGTTAGACAGCAACCAAAGTAATGGATATATCCATGAGGAAAAGAGCAATAAATGAAAATAAGGTAATGTGACAGAGTGACTGATGGAAATCTAGGCAGTGTCAGAGTGACCCCTCTGACATTTCAGCAGAAATTTGAATGACAAGAAGCAGATAACCAGAGAAACTATTGGGGGAAGAAGACTTCAGATGTAGGACACAGCTATCACAGTGGTCTTAAGACAGAAATGAAAACAAAAGGCTGGCAGAGCTGGAATATGGTAAGCCATAGTAGGAATGGAAGGAGGAAAATGCCTATAGAAAGATAGGCAGAGGCCCCGAGGAAAGATCGGACTGGTCACTGTAACAATTCAGGGTGTTCTTCCATATAAAGTGAAAACATCTAAAGTTTTAAAGAGGAATGTAAGATAATCTAATTTCCATTTTATAAAACTTCCATCAGTCTGTCCTATTGAGAATTGATTATTGGGGCCAATCTTACTGTGGTCAGGTAAGAGACCATTCATACAGGGGACTTGACTAGAATTTTATTAGTGGATAGTAGAGAAGTGTTGGGAGTTGGGATATATTTTAAAGGAAGATCTGGTAACATCTACTAATGGATTAGATGTGGGTAACTAAAAAAAGGAATCTAGAATAATGTCTAGATTCTTTAGTCTGAACATGAATGATGGAAGCAGATGATAGCAAATAACAAGAGTAAGGTGGGGGGACTTTACAATCCTCTTTGGTCTGTATTAAATTCATCCATTCTGCTCCATAGTGTCCTGGATTTTAGACTGAATTTCCCTGCTTTGCTCAGAAGGCTGATAACTTATAATATACCATCCTCTTGCATAATCCCCCCCAACAAGCAGTTCATCTATTTTGGACTCTTCCAAAACCTGGACTGTGTTATCTGACCTTGACAGATAGCATTTGGTGGCCGGGGGACTAGAGAGGGAAAATGGTATAGGTATTTGAGACTTTTAAGGAACACTAAGATATTTAACTTTTGGAATTTAAAGGCTTAGGGTTGTAGAATGAAGTTTCAATGGACAAAAATTCAGACATTAAGATATGTGGCTAGTTTTGACATATATATATATATATATATATATATATATATATATATATACATATATACATATATTTGAATTTGGAGTTGATATGTTTGAGATCAAGGCAGAAGATGTTCATAATATTATTCTGCATGAGTTAGAAACATGTTGGTATGTAAAGTTCTTTATTCCTGGATTTACAAAGAAGAATATTGTAGATAGCCAATCTCACTATTAGAGCCATTGGTCATGAGATCTATATATAAACCTGAACTATCAAAAATAGACAGCTTTTAGACACTTACATCATTTATGTCAATTTAATTCAGCAGTATTTGATGTTAGTCCCCATATATCAACAGGAGACTTTATTTACAAAGGATTCACCAGGAGGCATTAAATAGGAAGAAAATTAAATGATGAGCTCACTGATGAATACACAATGTTAATGAGACTCTTGAGGATCACAATCTATTGCATTAAAATAAGGTCTAACTCTGTCTCCAGTGTTGTATTGTTTTCTGAGGAATCTTGGACAAACATTTCCTGCTTTGTTCAGAGGAACAACAGTGGATAGTCCTTTTTCGTTCTCATGAGTTGACTTGTCTTTTTTAGGAAAATAATAAAGAAAAAAAAAGTCCTTTTTAAACTACAAATTGCCTTCTTCTGATGAAAGAAGCCCCAGAAGGGTTAAGAAAATTTACCACTGTTGAAAATTTACTTCATTTTCTTTACAGATTATTTTTGAATCTGCTCTAAGAAATGTGTCTGTCCTCTCTAAATGCATGGTGGAAATGGTTCATTGAGTGTTATGAAAAGAAAGTTTAGTCTCATTTCCTAAGCAGACTTTTTAACCTGACATTGCTAAATGGGGAAGAATTCTTTGGGATTATGGTGTGTGTTTTGATAGAGATTCTGAAACAGCTGGTTATTTTCAGTCATTTTCTCACTGTGGGAAGATACTGCTGCTGCATGAGGCAAGGCTCTCCATATAAAACTAGAAGAAAAAAGTGCCAGAAAATTCAAGAAGAAAATTCCATATTTATATTTCAAACACACATATTTTACTATTCTGTTCATAAATGTGCATTTGAACATGTGTATTTAGATGACAAAAATAACGACTATTCTAGGAATATATCAGGTTCTGAAAATCTGAGGGATTTTAAAGTCTCCACATGGGTAGAGTTTTTGGGCCCCTTTAGTCATTTTCATGATCGAGGATCTGGAATATTTAACAGGTCTTGAACCCACCTTCTCTTAAGGTATAGGGTACTGCACTACTTGACACTCCAGCTCAAAACCTTAATCATTTCATGGTGCGATTTCTGTGAATTCACTGTGTGGTTTGCTCTGGGCCATGAGAAACACATCCATCAGGTACAGTTCTGATTGCGCACAGGTAGATGGTTTATAGACTGTTAGCCCGTCCTGCTGCTTTAGATTTGAAGAATTATTCTACAAGAACAAGGCAGGTTCTATTTTTGACATTTCAGCAATGAGACCACTTGTACATTATGGCCTGATTTGATTTACTGTAAGAAAATAAGAGTGCTGTAATTTGTAGAAGACATTTATTACATGAGTCCAAAATTTAAAAAAAAAAATGCTTAGTGTCTCTGTCCATCCCATCTGGTTTTATTTTAATCTCACTCTAGTCACATATGAAATTTTGCTTAGCTGTCTTCATTTTCTTAGTCAATCTTGATTAATGGCCTTCAAAGTAAAAATAATTGGCCTGCATCAGGGTTGTTTTATAACTCTTGTTCACAAAGAATGTGAGAGGCTGGAAAATGAGCCTAAACAGAAGGAATGCATTACGTTCGTCTTTGAGAAAGAGCAGTCCTTTAGTCGTGTTGCTCTGTGTATTTTTATAACAGGCGCCTCCTTGACCGTCCACGATATTGCAGATACGCTGTGCCAGAGCTTTATGTATACTTCGTCAAGCTGACCATGGCAGCTCCATGGCTCCACGCAGCCACACATGTGAGGGCAGAACGAACCCAGGCCAGCCTAGCAAGATGGAGAATTTCAAAAGTAAATTATCAAGAAAGCTGAGGCTATGAACCCCAGAAGTTAAAACCGGGCAGGGGGCTAATTGTCTCTGAAGTTTAAATGGCTTGTTTATAAAAGGCTTCTCCAGCATGTATATTTTTTCCCCCTTTCCTGAAAAGTGTGTTCAAACTTTAAAGGAGTTAGGGGGAAATACAGGCGCCCTGTGACCATTGTGGGTTTGGAAGTGAGCTCTGTTTCCTTTCAAGATCTCCATTTCTGGGAGAGCTCGTCAGTTAAAGAAATAAATTTTAGTTCAAAAAAAGAAAACAACCACACACACACTCTGAGAAGATAATCTCTTTCTTACTTCAAGTTTTGTAAATGGATATATTATAAATAGGTGCATTATGGCTCTTTAAAAAAAAGCTAGTCATTTTATGATTGTACTGATGAGAAAATTAACATCAAAAACTTTCCAGTTTTTCGATCATCCCAAGACTAGGTTCAGTTACCCAGTGATTTTTTTTTCAGGAATTTCATGTGTTCTGATGTTGGTATTCTAAAAACAATTAAAATTCCCTCTAGGATCCAATTGGTGTTGAATATATATGGAATTACACCAGCCTGCACACACACACACACACACACACACACACACATACACATACACACACACACATACACATACACACACACACACAGACCATGTCCCAGCCTGGACAAGCTGGCATTCAGCCAGTACTCTGCTAGGAACCATCATTTCCTTTCCCACACAGCCCAAAGGCTGCTCCTTCAGGGGGCAGGCTAAAAGGTAGAAGGGTGGAGGGCAGTTGGTAAACTGAGGGAAAAACATTTCAACAGTTTCACTTAAGTAACAACTGTAGTAGAACTTTGATTAAAAACCTACATGAGCCAAGCACAGTGGTGCATGCCTGTAATCCTAGTGGCTCAGGAGTCTGAGACAGGAGGATCACGAGTTCAAAGCCAACTTCAGCAACAGCAAGGTGCAAAGCAACTCAGTGAGACTCTGTCTCTAAATGGAATACAAAATAGGTTACAAAATAGGTTGGGATGTGGCTCAGTGCTTCAGTGCCCCTGAGTTCAATCTCCAGTACCAAAAAAAAAAAAAAAAAGAAAAGAAAGAAAAAAAAAAAAACAAGCTCTGTGTTTTTATAAAAGGAAAGTAAGTTCTCTTTTAGTTGGAGAAGGATCCTTATGACAGCAAAATTGTAACCATGAGAAAAAATTGGTCTGAGAATTCCAGCCCAGTCTCCTCCAGTCCCTGACCCGTACATTTCATTTCTTCCAGCCAGGCTTCTTGGGCCTCTCACTTTTGCTTGGGTTTCTCAGGTGCTGCTCCTTCCTACGTAGTTCCTTACATTTCCTCAGCCTCTACTTATCTTCTTTGACTCCTGAGCCCTTGGATTCTCTCCAAGTGTCTCGCTTGTCCTCAGAGTCTGCTGATCTTTGAAGAGATGAGACTAGGAATTTCCTGGCTGGTGATTTGCATTCCCTTCTTCCCTGAATCATGGGAGAGTTTCATTTTTCATAACAATAGGGCAATCACAGTCTAACACACACCCTCAATGCACACCCCATCCCCATGAATCCATAATGTAGTCTGAACGCTTTAAGTTCATGAGTTTTCTGAAATGCATTGATATAGTTGCTCAGATTGAGTATATATCAGTGCATAAAGCACTTCATACAATTTCATATAATATCAGATTTATGCTAAACAAAGAATAAATATTTTGTTTATCTCAATAATCCTTAGGGCTAAGAAATGTATATTTTTGTCTTCACTTTATAGATGAGTGATAGGCTTGGGAAATTATGTAGGCATCTGTTTTAATCCAAAACCCATTTTCTTACCTTCTATTCCATGATTTCTATACTTGGTCCTATTGGCATTTGAGACTGAATAATCCTTTGTAATGGAAGTTGTCGTACATATTGTAAGGTGTTTAAAAATATCCCTAATTTCCACTTGTCAGATCCTACTGTCACCCTTCCCCAGGTATTGTCAACCCCCAAATTCTCTAGATATTGCTTAATGTTCTCTAAAACAGAGTAGTACTATACAGAGATTTTTCTCTGTTACCTGTGTAACTTAACTGATATACATAAAGCCCTAAGGTCAGGAAGGCTTGTTTGACAGTGTTACCATCAAATCACAGTAAATCCCAAGAAGTGGGGAGAAGAAGCAATGGCTCCTCAGAGGAGTCCTGAGAAGTCCAAATGTGTGAGTAACCTTCCTTATCTCTAGGAACTTGTCAAAAGCCACATAGGATTTCTGAAAATGAAACCAATGGCTGTGACTACATCATTATAGACTCGAGTTTATGAACCCATTAGAGGATCCAGGCTCCCACTTATTTTTCCAGGGAAGAGTTAAAATAACACGTGGCTCAGAAGGAGAAGAGGACATAGGTCTGCATCAGACCACATAGATCTTGAGAAGAGTACGGATGAGTGACTGGAAACTTCTAGTGGTGCTCTCAATCTTCTCCCAGGTCTGAGGCACATTAACCCAGAAGACTTCTAAATCTCTTTTCCTTCAACCCAACCAGTAATATACCCAGATGCCAAGCTAACTTTTTTCGGTCAACTTTCTTAACCCCACTTTCTGTGGATTCCAACTCCCCAGTTACTAGTCTTTCTGTCTTCATTTGGCATTTTCACAAGTGCAAAAATGAGCTTCACTTTCCAAGAGGGGCTTTCACATTAGTTTTTCATGCTCTGGGTTGGGGCCTTGTGTGACACACATCTAATTCATCTAGCATCTTCTCCAAAACAATATTACATTTCATGACTATACCACATTTTCAGAACAGAAAGAATATCAGGCCTACTACTACGAGGAGCTTGCAAAATTGTACTGGACCTCTGACATAATTTCAAACTGTCACCTAACCAGACATAAAAGTTAGGGAGAGCTCCTCAGAGGAGAGAAGATCTTAGCTGTGATCTGATTAATGATTACTATTAATGGAATTAATTTCATTCTATTTAGATTCACAGGTTGAATCCCCAACCCCTTGTGTGACTGAATTTAAAGGTAGGGTCTTTAAGGAGATAATTAAGGCTAAATGAGGTCCTAAGGTATAGTTCTGATCTGATGGGATTAATTTTTTGTAAGAGGAAGAAACACTGGAAATGACCCCTTCCATCTCCCCCACAGAAGAGTCACGTAAGGACATAGGAAGGCATGATCTATAAGCTAGGAAGAGAGGCCTCACCAGAAACCATCCAATTGGAACTTTGATCTTGGATTTTCATCCTCCAAAACTGTGAGAACATGCATTTCTGTTATTAAAGCCACTCAGTCTGTGGCATTTTGTCATGACAGCTAGGCAACTAATACAACTAGAAATAAGCCAGATAAAGTGGCAGAGACTGGGCTGGGAGAAAGTGGGTAACAATGAACACATAGGTCTGGAGTGAAGGAGTGTGGGTCTCTTCCAGGACAAAACCCAGTGTAGGCACACTGTGGGAGTGACCATGCATTATCTGTCCATCAGCTGCAACTCTGAAATCATATCTGCCACGAATCAGATGGCAGAAGAGAAATTGTTTTTCGGCGGGGGTGGTCAAAGAAGTTCTGATGTATATGTTAAATATTTGAAATTTCTCAAAGCCATAGTAGGATTGTTTCTAGTCATTGGTAAACTATGTACAATAACTAAAATTGTATAGTATATTTAAAAAGAAAGAAGATTTTTCACAGAACAGGTACTTGGTAAAATGTCAAGTGAGCAAATTTAAAAAATCATCTAATTTATTTATTTTGGAACCCTGCAAATCATATTTTAAAGCTAATGAGTTTTAAATTTACAGAAATCAAATCTTTATGCTGTTTGTGCTCTTACCAGTTTAATGATTTATCAAATAGCATTCTTCTTTAGGAGACTGAAAAAAACTGACGGCATTATTTAAACAAATAAACAAAGAATAAATATTATAATTGTCTGTTGTTTCAGAGTTAATAGCTTATTGCTCCATAAAAGAAAAAGCAAGTGAAGTAATGGAATACCATCATCCTTCCTTTGATTATTGGCACCACTCTTTCTTTATAGGTAAAATAAAATAAATGGTGATATGTCCAATAATTCTGACAACTACAGAATGCAAAGACAAATAATGAGACCAAATATTTGCTTGTTCCAGGAAGTTTTTCCTGGATTTAGGGGCCTAAGTAAATTAAATGATGTACTAGGCTCTTCATTTCCTTATATCCATTCCTTCTGTGCTCTATTCCAGTCACTGTGAATGAAATCTGCGTTGATCTTTTCATACAAGATCCAGCTAGCTATATGCTCTTTCTGACATATATATTTGCAATTCACCAAGGAGAATGCAAGATGCATCTTGCATGCTTATCAAGCACTGCAGGAACTTTACAGATTACTGCCTGCCTCAGGATTCCAGTTCCCTGGTGTTTATGCATAAGCAATGGATTTATGCAAACATTGTAACATTTCCAAACAGACTGTGACATGAGTTGTCCCTAGTTCCTATAAGGTTCAGATATGCAGCCTATTTTCTGCTAGTCCTAGATCATTCATCTCATCAAGTTTAAAATGTATCATCTCAGCTTATAATGCTGTCAATATAAAATGTCATAATGTGGTACTCAATTTGAACAGCAAGATGAATATTAATCTCAAAGGTTTCTCTGCACTGTTATGGTGCAATTGAACAATGGGAAGCAGCATTAATTTGTTTGTGTGGTAGTCTCAGTATCAAGTACCATGTGCATAGGTGGTAAACATTTTGTTATATATAGTCTACTAATTTTCCATGATCTAGAGTGTTTATTCAGCCCCAGTGGTATAATATGCATTATAACTTAAATTGGATAATATGTTTAGAAAGGAAAAAAAGGCTTTACAAAGAACAACATCATCGAATTATAATGATAACATGCCTATTTACATAATGATAATGCACATATTAACTGCCAAGCATGTTTGTTTTGCATTAGTGTTTGTAGCAGGGCACCGGGAATTAAAGAATTACAAAAGGGAGTTTTTCTATGCTACATTACTATAGTAGGGTGGTTATTGGCAGTGAAGAAAGAAAATGGGAAAGTAAATATTTCAATGAGTGAGAAAAATGAACAATGCTAGTTGTCAGGTTCACATTGTTTATAAGGCTTGTCCCCAAACTTGTTATTTTTTTTTTCCCCTTTAATTCTGAGACATGGTGTCTCTCACAGCGAGCAAAAACTCTTGCACAGATATTTTGGCCTCCTGCATCAAAAATTAAACACATAAAAAAAACATCTCTGTTGGTTGTATGCATTCTTAACAAACACGTGTCTAAGGGAAGCCACCATTGGAATCATTTACTCCAAGATGTGGAAAATCTACATTTTTGCATTTGCATCCCAAACTGTGAATTTTATTTGTATGTCTATGAGATCCTGGAATCTTGCACTTAGTGGGGGAAAAAAAAAGTTGGGAGATGTTATTTTGTGAGCTGTCATATGTTTTCTGAACTTTTTTATAATAGAAAAGAGTCTCTGAAGAGCCCTTTTCCTCACTCCCTTAACAAAGGCATGTCCCAGTTTATTAAAAAATCATACACAACAATACTGCTTGCCAGGTTTTATAGTCCTAATGAAAATTTGGTCCAGAGCACAAAAATTTTCTGGAAAAATGCCTGAAATTTCCCTGTCGCAGATGTTTCAACAGAAGGTGCTTGCATGCCATCCGTTAATACGGCGCCATACGGGACTCAGTGTGGCCACTGCAATATAACCAGTAAGTAACACACGCAGCGTGCGCCGAGCTCCGCCAAAGTCTCCGTCTGTTGTGTGGGACTCATATCCCATGGATTGAGACGTACCTTGATGAAACTGCATTGTCATGGAATGATAATATTTGTGGATCACCATGCACAGAAAACATCCTATCGAGAATGTGGGAGGTCCGTTTAAAGATTCAGTGCATTTCTTGGCATTGGTGTTGGTTAGAATGGATGTGAATATTAGTGTTTGGGGGTCCCTTTCTCCCCACCTCTGCCAACTTATGGGAATAACTCTATGAACAAAAAAAATCCTTTTCCAAAGGATCTTAGTTTGGTGGCAACATAATTAAAATGGTCATGTGAGGTGGTTTCTTGAGTGTGTGGAAGGCAAATATACAGGCGGCCTTATTTTTGCTTTAATATATATGCAAGGGAAGTGATTCAGTGTTCGCTGTCTTTGAAATAAAAGGAATCGCTTTGTTCTTGCAGAGGCTGATAAAAACAGAGGCACATCTAGGATGCGGCTCACATACACTGAATTCTTCTGGTGAGCCTAGATAATTCTTGCTGGATAAGACTATCTGGAGTAACATTGTTATTCATTTTGAGGAAAAGATTTACTGCTGTCCAATATATATTCCATACTGAAATCTGGCTGCTATATCATAAAAATAATGTGCTTAATGCTGGGCTAGTGCAGATGGAGAGAGGTTTGGAAGGGGCAGCACCTCGTGGTCATCCAGGGGTGCTGAAGGGATGCATACACATATACACATAGTATAATTTTATGGATTTCTTAAAATATTGATTTGCTAAATATAGAAAGCTAGAATATATATATATATATGTTTTGTATATAAATATTAGTATATATAATTTGTAAGCTCATTTTGGCACTTTTACATTCTCCTAATATAACAGGAAGCTTCAAAAAATAAATTTGACCTGAGTTGCTCTAAAATTCTGAAAAACCATGTGTTTAAGTTGCACCGTGTTTTTCAAAATAATTATGTATTTAATTATGCTACCTCATTCACAGCTTATGATTCTTTAAAGGAAAAGATGTTTATATGTTTTCATGAAATATATTTTTGGGGAAAGAAAGCAACTTATAAATACTTTACCATTTTAACCAATTTAAGTTAATATCTCCATAAAGAGGAAGGGTTTTTTTAGTGAGCAACAATTCTTGAAATTATCTTTAGATCTCTTCTTCTCTTTAATAAAGATTTTTGACATCAACTCTAAGTATTTTGTAATAGTGTGAGAAGAAGAAAGATTCTTTTGGCTACTTTTCTTGAATAAATCATTGCTTACTATTAGTAATCATGGTAGTTATTTTCTTAGTAGTTGCTAGTGTCATATAAATGCTTTTAAGATTTATTATCTCTTTTAATCTTTTATGTAAAGTATCCCAATTATTTGTCAGAAATGAAGACTCAGTATACTATTAAGAGACTTGTCCAAAATCATATGCTAAGTTATTGATATTTCTAGGTCTGGAATATTGGGCTTCTAACTCCAAGTAGGTGTATAAAGCCTTTCAATGTAATTAATTCATATTTTAAGCCATGAAGTCAATTAATATCAAAGCATGGTTAATCAAACAACTCTTTGTTACCAAAACAAGACATTTTTCAGGTCTATTCAAAATAGTATTATTATAATAATATTATTCTCTGTAGGCAATAGTTGTCTAAACTTACCTGTGACACATTAAGATTTATGAAACATTGAGCAGCACAATATTCTTCAAAATCATTTTACTATTTTAAGTGTTTATAAATATACATATGTGCATATATATAAGCCTATAAGTGCAATTATATATATTTAGAGCTTTTTTATTTTTGGAAGAAAATAATAATTGTGGCCCACAAATTCCACATGGCTACATAAAAGTAAATGTAAAAACAATTGAGACTTTAATTTGTCATCATGAATTTCTTGGACTCATACTCAGATTTGCCCCATGCGGACTTATGTTACAAGTTTGTCTTTTTAAAGATATGACAATGTTTTTAAAAATCCTTTAAACTTATTTGAAAATATTATGTCCTCTAAGTTACTCTGAAAATTCCAGAACTAGCATTTCTATCCTCTGCTACAGAAAAGAACTACAATTTTCCTTCAGTTAGGTGAACTATATACTGTGGCCTGAAACAATCCTCTTTTGTATCATTGCTAGAAACCACTGATTGGGTGTGGCAAATTGTTCACTGATGATCCTTAGTAAGACCACCTTGAAAATTCTTTTCTCCACAACCACACTTCACAGAGGGGAAGGAGGAAATTTCTCTGCCTGCCAATGAAATTCAAGCCAACAGTAATATGCTGGTGGATAATATGCCCTTACAGACACTGATCAAGTTAATTTTTTTTCTCAATTCAAAATGGCATGTTCTTTGAAGCTATGCTGCTATCGCTTAATATTATTTTAATGTATATTTACTAATCTCCAAAATTCAGCTCATTCTCTGTTGGTTTTCTTTACCTTCGGGTAGATTAAAATATTCCTAAATACTGATTCCTTGGAAGATTCCTGAAGTATTCTAAGCCTTCCCAGAAGCTATTGGTCAATGTTAAACAATACTGAGAATTCTAAAGTAATTCCACACAGTAATGCCCACCGGCTGAGTCCCGAAATTAGAGATGCTACCAGCTGTGTCACTGATGAAGGAGAGCTGTTTCATGTTTTTATTCCTAAGTGGTTTCCTTTGATATTTCACATTTTTATGATAATATATTTTATTTTGTTTTCTCTCCTTCTTCAATTTACTTCTTCCCCTTTCCCTCAGCCCTCCCTCCTGTCCTCCTTTCTCTCTGTTTGAGTCACACCCTTAGCCTCCTGCATTCCTTCTGAGTTGCTGAAGAAAGAAGGGCAGATGGCTTTGTCTGTTCAATCAACCCTGGACTCCAGGGTGCTGTGAGAGGTGTTGGGTTAGCTACTCCACTGATACCAGCCTTTTGTAGAATCCTCTGAAGATGGATATCTCCCATCACTTCTCTGCCACTTGCTTCTCTGCATAAGACATAAAGAAGTATCTAGACCAAGCATTTCTCTATGTTAGCATTAATGCTATGTCCCAAGCTTTCACAAAAATGTGACTCCCACATAGAAGGACTCACCCTAAGATCCAGGCTATAGCTGGCCTGAATACAGATATTTTCCAGAGCTGAAAGATTACCTGTTTCATTTGGAATCTTCTATTTTTTGTTTCACCCTTGAGCATTGCATGCTGTGTATTCCCATTAGGCTATAAAACAAACAATTATAATTCTGAAAAGATAGTAAGTGAAATATTGAGGAATTTCAAAATATAAGCTATTTAGATAATTTCATGTCAACAAGTAGGAAAAAGAATACTCTTGTTTGAAACCTTCCAAAATTGGTGAAGAAGCAGGCTCTTTAGCTTTTATTATTAATTGAAAATCACAATCTGAAGATTAGAGACATTGCTGGTCCTTTGATGACTCAGTTCCCCCTTACTAAAGTTTGCATCTAAATGCATTGTGGATGTGGAAGAGTGGCTATCTATTGATAAATTTCTCTGGTATTTTTTGGGGAGAAATAGTAGAAGATTCAAATGTACTCCAAAAGGACTCAGATTGGCATTTTTTAATACTGATTTTTAATTTGACTTTGAGAACTCTGATTCTTTGTTTCCTTCATGGTCTTTATAAGTACATTTGCTGTAAAATGGCTCATTAGAATTACCACATGTGGTCTTTGCAGAGATTATTTTTAGCAAGGGTGGCTTAGTTCATTAACCCTTTGATTTTGATCACATCAGCAATAAGAGGCACTAGTTACATAAATGTTAATGAATGCATACTCATGGAAGAGAACTAGGGAATTGATACAATGGCACTTTGATGTAAGAATTAGCTTTCAGTTTTCATGCTGGATGCAAGATCAGATCATTTTGGTGACCACAGAAATGACAAAAGGTTTAGCCTTTCTATTATTCTCACGTGTCAGGATGGCAAATCATCTGTTTAGGGGCTCTCGGGCATTTTCTCCTGACTGTAGCAGCTAAGGAAGTATGCTCCATAGCCATACAAACCCCAGCTCTGCCATTCACTAACTTAGATCCGTTGTTAACACTATGTGCCTCCATTTCCTCATCTTTCATAGAGGCAATATGAGACTTGTCTCACATGGATGTTGTATGCATTAAAGTAAGATAAAATAAGGCAAATAGTACCAAGCACAAGAAACATTACTCTATACGATCACTTATTCACTTGGTAATTTCATGTATCCTATTTCTGTTGTGGAACTGCAAATTGGACTGAAATGATGTGAGAAGGAACCGAGGAGGAAACATGAACCTGTGTTAAAATGTCTTAATCTTTACCATCTAGAAAACTATCACCCAACACTGTCTTAAAGTTTGCTGAATAAAAGTTGATAAGCAAACAAATCTTATGTTCCTTATTCATAGAGCTTATTAATAATAATAATAATAATAATATATTTGTTTATAATGCACCTATTATATAAAAGGACTTTTTTTTAACTTACATTGGTTCCTTGAATGTATTTCATTAAATGTGTTGTATTTCATTCTTGTTTTGCAGATGAAGAAACTGAGGCTTAGGAACACTTTCCCAGTAGGAAGTGGCATTTGTGCTTGTTTCCAGGAACAAGCTCATAAACATGAGGCTACTCAGGCATCTGTCTCATGATTCAATAGTGATTTTACGTCAGTTCTCTGATCTCATAACCCCCCCACACACTTGGAATGCTTCTCTAATCATCTGCAGGGCATCTCACTACCAGCTTAAAACACAGTTCTGGAGCTATTTCAACTTAGAGGTTATGAATTTCAGAACTTTTCTTCCCTGCCAACTGATGGTGGCATTTTTTGTGGATACTTTAATGATAATCAAAAGATCTGAAACACCCAGGTCTTTGTTATCTAATTTTCCTCACCTCTTACCTTTTCGAGTGTGGCCAACAGGACATGCTGTTTCCCTGCCCCCAACTTAAAACCTTTCATGATTTACCTCAGCTCTTCCATCCACAGGAATGTCTTGTTTTTCTTCTAACAGGTGGCCGGTCACAAACTCTACACTAGCCAAATGAAACATTATATAATTGTTATTCTTGGAAAACAATGTTAAAGTCCAGAACTGTAATTGCCTGACAGGTAACATGGCATAGTAAAAATAACATTGTGCTTGCCTTGTTAAAGAATCATATTTTGCTGGATCACAGTCTATCGTTCTTGGTGCTAGCAAAGTATGCAGCAGCAATAAAATACCATCAATACCAATCATTAAGAAATGGAGTCAGAAGGCCTTATACCAAGAGAACTTTCTAATTGGCTATTAATGATATCATAATGAGTACAAGCCCAATATATTAGACACATGAATGTGGTCTTTATTCCTTTTGGGGGGGGCGGGGCTTATATAATTTCCATTCCATCTGAATAGCAAACGCCTTCACTATATTCATAGATTTCACATCATTTAAAAAAATCAACTTCACTAAGTATTTTTTCATCTTTAAATGTGTAAACAAAAGAGATACTCGATTCCTTATGAAAAATCAAATCTTAATTTTTGAACTATTTTAATAAGAAAAAATATTTTTGTGGGTTTCTTATTTCTTTTTAAATTGAGTAATTTTTTAGAACAAGATGAGAATCATTCTAAACATAACTTTGATGTAGACTAGTAGGTTATTCAGGTGTTAACAAAGTAAGTATAATAAAAAATACTTTCAAAATATGAACAGCACCATATTGTAACATAAAGGGTATGGAAACTAGAAGACTTCAGATCAAATTGTACTTCTGAGAGAGGACTATCAAATAAAATTTAAGATGCCTGGTTAAATTTAAATTTCAGATGAATAAAAAATATTTTCAGGACACATATGTCCCAAATATCACCTTGGATATTCTTATCCTACAAAATTATTTATTGTTTATCTGATATGAAAATTTAAACTATATATCCTGTACTTTTGCTTTTTAAATTTTGCAACCTTATTCTGAGCTTTTATATATTTACATTTGTGAAATGAGGTAATAATTCCTGTCTACTTCTTTGTTCAGATTTTCCAGTGGGATGTAGTGACAGCATATCAGGAAACTTTTTTGACTTAAGCATACTCATCTATATGCCAATCTTTTATCCTTCACCCAGAAAGAGAGAGAGAGAGAGAGAGCGAGAGAGAGAGCACTCACGTTCTAGGGGCAGAAAGGGTAAGAGAAACAGAGACAAAGTAGAGACAAGAAATAGTCTGGACCATTCCTCACAGCTTTCCAGTGCCCCAGGGTAAGAATGACATAGGCCACTGATTTTACTTGGGCTTCTGTCTCCCTGCGGCTGCTTCTTATAATGTGGGCACCTGATGGTGCAGGAGTGTGATTCTAGTGTTTAAAGATACTTATTTTTCATGCAACATGGTCCCTCAATGCAAGCCAACTGCTTCATCTGGAGCTCAACCAAAGAAACAGATCTGTTCCAATAGCAGAAGAAAAAAAGAAATCTTTGGACTGTTTGAGAAATGGTATGTTGATATTGCACGTGGCACTTCCTAAGGGATTTTTAAGGGTAATTTTAATTGTAGGCAATCTTCAACTTATACATACTGGTTTGAGAGCCCAGTCTCCATGTAAGATGTAATTCCACTATAACTGGTGTACAAAGTGTTTTGTACACTATAAAGCACTAAATGGATGTAAGGCATGATTATTTTCATATGCTGTTTTTTGTTGGTTTTGTTGTTTTTATTATCATCATCATTACGCCAGATCAAGTGATGTTTAAATGCTTGAGAGTTTGCCACAGAACTTTAAATAAATGGGAGGCAATTTGAATACACAAATGGATTCAAAGATAACTAAGATTTGGCTACTTAGGACTAATATCTTGGAAGAATAAAGGAATAATTGCATGTGGTATGACATCTTAGGGGGGAAATCTTAGAAGCAATGAAATAACTAGCTGTAAATACGTGGCATAAAAACTACACAATGATAGTACTTCTGTACAATGAAATTATAGGATATGAGGTTTGTCAAAGTGATTGAAAGAAAAGTAAATGTTAGAAAAAGGAATTTTCTGGAACTTATGTCTAGTATATTATAGGACAATCTTTCATAGGTTGTGAAAGGAATGGAATAGTTTTAGTCCTTTAAATAGAATGATTAAACACTTAAGAATATGCTACAGGGAATTATCCTGCCTAACAGGAAAAAAGGTCACTGAATCTAAACGACCTAGCTTTGCCTAATTGTTTTGAGAGTTTCCCCAACATACCTACTTCTGAATGATTCATTTGCTTTAGCACATGGCAGGGCAGGATGGCAAGCACTAAAGGAAGGTTAGTTGCAGTGATGATGATGATTATGATGATGGTGTATGTTCATAGCTTATTACAATTATTTGACTTGCATGTATTATTAGTTTTTAAATATAAACTCTTGATTGCAAGGACAGCTTACTTCTCTATTCTCCCCAGTTCTGAGCTACATGTTTTCATTCTCAGTCCTATAGGATAGGATTGTTTTCATCCCCACTGGTCTTCCTGGGGATTCAGAGACACTGAGAAGTTCAGCCAGTCATCAGGGTTTCATAGTCCAAGATGTGATGTGCATGATAGAGCCCCAGATACTCAGTGGTCTCTGCCATAGTCATGTAAAGAATGTTCTGAGAGGGTCCTTAGATGAGAGACAATTAGTGCACATGAAGGAGGATTCTAAGATGATTTTCTATGACTATGTTTGATATTTTGGGGGAGTTGGGGGAATGATTTGTTTGTGTAAGTTGAGGTTGAGGAGATAATGAGGACCCAGATGGGAGGCCTGAGAAAAACTGCTGGGGTGATTGGCGGGGCTGAGCATTACAGATACTACAGAGGGAAGGCTAGAGATTAAGAATCTAAAAGAACCCTTTTACTCGATCTTCTGAATGATACTCGTTGAGTTGAATTTGCTGAATTTGCTCAGGTTGATGTACCTGGTGGCCAGTTGGAATGCAGATCTGGAACCCTGAGAAACATTGACAGCTGGAGAAACAGATTTTAAATTATTCAAGGATAGAAACCTCAGGAGAACATAAATTTGGCTTGGGAAAGAAAGGTATGAGAGGAGGAGAGAGAGTAGGACCCAGGATCAGGTCCATACTTCAAGTGTGGGCAGAGAGAGCAGAGTGAGGCATCAGAAAGTTGGCAAGAAACTACAAAGTCTGAAAAAGTCCTATTTATTTGACATAATCCAACATAACCAGTTAGGAAATTATAAGTTTACTTTTAAAATAACTCAATGTTTGTTTCCCATTCTTCTACTTAACGCCATGGACACACACACACACACACACACACACACACAAACTACCTTCCCTAAAGGCATTCTGCTCTACATTCTACTTTGGAAACAAATACTTTCTAGAACTGTAGAGGAAGACTCTAAGGAACAGTGAACCAAAAAGGATTTCAAGAGCCCATTTGGTCCATCTCTTTGCCAGGAAGGGCACTTCCTAAATCATCCAAAGAAGAAAATTCGTCAATTCTATTTTTGAAACATCTCTACAGATGGCGATTCCATAAGCTTCCCTGCTAATTTGCGCCAGTGTTTAATCAGCCTGACACACAAAGTTCTTCTTTACATCTAACTCAGTGCTCTCTTGCTATAACTTAGAATCAATTTCCTCCTCAGAGGTAGAAATGCAAAACAATCTAACAACTCAGAAAACTTCCAAGTCAAATATCCTCAATTTTAATTGCTAGAAAGATGCATGTGGTATTTTTAAAATCTACTTTCAATAGCCTGCAACTTAGTTCTAATGAGAAAAGAATACATTTACTCCTACATCTGCTATAAACACTGATTAAATACTCAATGCTTTAAAAACTTGGGACAGGAACAATATATGAAGATATATTTTTAGAATACTGAACCAAAATTTTTCCAGAAAAAGAAGTTCATATTTAAGATTCATCTTAGTGATTTGGGGGGAGGAGGCATGGAGAAGTCTTTCACCTATGATTTGTATAATAATATCCCAAATCTTAAATGAACATAGGTTGTCCATGAATATGATGAACATGGTCTCTCACTTACCTTCATTCTTAAATAATGTCTTTGGAGAATGGCTTCTTCAAGACAGAAGTCTATAAGAGAGTCATTTTACATTTTCTCAAATGACAGCAGGCAGTGAAAAAAAAAGAGATCTATTGTAATAGCTGATAAGAAGCAACAAGACACAAAGCTTATTGTTGTGTTTTAGGTATGTGGTGTTCCCCAAAAGTTCATGTATGAGACAATGCAAGATCATTCAGAGGTGAGATGATTGGGTTATGAGAGCCTTAATCCAATTAAAGGGTTAATGCCCTGACAGAAATTAAGAGACTGGTAACTAAAGGAAGGTAGGGTGTGGCTGGAGGAGGTGGGTCATTGGGCGTACACCTTTGGGGTATATATTTTATATCTGGTGAATAGAGTCTGTCTTTGCTTTCTGATCATCATCCTGCTCAGAGAAGCCATTCTTGACTTTCTTAATTGGATGAGATGGTCCTATTTGTTACCCTTCAGTTACTCTCTAGATTTATCCTATCTTGAGACAAATGACATTACATATTTAATTGTTCCCTTTCTTGTCTATCTCTTCTACTGAAAGTTAACGACAGGAGAAAATCTCCACTTAATTCAAGCCTGTATATCCAGTGGCTGTCATGGTGTATTTGTAAAGGTGTGTCAAATGTATAAAAATCAACTTCCTGTATGGCTGCCAGTGTCTTCCCTCCTATTGCATTTGTTGATGGCTTCCACATTGTGTCTCCCCAGCCTTTCAACTAGGTCAGTGTTATGGACTGAATTAAGTACTGCCCATTATTTATATGCTGAAGTCCTAACTCCCAGTATCTCAGTCACTATATGTGGAGACCAGGACTTTAAAGAGGAAGTCTAGTTAAAATGTTAGGATGGAAATAATCCAATCTGACTATACACTCTTTGTAACAAGAGGCATGAGGTTTGTGCAGAACTGATACAGGACTATGTGAAAACAAAGGGAGAAGGTGACTATATGCAAGTCCAGAAGAGAGGACTTAAGAGAGAGCAAATCTGCAGAAACCTTGAAATTGGACTTGTAGACTCCAGAACTCTGAGAAAGCAAGTTTCTGTTGTTCAGTAGCCCATTCCATGTTATTTCATTATGGCAGCCCTAGCAAGAGCTAATGTAGTAAGTACTCTCTCTCATGTGTTTCAATGTACCCCACATTTCCATTTTTGCTTTGCTTGTCACATTTTGATATCTTGTTTAAGACTCACTTACTTCACTCAGGGGTCCATGAGAAAAAACAAAATCAATTCAGGTCTTTGAAAGAGAAGAGACATAATATAAGGATTGCATCCCATAGATTTTGAAAGAGCTGAAAAGTTAAATAGGAGTGGGCGATGCAATCCAGAACAAGAAGCAACCTCCACGGGCTGAGGGAGCACAGGAGAAACTGTGTTCCCAGAACCCAGAAACAAGGAATGTTTCCTGAGTTCTGGCTCAGAACCATGACTAGCAAATCAGTTTACAAAGAAAATGAAGTCTGCAGGGATAATCTCCCTATTCCCACCCACCATCAGAGGAGCAGAGGAGTAAGAAATGCATGTGAGATCCAACAGTTACGCTAGGAAATGGCCCATGAGAAAAACAAACAAACAAAAAAAAAGCATAAGGATGGGAAACATGCCTATCTGGCCCCTCCTCTATTTCCAGCACCTGACAAACACTATGTAATATATTCAGTATTTAACAAAGAGTTGTCAAATCAATTTTAGCTGAATGAACTTTCTATTTCTCATAATTCTCATTTATCAAATTCTCCAGCATAATTAATATGTTGCATATCTGTAAATCCTCACTAGACAAAAAATTTCAAGAGGTTTCAAGAGGCAGAGATTTGCCAGGTGCAGTGGCACATGCCTGTGATCCCAGCAGCTTGGGAAGCTGAGGAGGGAGGACTGCAAGTTCAAAGCCAGACTGGACAATTTTTAGCAAGGCCTTGACCAACTTAGCAAGACACTGTCTCAAAATAAAACAAAATAAAATTGGCTGGGGATGTGGCTCTGTAGTTAAGCATCCCTGGGATCAATCCCCAATACCAAAAAATTAAAATTAAAATTAAAAAAAGAAGGCAAGGATTTATTTATTATTATCTGTTTTGTTCATTGATTTAAAGCCGGCATTTACAACATGCCTGGCCAGCAAGAGGCACTTTCTATATCCTTGGTCCAAGGAATACAAGTATCATATAGTGGAAAAGCCCAACTTATCATCATTTTAATAGGTGTGATGAGCCAGATTGTGAGCCAGGTGCCTCTGAAGGGTGGAGAAAAAAAAAATGGAACCGGTTGCCCTTCAGGTGGGCCACAGAGACTTCTGCAGTTTGCCACAATCTTAAACCATATTGGCTGGCGTGAAGCCTGAGGAAAATAGCAATAGCATAAAATTCAAAGCCTCACAAAGCTTCTTAACAAATTTGCATAAGGGATGGATGCATGGCTATACATGAAACATGGAAAGCCATATCTGAGGGGGTGAGGTTCAATTTGAGATATAAGGGTTTATCTTAATAGATTAGAAACTTGAAATTTTATAGTAGTTATAAGGAATTATAAGGAATACAGGTCAAATAGGTGATCCTCCAGCTGAAAAAAGATATAACAACATGATAAAGGGCATATACATATACATAACATACACAAGCTGACTTATATATTCAAACCTAAGACATATATTAGAAGTTTCATACAATATTAGGAAAAAAATCTTATTAGAAATCTAGGAAACCTAAAGGAAAGACAGGAGTCTGAAGTCATGGGAAGAAGAAAGCTTAGAGGCAAAAGTGTTTAGCTAAAAAAGAAAACTAAGATGAAAAATAGGAAAGTTGTCCTTGTAAAAAAATAATTGTTCAAAAGTGCAAAAATCCAGTGAGAACAAAATTTGAATCCTTGTTCTATCACTCATTAATTGCATGGCCTCGGCCATATTTTTTGGTACCTTGGTTTCCTCATCTGTGACTCATAGGGCATTTATGAGGATCACATGGGAAAAGCCCACATAAGAGGCTTGAGATCACATTTACACACAGAAAGCATTAAAGGAGGTGTGCTGTTATTATCTCCAGTGGAAATTGCAGGAAGAGAAAGATATGCATGCTGCAAGTATTATGTTGGTGTGAGAATTTCCTCAAGGCCAGATTTGCAGAAGAGATTTACATGAAGAATGTATGAAATATCTGGTCATTCCAGTATCTTCAGACTTAAAGGCAAGAAGGGAGAATAATTGTCCCTGACCCACTCCAAAACTTCCAAATTCTCCTCCAACCTTTACTTCCATATAATGTAAAATTGTCCTTTCTGGCAGTTCCTAGTGAAGTGCTATTCCCTGCCCCACTAGGCTGCTCAGGATGGAAAATGCCCTTGGTTCCCAGAGACTTAACACCCAGCCTTGTGAACACGAGCAAGATTATTGTCTCCCAGCAGCTCTTTTCACATGTGATAAGCTTGGCAAGTTGCCCTGGTAAGTGTCAAGCCCTGAATGTTTTTGTTTTTGCCCTGGTGGTCCTGAGGAGTTACTGGAATACTTCTGGGGATCTGTTTTGTATCAAACTCTTGGCCGATAGTGACATTGAGAAGAAGCAGGTAGAGACAGAGAGAGGGCTCTGGACTTCATCGCATTTAATTCTGATAGCAGACTCCCTGTCTGCCCTGGCTGCCTTAGAGCTTCCTTGGGCCTTTCTTGGGCTGCTTTGCTTTGTGTCTCTCAGTATGGCTGGGGCAATCTTGTATGTGTGTGTGTGTTTTCTCCCTTTTTGCTCCCCAGAGAGGCTTGTCAAAACTCCTTATCTGTTGATGAATGAAAGGAATTTCTCTTGTGAGGGCGGGACCTGGTTAATGCAGCTCTAGCCTGCACCGGTGGGTCATTGAGTTAAGGGAACACCAAAAGGAGAGAGGCACACTGGAAACATCACAGTTGCTGTGGTGCCAGGAAGTGCCATCAGAAGGCATTTCCCTCCAGGCAGGGTGGTGGTGGTGGGGGGTGACAAGAAGAAGAGGTGAGGCTAATGGAAGCAATCTTGGGTTAATTTACTCGATGGAGAGAGAGACACCTGGTACCAGTTAATGTCTGGCATTTCCACCACTCCTTCCACTTTGATATTTGAAAACATGTGCTGAAGAGCTTTGACTACATGTTAGAGCTAAACATGAATCTGCTACTTCCTTTTCATACAGGACCTTTTTTGTTATTTGAACTGAGATTCATTTTCTTAATTTTCTCTGAACTTCAACCATGTGAAATTTTTTCCAGATTACACAAAGCAAAGGAGATTAGACTGTTATATCTATTAGTAGAAATGGTCTCTGATACCTAGTTGAATTTTGACTTCCGACTGTACCTCACACAGTGACTTGCATGGGGTGAATTCATTTAATATATAATGAATGATCTCATCACAGGATCAAAAAATGAATATAGGAAAAAATACATTTTTTAACTTTAAATTAATTTCAATCCAATCATCCATTACCCAGTTTTCAGAAGGGTTGGCATCATATATGGGCCTGATCTTAAAAAAAAAAGTTTATTTATTTAAAAAATGAAAAAGATTGTTCAATAAAGCAAACTTATAGAATATATAAATCTAACCAACTTTCTTTTGGGGAAATAAAAAGTTCTTTGCAAGAATTATGCTCATTTAGAAAGAATTAGTCTTCTAAAGCCAACCCTTTTCATTTGCTGGTGTAGTGTATACCTCTCGGAATGGAAGGAGTATAATTGCACTTTTTGTATTACCTGCATGACACAATAGTCTCATCATGGGATTAGCAGTCTAATAAGTGAGAGGTAGACTAACAAATATCAAACTTGAAAATAAAATCCAGCTATTTCTGCTCATCGCATTTAGATATCATGCTTTTGGTGTTTTTCTGTGTTGGGGATGATAAAAAGAGTAAATTCTGGGCTCATACCCTCTTCCACACTCCACACCTAGAAACCTGACTCTCTGTTTATTGGCACATCTTGCAGTTGCCTGTCCTCTTGTCTTTACTACTAAACTTGTGATCTAAGGAAATGCTTTATTAAAGTTAAAAACAACTTCTTTTAAAATTTTTTCTTATGCCTGTATTATAAATATTTTTGTCTCCTTTCTGTCAACTCTCTCCCTGATGTCGGCTCTTGTCCTGATACTGGACCCGTTACTTGTCCTGGGGGATCACAAAAATGCCTCAACATGCATCCTTGGCTCTGACTATCCTATTTTGGTTCATATTTTAGCTTCCTCTTGGGATTTTGCTGCTCGCTCTTCTCCCTACCAGGCCTGACTTTGTGTCAGACACATACATCTGTGATGCTGGAGCTGGCTGGTTCTTCTCTTCCATGACCCAGTTTAACATGTAGTGTGCTGATGGTCCAAGTACTCAAGGCATTGAACGTAAAAGAGAAAGCCTATTCTGTGATAAATAACCCCTAGTGAATTGAGATGTATCAAAGACAAATAGGTCCATAGCATCACAATGTTTATGCTGAAATAGACCTTACAGATCCCTTCATTCACCTCATTTTTCAGACAAGGAAACTGAACTCCAAAGAGAAAGAGTCTGACAGAGGTTGTAGATAAGAGTTATTTATGCCCCTTAAATGTAAATTTGGGATGAAAACATTAATTTGAGATAAAACAGATCTTTTCTCTTTTTTTCTTTGTTTCTTTCTATTTTTAAAAAAAATAAGGAAATGCACAAGAGGCAAATGAGAAAACTTGGAATCCATATGGCTGGGATTGGGAAGAAAATAGAAAAATTTTATGTGTGTAATGGGAGAGAAACCTAGGAGAATAGAGGCAAGGCATGTTCAAAAAGAAAATTTACTAGAAAGAGCTAAGAATGAATACCTAAAAGGTTTAATAGGGTAACCACGTCAGGAATTGGAAAGCCCAATTTTATGAATTATGTAGATTGAACACCTTGGAATGTCAATAATAAAAAATATATTTTTAGGGATAAGAAAGAGAAAGATCAAGAGGTAAGCTCAGGGTGTTAAGGAGGGCTTTAAAGAATAATGTGGGAAATCTTGGGAGTAGTTTTTCTTTCCTTAAGCCAATTAAAGGAATTAGAGACACAGTTTAACTTAACGCAGAAACAGTGTAGAACAGGTTATAGCCAGATTCCTTTAAACAAAATTAAGTAACTGTGCATTATTTGCTGATCTGTAAGCAAAGAGAAGGGCAAGCTTCCACTCTGATATAAGGTAGGACTTGCTGCCTGAAGAATTGGCTGAGGGTGAGATTCCCAAGACCATGATGCTCTCTTAGGTGGAGTGTGTTTTCCCCTCTTTTGAGTTGTCTGTAGTTGATAGTTGCATTTATTACCATAAGGTCAGTCAATGGCCCATCTGGCAGCAATAAAAATGACTGGAAAGGGCTGAAGCTATAGCTCAGTGGTAGAGTGCTTGCCTAGCAACATGTGAGGCACTGGGTTTGATCCTCAGCACCACATAAAAATAAATAAATAAAATAAAGGTATTGTGTCCATCTACACTAAAAATATTTAAAAAAAATAATGACTGGCAAACATTTGAAAACTTACTGCAAGTAAAAAAAATACCAAAATGGGTTGTCAAAATCTAATTTCAAATAGTATCTGAAATTAGTGGCTATAACAACTTCAGGATCATCTCAACAATGTTTATACTTACTCTGCTTCATAGGATGTGTATCCTTTGATTGGAAATGGTAAATCCAAGTCAGTTATGCTTTTTAGTGCCTGCCTGCTTGATAGATCTTACAAGACCTTCTCAAGAGTAAGGCACGCGAGGAAGCACATGTTTATCATCATGAAAATATTCAATAACTCTATATGAAGACTTGAGGCAAAAGACAGTGTTATAGGGAACCATAGAGTATCTAAAAATAATCATGCAAGATTGGGTGAGTTTAGGGTTTTTGGTATGTTTTACAGATGTTAGCTATCTGTACCAAATAGCAGCTTATTTTGAGCGCAGAGCTTGCCTTCCTACTCAGCATGGCAGCTTTAGGGATTTTTGATTGAAGCAGGTCACTATGTAGGTGAGGTTGCCAATTTAGCTCTCAGATATCATTTTTTTTTAAAAAACAGAGATGAAAAATCTAACAAGTAATATAACATCGATACAATCTACAGACACAAATAACAATTTTAAAAAGAAAAATGCCACCCAAGAGCCAGGTGTGGTGGTGCATTCTTGTAATCCTGGTTACTCAGAGGCAGGAGGATCACAAGTTTGAGGCCAGCCTTACAATTCAGTAAGATCCTGTCTTGAAGAAAAAAAAAAGATTCACGAAAAAAAACCTGAAGATGTAGCTCAATGGTAGATCCCTTGGGTTTATTCCCCATACCATCACCACACACTCACAAACACACACACACACAGAGAGAGAGAGAGAGAGAGAGAGAGAGAGAGAGAGAGAGAGAGAGAAGAAAAATGCCATCCATAACAACTATGTTAAAATTTTTACATAAAGTCAGCAAAACAAGGGGGAAAGAGACCAGAGATAGGAAGATGAATTATTCAGATCTACCAAGTGTCACTCAAGCTGTTCTGTTTTAAAGATTCACTCATTAATTTATTCCTTTAGATAATCTTATTAAATAGCTACAAGGTACTTGACAGTACAAAATAATAGGACAATGTGTTTAGCCTCAGAAAAGCTAAAAATCTGGCAGTGCAAACTTCTCTCTCTCTCTCTCTCTCTCTCTCTCTCTCTCTCTCTCTCTCTCTCTGGTGCAATACATGTTGTAATGAAGATTGTAATCAACAGAGTGAAGAGGGAAGAAATGTAAGTGCCATCTCATACAGGTGATGATATTTAAAATGGGACCTAATAGAAGAGTTTGCTATTTGAAAGTCAACAGAGTGGCTAAAGGACATTATAAACAGAGATAGAGATAATAACTTATACAAAGCAATAGAGGTATTATAGTATGGTTTCCTCTCATATATATGAAAAATTAATATAAGAGAGATGCCATTAAAAATAGTGAGATAATATGGCCATTCAATAATGCTGCTGAGAAATGATTTATCCCTATGGAAAAAATAAATCAATTAAACCCCTACCTCACACTATACACTATAAAAATTAAATTCCATGTGGATAAAAACATGGAAAGTTTTGAAAATACATAAAGGCTCCTATTTATAACCTTGAGATTGGTTAAATAATAAACAACTGTATATAGTATCAAAGGAAGTATTTATATAGCAGACTATGTGCAAATTTAAGCCATTGTTACACAAATACACCATAATCAAGATTAAGAGACATTATAAGATTGGGTAGGGCTTTTGCAAAGAATACAGAAAAACATATTACTGTACAGAATTTTTAAGGAATGCTTATGAATCAATAAGAAAACACACACACACACACACACATACCTCAATAGAAAATTAGGTACAAGATATAGAAAAGTAATTCACAGAAAGAAGGGGGAAAAGATTGGCCTATGTACATATAAAAGGTTGCCTAGCTGACTTCATAATCTGAGAAAACCACAATTAGATATAATTTGAGACTTACAAGTTTGACAAATATTGAATGTCTAATAACAGCAGATGTAAATAATATACATAAAACAGTGGAAATATCATACACTGTAAGGGAATAAAAAGTTGTTTGGAGAATATATTGGCAGAATCTAGTAAATTCAAAAATGCATTATTTCTTTGAGCTTATCAACTTTGCCCCCAAGTATATAATTCAGTGAACTCTAATAGATGTGGGAAGGAGATGTGTAAAGAATATAGACTATAATATTTTTTTATAAAAATGAAAAGTTAAAGCAAACACAACTAAAATGTAAATATTCATTATCAAGAAAAAGAAGGAGCAAAGAAGAATAAGCTAGACCCATGTGTATCAATAGGAATAAATCCTAAAAATATAACAGTGACTGAAAACTAAGTTTCAGGTTGATGATACCATATATAATGTCTGGAAAGATACCGAACAATATTTTCTTCAAGAAGCAAAAATATAAAAGCATGTACAGATGAAACTAATAAATACTAAACTCGTGATCATGGTATTCTTTTAAAACATATGCTTATTAGATGGTCCTTCACAATTTTCTGTATGTTCTACATTTTATACAATGTGAAGACAGGGTTTTCAGTTATTTGTATGAAGATCAGAAATCATCCAAAGAGAATTTTTTTTCCAATGGCTATGACATTTACTATAGTCCTATAATAAGTAACAATCATAAAGGGCTAAACGGATTGTGGAGGTGGATTATTATTTTAACATGCTTCCTTATGTATTGATGACAGCATTCTGGCATCTTGTTCTTAAAAAACAGTCTGATATTTACTCTATTGTCATGAATAGCTAAAAAAGAACAAATAATAATAATAATAAATCCACAGTCTGATGTTTTAACTGTATAAGAAATTCTTAATGGTTGTGCATAGATTAATGCTTATTATAATTTATGATCATGAAACAGTAATTAACCATTGATTCTCAAACTGAAAAGTTTCCCCAGTGTCATCAGGGTTTGGGATAATGTGAAACAGAACCTCTTGTTTGTTTGTTTTTTTGTTTGGACAGTCCATCAGCCTTTGAGCAGGTCTCATAGTCTCTGCTCCACTTTACATCAGCGACGGCATCTGGGAGTCCTGGAGCTGGAATCATCTGAAAGTGCGTTCACATTCTAGCAAATTACATGGCTGTTCGCTGAGATCTTAGTTGAGGTTGTCAGTTGAATGCCCTGGGCTTCTTCACAGCATGGTGGCTGTATTATATTTGTATCACTGCTTTAAAATATTATCATAAATTTAGTGACTTGAAGTAACTCTAATTTATTATCTTATAGCTCTATAGTCCAATATGTATTCCACGTGACTAAAGTCCAGTTGTAACCTGGCTGTGTTGTGTTCTAAATGAAGGCTCTGCATCAGAATCTCTTTCCTTAATCCAAGTTGTAAAGTCTGCCCACATTTATTGTCTCATGGTCCCCTTCTGCATTCTCCAATTCCCTCTCTCTGTGCTTCTCTTCCATAGACATCTCTCCTTCTGACTATAAACCTTCTATTCCCTTTCTACTTTTAAGGACCTTTGTGATTGTGTTGGGTCATTCAGATAATCCAGGAGGACCTCCCCATCAGAAGAACCTCCCTTTAATCTCATTTGCTAAATTGTTTCTGCAACATAAGGTAATAGATCAGGTTCCAGAGATCAGGACAAAGAAATCTTAAAGAAGCCATTATTCTACTTACATAGTGGCTAAGTTGCACGGCTGAGCATCCTGAGAGAGAACCAGGTAGACGCTAGATCAGCCCTTCTAATCTATTGCCAAAAGAAATGTAGCAATACTCCCACCACAGGCTCTTTGTCACGGCTGTCATGATGCCCACAACTTTCAAGTGAAGGGGAATAGACTGCTCTTATTGATGAGAGAGTGTAAGGTTCTGGAAGAGTGCCCAGGAACAGAAATATTGCTCTACCATTTTTGTAAAATGCAAACTTCTACAAATACTTTAATGGATGGAAACACCAGCTCTGGTGTCCAAATGCTTATGGTCACATTCATATTCTTCTGCTTAGTAATATAGGTAGGTGCTCTGGAGAAAATCAACCATTCCAGTCTCAACTTCTTGTATCTGTAAAATGAGGATAATACTAGTACCATTCCAAAGGATAGTTATAGAGATTAAATGAGATAACCTATAAAGAATACTTTTTGTGGTGACTATCTCATAGTAAGACCTCAATGAATGTTGCTATGTGTAGCTGGTGAGCTGAATTGGTTTACACAATTTAATCACTCTCAAACTCAATTTCTTCATATGTAGAATACTAATGAGAATACTTACTTCTGAGAGTTATCACGAAGATTAAACAAGTTTAAGTATAGTTGGCAAGTTCTAAGCATTCAATAAATATTATACATATATAATCATAATTATATAGAACTGTATACATAATCATAATAATTAAATAAGATGGATTATTCCTAATCATTACTCAAAGAAAACTATATCACACTACAAAATAAATGAATTGAAGTTATATGACCATATGTGCAAAGCTATGGAAATTCTCAAAAATTATTTGTCAAATGTAAGTTTTTAATTAGGATTTTCAAATATGTACCATAAAGAAAATCATCAGTTAAACAGTATTGTGAACATTGCAGCAGTATAAATGTGTGTACCAATTCATCATAAAGAGATGACATTGGGACATGCTGAATACAAAATTTGAACACTATGGAGAAAGAAATGGAGTCACAAAGAAAAGAGGAAAAACAGTCACCGTAAGGCTTTGATGATCGTTAATCCAGTCCAGGCTGTAAAGGACTCAGAGAGCCATATCTGTCTAAGCTCACTGAACCCAGCCAAGACTGCTTGGAGCAATGCCTTAATTACATTCTGATTAGAATGGCACTGCCTAGAAACAGACTCCAAATTAAGTCATTTCTGTTCTTCAGCAAGTACCACTATGTATGATGTGTATAAATCCGTGAAATAAAATATATACTGTTTTTTAAATTTTCTAAAATGTCTTTTCTTTTTTGTCTAAGGTGGAAAACTTTTTTTAAAAAAAAAATAAGATCATATTTTTTGGATGAGAGTCAGAGTTGGCAGGCATGCAGGGCTCCTCCAAGGCCTGCCAGGGTCAGGATACTGTGATGTCACCAGCAAGGCTACTTCCTATTTGGGTCTGCTTCATGGGCATAATCAGTGCACTGGCTTCGGGACCCTGACTTGGAAGCATCTGAACTAGGGGTTCCATGCTTTTCAGTAACTACCTTGACATTATTAATAATTTAATCTTTGAATTTCTGTTTTGTGAATGGATTTCTCTACAAGAATGGAGCTTGGGGGATGGGTTTCTTGGAGACCAGCTAATGCAAGTGCCACCTACTGTCTCTTCATTTTTCTAGAAAGAGGATTTGGCAGCCAGGTGCTCCCTTCCAGGCCTTGAGTCCCACATTCTCCTTTCCCATTCCCATACCACTGCCACCTCCAACCAGAGGCAGGGTCAGGTCACATTTTGTCATTATCCTCCTCCCTTATGGGGCCTGGTGGTAAGCACAGAGAAGACTGGAGTTGGGTAAGCCTGTACCCTACAGAATTTCAGGGCAGTTGTGTTTATCAGCTTACCATTGCTGTGATAAGATATTTGAGAAAAATAGTTCAAAAAGAGGAAAGATTTATTTTGGTTCATAGTTTCAGAGGTCTCATTCTAAGTCCCTCAGTCCTGTTGTTCTGGGCCTTCAGCAAGGCAGAACATCATGGTAGGGAGTACGTGGTAAAGCAAAGTTAACTTAGCTCTTGGTGGCTAGGAGGAGGGGATGAAGAGAAAGGGGCTAGGATCCCAATATATCTTTGAAGGGCATGCTCCTAAGGACCTACTTCCTCTAACAAGGCACCATCTTTGAAAGTTTCCACTACCTCCTAATGCTAGATAAAGACCAAGCCTCGACACTTGAGCTTTTGGGGATAATTAAGATCCAAACCATAAAAGCAGATATTACAACAGCTCCCCTCACCCTGAGTTAGCAACATCATAGGACATTTGATGGATGATTGGAAATGGGGAGGATATGCTTTTACCTACTCCTGATTACGGTGCCCAGTATATCCCCCAACAGAGGTTGGGATCCTTCAGAGCTATCCATCAATCATGGCTTGGGTGATGGGTATAGAAAAAGGGAAAGTTGAACTTGTGGCTCAGGTAACTGAGAGCAGCTGCACTCAGCCTGTGCATACTCACCTGTCTGAAGGAGTGGGACATTAAAATATTAAACTATTATGGTTTGGATGTGGTGTTCCCCAAAAGCTCACGTGTAAGACAATGTAAGAAGGTTCTGAAGATAAATAATTGAGCCATCGCCTTAACCTGATCAGTGAATTAATCCCTGATGGGATTAATTGAGTGGTAACTTAAGGTTGATATGGTGTGGCTGGAGGAAGTTGTTCATTGAGAGCATAGCTTTGGTGTGTATATTTTGTATCTGGAGAGGGTAGACTTTCTCTCTCTACTTCCTATCTCTTGTGGCAGAGAGCTGCTTCTCTCTGCCACACTCTTCCTCCATGATGTTCTGCATTACCTGGAGTCCTGAGGAATGGAGCCAGTCTTCTGTGAACTAATACCTTTAATAACTAATAACTAATAAACTTTTCCTCTTCTATATGTTCTGGTCCTGTTGTTTAATCACACCAACAAAAATGCTGATTAAAACAAACACTGTGAAAGATCAACAAGAAAACATTAAGAGAAAGGAAAAAAATTTTCTTCTTGCATTTTGAATAAGGGACTATATTTTTGTTTTGATCTGGTGTTTGCAAATTGTGTAGTTAGCTTATATTTAAATAGATTGTTGAATTTTCTTAATTTATTTCAACTCTAGGCTATGGTGGGAGTGAATTAAGACCCAATAGAAGAACTTTTTAATTCTATCACAGAAGAGATCTTTCCACTGATCTGAATGGTTAGCAAATCCCAAGGTGAATCAAATACAGTTCCAATACTTAGCTCAACCAGCTGTCTTAAAATAGTCTTTAAATTGGCCACTGGCTGGCAGTCTCCAATTAAACTCTCTTTCTGATTCATTTCTGTGGTTGGCTCTTGTGCACTTTTTAAGCTGGCATCAGATTTGTAATTGGTTAAAACTACATGATGATTTTATGGATATTTAAGGTTACTATTTATTGGTGACTATTTCTTTTTTTTCCTTTTTTAATAGCTTTCATTTATCTTGTTATAACAGTGAGAATGATTTAGCTTATCTCACATGTAGGAGAAGTAGGTAAATTTGAGGAACTCCACAAAGTAATCTATCTGCTCTTAAATATTCTGATATTCCTCCATTAAGGGCTTAGTTCTCTGTGTTAAAAAGTTGTCCCTGGTTAGCAATGAGCAGTGTCCTCTTTCAGTCTTCGTTGAATTTCTACAGAATTTTCAAATCACAACCTCAAATCCAGCTGGATAATAGCATTAATTCCCCCAAAAGGAATTTTATCCCAGCTATTTTTTTCCCTGCTTGATATTGGCTTCTACAAATCAATAAATATCATGTGATATTAAATAACATTCCTTCTTCTCATATTTTATGTTCTATAAAATCTGAAGAAATTTTACTTATTAAAATACATATATTATTTTTATACTTTGTTAGCCACATGCTGTCGGGAAACAGTTACGAAGAAGTCATATACTTGAACCAACAGTACTGGCAACCTTTTTATTACACTGCAAATTTTATTTTCAATAACCATGGGTGAGAGCAATGGCGATGTTAACAAGAAGTTGGAATAAGGGAATGGAATAAAACTGCCAGGATTGGCCAGGAGATCAAGCCCGAAGGGTAAAAGAACAAAATAGCCATAAGGAAGACTCACAGATGTTAGGCCTAAGCAGCGCAGTGGATGGGTGGTGGTTTACTCAGAGAAAATGGGTAGAGGAACTGGTTTGGCTTAGGGGTAAATCAAGGATTCTGCCTTTTAACAACTAAGTTGAGAAATCAAGAGTGCACTTAGATGCAAACATTTGGATCAAAGTGGAAATGTCACAGTTGAATATATAAAGTGGGAACTCATAACCTGTGGGTTTTATGTAAAGTCATGAAAACTAATGAGGTCACCTGGGGCCAGAGAGCTCGAGAAAAAAACAGTGGGATTGGGCCAATGCTCTGAGGCACCCCAGTACCTGGAGGTAAAACAGGGGAACCAGCAAAGGAGTAACTGCCAAGGAGTTCTCAGACACACTGGAGGAAAACCAGGGAGTATAGGGTCACCTAAGCCAACAGAAGAGAGGGTCTCAAACCTGGTCAACTGTAGCAAATCAGAACAGCAGAGCTGAAAGCAGAAAGAGAAAAAAGAACTTCATTTTGTGGCAATCAGTGCTGACCCCAAGGAGAGAAATTTTAGTGGGGTTATGACAATTTAGTTGGAAAAGGTGCCAATAGGGGATATATACTATGCTTCCATAAAGTATTGATATAAAGGGAACAGAGAAGATGGTGCCAAATGCATCATCAAATTGTTTTAGTCCATTATAAAATAGTGTTAGTTATTTCACAAATAAAGGTAGCTGTTACGGACTGGATTGTATCCCCTATCCCAAGTTCATACATTGAAATCACAGCCCCCCAGTGAGACTGGAGACAGGATATATATGGAGATAGGATTTTTAAGGAAATAATTCAGGTTAAATGAGGTCATAGTGTAGGGGCCTAATTCAGTAGAACTGGTATCCTTATAAGAAGAGGAAGAAATACCAAATATCTATCTATCTACCTCTCTCCTCTCTCTCTCTCTCTCTCTCTCTCTCTCCCCCCCCTCCATGTGCACACAGAGAAAAGGCTATATGAGGACACAGAGAGAAGGTAAGAAGTTATAAGTCAGAAATACAGGTTTCAACAGAAACCAATCCTCTTGATCTTGGATTTCCAGCCTCCAGAGTCGCTCCCTATCTCAACATGGTCACTGCCACCCAAGCCAACTAATACAGTAGCTTATACTTACAAAATTATTTAAAATTAAAGTATTTTAATGGTTTCATATTGCCAAAATTTTTCTCACTTTCCTGTTAATATTTTTACCCTTATTTTGTTTATTTTTATGTGATGCTGAGGATCAAACCCAGGTCCTCCATCATGCTAGGCAAGTGCTCTACTGTTGAGCCACAACCCCAGCCTCCTGTTAATATTTTTTGATGTGAATTTTTTATTGTGATTGAGTAAACTTTAACTCTGATTTTGACAGATACTTTGAAAAATATTAAAAATATTGAAAGCTATCAGGAAATATTGATCTGACTTTTGCAAATAAATATTAGTATTTTGTCTTGATGATAGGGATATACTTTCAATTAAAAAATGGTTAGTATATGTGTTTTTTAATTTATTTTTTCCATATTTTTATTGGTGCATTATATTTGTACATAATGATGAGATTTGTAGTTATGTTTTTGTACATGCACACAAGATAACAATATACTTTGGGCAATATCACTCCCTAGCACTTCCCTGTTCCCTTCCCACCTTTCACCATTCCTACTTGTTCCCTTTCTTCTACTGATCTCCCCTTGACTCTTCTATTAATCAATTCAGTAATTTTCTTTTCACTTTAAACTATCTCAGCTTCTATATTTCCCCCTGCTGAATACTGTTGTAGCAATATTCAACCACTTGTTCAGGTTCATTAGCTCTACCTTCACAAAATATTTCCAGTCTAGCCACTTCTGTTCTCTTTCCCTTCTTTAGTTTTAACCATCATTTTTTTTTCCGATGAAGAAGAGTCATCTTAACTAATTTCCTATGTTTCACTCTATCTCTTCTGCAGTCAATTTCCTATAGTCACTTGAGTAATCCATATAAAATATAAATCAAGTTTTACCTTACTTCTGCTTGCAACCTTCAAACCTTTCCTTCTCACATAATAAAATCAAAAATTCTTTACTATGGTTACAAGGCCACCATAATATGGCCTTTGCCTACTTCTCTAAATCACTTAACTATTTGTTTGTTACCAAACAACTTGAGAACTCAGTGCCTTACAACAACATTCATTATCATTATGTGTCTGGAACTTAGCTAGGAGTGACTGATCCAGACTGGGCTCAACAAGGATTGGTTCACTGGATGGCTCTGTTCCTACAAGGACCAGAAGGTTCTAGAGTAAGCTAGTCTTCTCATAGCAGTGACATATATGTGAAAGAATGAGAATAAACAGGTAAGGCTTCTTTAGAGTCAGACACGGAACAGGCATGTTGTCACTCTACCTTGTTCTGTTGCTCAAAGAGAATCACATGAATAAATGTAAAGTCAAGACTAGGAAAATATACTATTCTCCTTTAGGGAAAGGAGCCGTGATATCATATGGCAAAGAATGTGCGCACAGGAAAGTTTAATGATGATAACCAGCATTGTAGTACATCGAATATTTTAATCCAATTTCCTAATTTCTTCCTTTTGCTTCCTCGGCTGTAAGGCACAATTGCCAATCAAGCTAGCATTTCAAAGCCTCTGGACTTATGATTCCTTGTACTTAGCTTATTACATGACTTTTGTGTGTGTGTGTGTGTGTGTGTGTGTGTTGCTCAGGTCTCTGCTAAAATATTGTATCCCTAAAGTCTCCCATGACCAGGGGACAGAAAACCGTAGTCTATGGAGCAATTCTTGCTCACTGCCTACTTTTATAAATAAAATTTTATTAGAATACAATCATGTCTGCTCATTCACTTATCACCTGTGACAGCTTTTACATTATTATGGCAGAGCTAAGAAGTTCCAAAATGTTTAAAATATTTACTATCATTTCCCTTCCAGAAATAGTGTAAAGACCCCCTGCTCTATTTCATTGTCATGCTTTATTTTCTTCTGAATGCTTGTTGCTTTTTTGACACTACATGATAATTATTTATCTCTTTGTGATTGAGTTTTGTCACGGGAGGGATTATGTCATGCTTACTGCTGCATTGCTAGTCCCAGGAATGTGCAGGAGAAATTTTTGAAAATAGAATTATGTCCTCATCTCCTTTAAGTCTTTGCGTAAATGTCACTTTCCCAGTGAGACCTTCCCTGAAAACCTTGAAACGCCCATAGGCCTCGTTCTCTGTCCTACATTTAAAAAAAAAACTGTATAGAACTTACTGCCTTCTTCCACACAACTTAAGTTTCTTAACAATTTTATTGTTTATTGGCTGTCTCCCTTTGCAAGAATGTAAATGTCACAGAAGCAGAGATCTTTGAAATGTTGACTTGGTACAGTGCCTGCCTGCCATGTAAGACATGCTCAATAAATATTTGTTGAATGATTGAGCAAACAAAAATCACTTCTTAAGAATCCAATTTTTTTAAAAAAAAACTTTTAAATTTAGAAAATAAACTAAATGATAGGAGATAATCAGTGTTTAGGGGATCCTTGAGAAAAGTCTCTAAATGACACTCAAGTCCTACAGTGTTCTTACCTAATGAGGTTTCTTTGTCACAGAACAGATGAGCCTAACAGCATACAGGCCAGACATGTCAAGGTTGCTATGACCTTTATTGAATGGCATGCTGCCCATCAGTCTCAAGGGAGAATTGAAACATCAACAAATATCCTGCTTAATTTAAAGCCCTCTATTTAGACATCCTGCCTACTAGCTCACTTCAATATGCATAATTCAATAGAGAGGGAGAAAGTTTCTTCTGTATTCTAAGTAAGGGAGAAGAAAACTAGTTGGATTTCACCTTGGATCCCAAATATGTGCCTCCAGGGAAATAAGAATAGTCTCCTTCCCTCTAGAATATTAGTTGGGTCCTGAGAGTAGCTTGTCTGTCTCCTGTTGTCTCACTCCTGATTCTCAGAGTAATCAGTGTCAACCATAGGTGAAGACTATTCATAATATCAATATGATTTCCTTTAGGAAACTGGAAACCCTGCAGGAAATACCATGTGTTCCCAGGTGAGTTGGAGTGAAAAGTTGATTCTCATCCATTTGTAGAGGCTACAGGTAAGACACATTTTGGGGACAGGAGTAGCTGCTTAGCATCTAGATGGCCTATGGATTCTGCCCATTTCCCAGGGTGAAAGAAGGAGCTATATAAGTTCTCCTGTCATGTAGTCTAGTAGAACAAATAGGTGTTGGGTAGGAAATTTTTGAAAGTAGATTATTATTACACACTATAGCAGGTGCTGGAAATGCCCTTGCTCTTACAACTTAGAGGTATAGAAACCCAACTTCCAACTGCCAGCACCAGCTCTTCTTTGCCTGAGGGTTTTCTCTTGCTTTTGGAGATTGTGTGGCCACTGGCAATGACCAGCAGTACAAGGGAAATAACAATCCCCAAGAGTAGCCCTTAGCCAATGACTAACAGGAGTTGGTGCATAAATACCACAGCTCCTTCACCCATCCAGTGGGTTGACTCTGGAATGAATGTTTTACATGGACTCCCAGAGTTTTTCCAGTGAAATAAAGCAACAGTTACAGGCAGTGGTGACTGGATTGAGAATGTGACACAGGCTGGCTCTCTTTACTTCCTACTCTTACTTCTCTCATACCCACCTGGGATTTTTTTTCATCTTCTATATAAATCTATTTGTGCTCAAATTCTTGGGTCAAGTCTGGCTCTGGGGAAATCCAAACTAGAAAACATGCCTAACCAATTTGTACTCATCATTAGTTCTGAGGCTTAGCTTAAATTTTATTTTTGTTTCAGATATTATGGGAAATATGTTCACTTTGAAAAGTCATGTTTCCTTCATTAGGAAAAAGATGAAACCTATGGAAGCATTTGGCATTAACTTCTCTAGTAACTTTATTGTCCTTGGTTACAAATGGGCATGTCCTTAAGACTTGAAAGAATGAACAAAATATCTATAGATGTATTTTTTATATTTTATGTGTAATAAAATACTTTTAAATGTGTTCTTCTAAAAAATCCAAGACCTTAATTTAAAAATGAAAACTATTTAAATAGTATAAGGTTTATGAAGTGACTTATTTAAGGTCTCAGTGCTAACTGGCTTTGGAGATGAAACCATGAATTTAATTCAGATAGTTCTTAAAATTCATATTATTTGATGTCTAATTGAGTGCTTTATATTCATCCTCTCCTTTAGGCTTTTCCAGTTGTGCCTGTTTTGACTATTTTTTATAAAGTGTGTATTTCTGGAATATATGGGGAAAATTGTATTTCCCTGAAAATAGAGACAGGAAGGTACTAGCTCTGTAACTTGGAAGAGCCTCTTTTTGATGACTTGTTACCTGAATAACTAGGGTTATTCCTTTCAGGGAAAAGGAAATGTCCTTACCTTCTCTGTCTGCCAATTTCTGCAGCCACCAGCTGTCATAGGCATCCCCGTGTTGTAGCAGAACTAATGACTTGCCTCCTGGGACTTGGGAGAGACTCCTCTTACCACCCTGTGAAAGTGAAAATGATTGATATGCTTCTGTATTATAGCTCTGTCCCTATATCATACCCAGTGTGTGTGCTTTTCCAAAGACACTCTTGACTTCCTATCCCTCAGGCCTTGGAACAGTGACACCACTAACCCATAAGTGTAGGTGTGCCCTTTCCTGCAATCACAAAGCCTTACCACTGCTGTGTGGCCTTGCCTAGCAACACCTCAGGTGGCCTCAGCCTCCTGCAAGAGCCGGGTTTGGGCTTCATTCAGAAAGGCTCTATCACTGTTAGGTTGTCCATCAAGAACCTCAGACAAGCTGGTGCACTTGGGGCTGATCTACAGATCTCACAGAGTTCCCAGTGTACTGGCTAACACAAACCAGGAGTGTCATCAACAGGGATTTTGAATTAAAGATGGTTTCTGGTTGATAATTCTTTGAACAAAACATACAGCAGAACTATTTTGCCCATTCTAGAGACTCAACTAAATGACTTTCCTAGAATTACTTAGATTTGAAAAACAAAACAAAAACAAAAACAAAAACAAAAACCAAACAAAACCCCCCAAATCTGGCTCCTGATTTCATTTCACCCTGACATTTTTACTGTCCCATGCCTGCTTCTGTTTTCTCCCCCTCCCCCAGTTTTTCTGTAAGGAGATGCATTATGGTTAATTTCCTCCTAAAGAATAATTCATCTAGGGCAGTAGATGCTGCATACATCTGCAAAGCTCTTAAGTATCTCATGCATTATGTGGCCCAAATGGCTACATTAGGAAAAAAAATCCCAATTAGTGAAATTTAAATATGGAATTTCTTTGAATAGCATTTCTCCTTTCATATGTTACAGCATCCTGATCAATGGCACCGAAAAGCAAGAGGTTTTTCGTATTGCTATATATTTTTATTTCCCTCCAAATATCAATGCCACATCAACTGTTAATCTGAAAAACCTCATTTAATGTCAGCTTGCTCACAGTTATGAAAATTCAGGTAATGTATTCCTGTTACTAATTGTATTTGAGAAAGTGTTATTAATTTCATATATCAAGTTCGTAGTGGCCATCTGTTCCCTCCGAACTGCTGCGTCTCCCTCCATCTGCCCTGTTTTTCTTCTGCTAATCGGGTGGCAAGGGCTCAGATGATCGGGAAGTTTCTCTCTGACTTTTGATTTGTCACTCATCATCAAGCCAGCTGTGCATTTGTAACAGACTCCTCCGACGGGTGGTGGTGAATTTAAATCTGTCTGGTTTTCTTTCTATTTTTTTTAATAAAACTTTTTTGTCAAAAAAATGTTTAAAGGAAGCCAGATTGTATTTTCTACACTGTAAAATGTGCTTTGCTGCCACTAATTTGGCTGCATCTGCACTCTCATGAATATAGATGAAGGTACATGGCCAGGATATTATTAGGGACTGCAGCGAGCAGGGAAGAATTTTAAATGTGGCAAGATACCATAGTTTAGATTTCTGAGAACATTAGGACAAACTAACGTGAAACTGCTGACATTTGCTAGCTTTAAGTTCAAGATGAGTTTTTGAATCTTAACCACAAAGATTCTTCTTTGAATATTTTTGCATGTGTGTGGCTGGGTAGGGGAGAGGGGTTATGAGAAGGATTCTGGGAAAACATAAAATCAGAATGTTTTCATACCAAATTTCTTCACCTTTTCTTGTATAGACTATGGAGTCAATGTGCAAGTGGTTTGTTTGAGTTTATGTGTCATAATCGAGCAAGTAGACCACGGCAGTATCCATCATTATGACTTTCCAAGTAAGTTGGACTCACCCTGGGGATAACATTAAGATTACAGATCTTAGGACTTAAAGGAGGAACCTAGGATATGAGCTACTAGCATCCTGATCAATGGCACTAATCATTGGGTGTTGTTTATGGTATATTTTTGAGTGGTAATAACAGAGTAAATCTTTAACACAGTAAATCTTTCCTGAAATGTCATTCACTTTTTCTGATAAGTCTTTATTTTCCCAAAGTGCACTAGATAATAACACACTCAGATATTGATGATGATTAAACAAGTTTTATTTGCCTTACGAATGATTTCAGTGTAACTTGATATGAGAAAATATCCAACCCATTTTCAATAAACATGTGATGAGACTGCACTTTTAAGAACTCAGATGAAATCAAAATAGTGGAACAATAACTGTCTCCAAGAAAGTAACAATTGTCTGTAGAATGTGCTAAAGCACTATATTTCCAGGAATAGCTATTAATAATCAATGACAACAACTGCCAGATAGAAATATGTACAAATCTTCATAAGAATAAACATTATGAATTATGTTATCTCTTAAACAAGCAAAGATTTCTAATATTCACTACATATCTAACCGTTTAATATTTGTTTACATTAAAAAGTGAAATTTTCCCAGCTAAACCCATGAAAATAAGAGAGTACAAGGGTGGTCACCAGGGCTACTGGGAGAGGGGATTTCAAGATGTAGGTTGGAAGACACAAAATTTTAGTTTGACAGGAAGAAGAAGTTTAGGTGATTATATATCAAGGTAGCTCTAGATAATAACAGTATATTCATAAATTATTTATATGAAAATTTCCAAGAGTGGATTCTAAGTGTTAGTTCCCATCATAAAGAATGATAAGTATGTAAAGTATTGCATATGCTTGATTTAACCAAGCCACAATGTACACAAGTATCAGAATGTCATGTTGTACACTACTAATACATAATTTTAATTGGTCAATTTAGAAAAGTGAAATTATTTTTCTTGTTTTATTCACTTCTCATAATTATAGCTCTTCTGTAACTGAGGACTGTCACCTTGGCTTTTGGAAACATGAAACTGTCCCAGATGGTATTGTTTTAAAAAAAATCTGAGAATTTTACATTTTTTTTTTTTTTAGAGAGAGAGAGAGAGAGAGAGAGAGAGAGAGAGAGAGAGAATTTTAATATTCATTTTTTAGTTCTCGGCGGACACAACATCTTTGTTGGTATGTGGTGCTGAGGATCGAACCCGGGCCACACACATGCCAGGCGAGCGTGCTACCACTTGAGCCACATCCCCAGCCCAGAATTTTACATTTTAAAGTGTAAAAAGCCTATGTCATAATGCCTGTAATGGGTTGAATCAGTTGAACTGTATGCCCTAAAATGATATGTGGAAGTTCTAATCCCTGATAACTGTTAACATACCCCTATTCAGAAACAGGGGCTTTGCACATGTCATCAGGTTAAGATGAGGTCATACTGGATTAGGGTGGCCTGATCCAATGGAAGGGGTGTCTTGCGTGGAGTACTAAAGATACCCAAAGACACATAGGAAGAACCTCAGGTGATGAGGGAATCAAAGACTATGTGATACATCTACATTCAAGGAGCACCTAGGATTGCTAGAAGCCAGGAAAGACACAGACAGGGAAGCTTCCCTAGAGCTTTGAGAAAAATCTGAGCCCTGCTGATGCCTTGATGTCAGACCTCTAGCCTTCAGAACTGGGAGAAAACATGTCTCTGTTGTAAGCCACCAAGTCTGTGGTAATTTGCTACTAAAGCCCCAGGAAACTGATAAGATACCCTGATGCAACTTAAGAAATAAAAAGAATCTTGACGGATTATTATTATTTTTTTAATTCTCAACATAGGACATCAATAGTCTTCATGTTTCTCAATGTCATAAAGCAGAGCACCCAGTGACATTTAAAAGGTTAATAAATAGTTTACTCTATTACAAATTTTATTATAAAAACAAAATAAGCCTGTAACTGTCAGATGTTTTCAAACTACCATAGTTAATGATATGAGAAAAATGACAAAGGGAATACTAAATGTAAATTATTTCAAGGAACTGCAAGAACTCAATGATCGTATCTCCTTTAACCATCTTTTATTGGAAAATCATGTCCCTGTTTTCTCCCAAGGGTTTTACTCTCTTATTAGGGATGCTGCTACCAAACCAGAATCAGGATCTACTTCTGTTTTTTACTTCTTCTCTTGATATCATGGATTCATTTATGAAAACCCACATTTTGCATCTGTTTTTCTATTTAGAAACATCTGAGATCCCAACATGTGACCTCCTCAAGAGAATTCTATTTCCCAAGATGTCCAGATCTGTAAGAATTTTTTTTTTTAAAGAGTTAAAATTTAAACTAAGCATACTGGTTTTCTCATGATGATGCCTGTTCCTCAGTTCTTTCTACATTCATCAAAAAAAAAAAAAAATCCCCAAAGATTGTGATGGCCTCTTTCCTTTATCATTGTTGAGATCTTGATGATGTTTTCTGTTGCAGACTAGCTCATGTCAGTGTAACAAAATATCTGAGACTTGGTACTTTATTAAGAAAAGAGGTTTATTAGCTCACAGTTCTGGCGGTCTAAGACCATGGTATCAACATCTGCTCAGCTTCTGGTAAGGGCCTTGCAATGTATAATATCATGGCAGACAAGCATAAAGGGGCAGTAGGTATGTAGGAAAGATCATAGTGCCAAAGAGGAGGCAAGAGATAACCTGGGGAAGCTGAACTTTCTTTATAACAATCTGCTCTGGTAATTAACCGACTCTCAGAGGAACTACATGAATTTCTTCATGAAAGTGAATCCCTCATTACCCAGAACACCTCTTGAAGTACTCACCACCTCTCAACACTCTCAAGACCATGTCTCAACATGAATTTCAAACCACAGTATTTTTCAACTCATTTAAATCAGCTTTTGATTTATGTCAATCCTCAGTATTTCTAAAACATGGTATTCTTTTTCCTAAATGCTCAACTTTCTATGCAACCTTGCTAATCAAAGGATGGTACAGGGACCAATCACATCAGTGTCACCTGGAGGTTTGTTAAAAATGTAGACTTTCAGCCCCCCGGATCAAAACAGCAATACCAGAAGGTTCTGCATGTGATTTGATTGTACATTAAAGACTGAGAATTAGTGCTATAACACACATTATTGCTTTTCCCTGAAAATTTCCAAAGCAATGTCGTATGATACAACTGCGTTCTGGGACACACAATGCCTACTCAGGACATGCCTATTTCTCCTTTGATAGTAGTATCAATGATATAAATCTCCCTCTTTATGTAAATCAAAATCCTTGACTATTTACAGAATTTGTGCATGAAGGAAAAGGGTAGGAAAAAGACCCCAGAGGATAGGTACCTGCCATAGTATTACCAATGGTGCTTTCTTAATATACCATGTTCGCTTATACTAAGGCCTTGTAACATCATTAATGATATTAATAGAATATACATTAACAATGCAGAAGGGAAGACCGGGCCCATTTAAGTGATAGTTCTATTTCCTTTCCCTAGGTAGATAATGAAGTAGATTCACTTTTCCCATGACACTGGGCTGCCTGATATTTTGCTGTGTTACATGACGTGCTTCAGCATGACTAATACATCCCAGCTGGTCTCAACAGCAGGAAAATGTGTCGAGGGGGGAAGGGGTTGACATGGTTAGGAAGTCACGCATGCGCAAGCAGAGGAGGATCTGTTGTGTCTATGATTAGAGTTGGGGGTGGGAACTCTAGAGGGGGGCGAGAAGAAAGAATGAATGGAAAGGGGGAAAATGAGGAAATCCCAGGAGTTCTGGGGACTTGAAATTTTTCAAGCTGTCATTTACCTTTGCAAAGTTGTGGTTGGTGACTGTGTTTACAGGCTGTGGATCTGTAAACAGCACATGTGCAAACCGTGAGCTATTGTTTTGAAAATGACAGTATGGCCAATAATTTCAATTTGAGTGTTTAAGCGTGAACCAGATGACGCTATGCTTTATTTAAAACTGGGTGTGTATCATGGAGGGTGGAAACTTGTGCTTCTCAAACACTTTCATATTGTGCAGTGTGCCATATGTTGCCTGCTTTCAGGTTTTTAAAGTGATTGCCTAGTGCCTAAAGGTAGCTTGTCTCAAGATTATAATCCACATTTTGCTTGAGGGCAGCAATGAACCCATTAATTTAACAGCACACTAATGGGATTGTTATAAAGGTGTTAATTCTATTCAATATTCCTTAAGGATTATGTGGAATGATAGTTTGATATGAAAGGAAAGGGGAAGAGAATCAATATAAAAGGTATGAGGCCACACACAAGATTGAGCCAATGTATTTTTTAAAAAAAATACATTTTAAAACAGTTAAATTTGTCAGCTAGATCAAATTATTTTTTTTGTAACTTAAAAATTTTTTCATAAAATTTTAAACTGCAAAGTAAATCACCCCTATTTCACAGTTTTAGATGGAAACTAGTTTCTTGCCCCTTATTTATTTTCCAGAAAGACAAAAAAGCATGTTAACATTTGCTGTGACTTATCCCAGTTATATATTCATGAAAGTTGTTGGCTGTATATTCTTAGCTGAATATTTAATTTTGATATGAATTGGGTCAGTCATTGAATAAAAGACCCCTGTCCTCTTACTTGTGAAAATGAGTGTCTGATATTCAGCTGACTGGCACTAGCTCTGAAATAACATCCATTGGTTAAGTGCTCTGGTCCTCTGCATGTGAGACTTGGTTCCGTGTAGTGAAGATGTGAACCAGCAGGTAAAGCCTTCCTCATGACTTGATAAAGGTCTCATGACTTGATAAAGGTCCCATGACTCTGTTTTTCCTTAGAGAAATGTTTCTCTAATCATTGGGACTCCAAGGACTGAACTCCTATATAATTGCTTACCTCGGGCTGGTTTTGCTCCTGAGATTCCAGCTCCGTCTATCAGAGGCAGACAAGGGCACTCTTGCCATACTTTCATGTTACTAAGTAGTCACCTGAAATACTATTACCACTTAATTCCCTTAATACTAGTATCCATGTTAAACTAATATCTTCTTTTTTTAAAAAAAACTGGCAATTTATAACAGGATTTCTTAACAGGTAATAACTAGATTTATTTTAAAAGCCCTTTCTTGTTAGCATAAAAAAAAACAAAACCCAGCCATGACAGAAGATTAGGTTTCCCCCTAGGCGGGATTCAGAGGGTTTCTCCTTTGTGCTTGGCTCTCTGCTTTTGTAAGATGTGATCAGCAGCCTGTATTTGGAGGCCTGGGAGGGAAGAGATTAAGTTCTCCTCAGCTGGCCGTCTGAGGGTGTGGCTCTTTAACATTTTGGCTAACAGATGGTGACAAACCAACAGGTGCACCCAGATCACTGCCCCAAGCCTTTTACATCTGCTGGGTGCACAAACAGTGCAGTCCTTGCAGTTTCCCCCACGCCAGCTGGGGCCTTGGCTGCTACCAAGCATGGCCCCTGCAAGGTGCAGAGAGATGGAGGCCGGTGACCTTCAACTATTAACCTACTGATATCATGTGCTTTAGAGGATAAGCAGGGCAAGAATGCTTTGATCTGAATATTACACAGTGCAAGGAGAGACAAAGGGTGCAAGACCCTGAGGTGAAGTGAGGAAATGGGAGGCAGTTTTGCTAATATAATATGCTTTTCAGGAGTTGGCAGCTTCTCTCATCAGGGCCAGTGATTTTCAGTTTCAGCCAGGATATCAGCCTGAATTTGTAGCCATCCTGGAAAACTGTTGGGTGGTCTAAAAACACCAAAGATTAACATTCCAGAGTATCCTTGAGACAATTCACTTTGCTACAACTAAACTTTTCTATGTGCTGGTTGTATACAATGACTCCAGGAATCATTTGACTGTATCCTTAAAATGAGAGGGAGGACACTATTATTTCCATTGTACAGTGGAGGAAACATGGCCCAGAGAGGCTAAATAATTTGCAATTTAAAAAAGAGCAGAGTCAGTGCTTATCAATTCAACATAATATAAACACATGTTTATTGAAAGGCTACTATGTGCCAGGAACAAGCCTGTAAGCCAAGTGTCCAAACCAAGTTGGCCTGACTCTGCAGCTCTTTCGTTTGTCAGCTGTGCAGAATAGTCAAGATCAACTTACTATGGACTGCTCTCTATTTGAAGACAGAGAGAATGGAAAATGTCTTGAAGTCACTAGAAGTTGCAATTTCACATGTTAACCCTACCTTGAAAGGTTTGCATTTTCCATTTGCTTGCTTTTTGAGTCTGATTATCCAGTTCCTTATGTCACATTAAAGAGACCATGTCCCCATGCTATTTCACTAATCCTCATCATTTGCCTTATTTAAAGCCTAGAATTTTAAAACTTAAGAAATCTCTGGCCTATGCCAAGGAAGGAAGGAAGGAAGGAAGGAAGGAAGGAAGGAAGGAAGGAAGGAAGGAAGGAAGGAAGGAAGGAAGGAAGGAAATTACTCACAGAACTTTTTCCAGTGGTCCTATAACTGTAGCATGAAACAGGAAGAGAAATTGGAATTCCCTGAATTCCTACCCTCTATTCAAATCTATTTTTTTTCCAGCTCAAGATTGCCTCATTGTCATTTCCTTGTGTTTGAAACTCATCTCTCTAAAGAATTTCAGGCAATAGTTGTCCCAGGCTGACTGCCATTTCCTGTCTTAGCCATCAGTGTAGGACCTTAGGCTGCAAAGTAAGGAGCTAATACAGTAGGAACCCTTTTAATCATGCTGGGGATGCAGCTACTAACCTCAGTAGCCTAACAGATTTGAGCTGAAGAGGAAAATTGAAAAAGACAACAGAGCAGGTTGACATAGGAAGAGAAAGATTGCCTTAGAGTAGCAGTCCGGAAAACTTGAGGTTACCTAAAAAGACTATATCCCAGGGCTGACTGGCAACAAGCAGCTAGTTAGGACCAGGGTCAAGGTCCTGACCTTAAATTTCCACAAACTCCTAATTAATTCCAGTCACAGCAGGAACAATACTAAGTACCCCTGACATACAACTGCCTAGATCCTAATTTGTTGAAGAATTAGGGAAAGTCTAAGTGTGAGCTGGTATATAAATCATGATGTGTGAAAGATATTGAAAGCCAGAAAATCAGGAGGACAGAAGCAGGGTATCAGGGGGCTGGTAGCCACAGTGGTCACAACCCCTCCACAGTCACCTGACAGAGTGCACAACTTCAGAGATGCTGATCAGCTGCATGAGTTTGGGGCTATTGTCCATCATGGTGGAATTCTTGGCACCAAGTAGAGGTCAATATATGCATTAAATGAATAAATTTATAATAGTGTTCTGGTTTTAAGTTTAAAAAAAAGTATGGCTCTTTCAACCCCAAATGTTTAGTTCCCATAGGATTTTCAAAACAGTGGTCATAGTGGCAGGTTGATAAAAGTTTATAGTAACCAATATCTGCTGTTCCAGAATCACCAGAAATGAACTCTTGGTATTCAAGAGACAAATATGAGTCAAAATAGTGGTTTCATTCAATAAGAAAATATTGTCTAAATATAATTGCTGCTATTTTGTGCTCTTTTGCTTCTATCCTTTGAAAGGACTGAGGAGTTGGAGATCATTGTTTAAATAACGCATGACATGATCCATCTATAATTGATTTCAAGGGACAAAAAGTTAGTGTGAACCTCATATGTCAAATTTGAGTGTTACTTTAGCATAGCCCACATATTAGTAAACTACACTACAGACACTAGTGATTTCAACATCTCTATGAACATCCCAAACAATGTCAAGTTATTTGTCCAATCACAAATGACTCCTGTATTTACCCACTTTATTCCTTGACACCTGGAAAACTTCATTGTTTGAGCTGGGGAAAGACCTCCCACAGCCCCTCCCCAGCCTCAGGTTGCCTGGGATGTTTTGGTGTGTGCGTGTTGACAGATGCTTTTCAGCCTGGTGGGTTTTTCAAGTGTAGTGGAATGGAAAACTCAGTTACTCTTGAATCAAACTAAATAGTTATCTATCAAACTGTGAGTCCCTCTCTGCTCTGTGGGCATATTTAAAATTAGGAAGAGCACAGCAGCCACTTGTCTTCCTGAACACAGCGACTCGCCTTGGGCCACACAAGAGCAGCCAGGCACGTTGCCAGCTCCAATGGTGCCGGCGGGTTCCAGGGTGTAGACTCAGGGAGTCTCATTTTGAGTGTTAGATGGATCTTTGAGCAGTGCACATCGGCATAAACCGCAAAAAGATCCCCACAACAGTATTAACCCCACAGCTAAGATTAGCCAAGAATGTTTTTGATCTTCACAGTCATAATCTGCTCCTCAGGTGAAAACTGAGTACCAAATGCCAGGACACTGTGAGAACAGGTGTACCAACCTCTACCTGGGACTTGGGGAGGGGAAGTAATGAGCAAAGAATGGCCAACTCCGAAGTTCCCAGGTAAGCCAGCTCTTAAACAAGTGTATGTGGACTTATGGAGCTTGAAAATGGCCTCTTTGGCATGCTGCCTACAACGCAATTTCACATAAAGCAGTGCTTCATAAAATACCTGGAGCACGATCCCCCAAGATGCCCCATGCAAAAGCCATATACCATACCCCACGATACTCCAGGATTATATGAAAGACATAGGCGCATGCTGTCATAAAACACTCTGTTTAACACAAAGCTTCTCTAACTCTTTGACCATAAAACTATTTTTGTGCAGTTACCTTTTAACATATTTCAAAATAGTTTTCAGTTGTGTGCCCTTTGGGAAACAGATCTAAGTGGGCACTCCAATATAGCTAGCATCTTACAGAGAAACCAATTGTAGCATTTCTGAGACTATGAAGGGTAAATTTAAACAGAAGTTGTGACCTCTTCTTGGGCATTGGAACAATATCCTGCTTCCCATTCCACTAACCTTCATAACTGAGGCATTGTTTATGTTGATATTAGCTTGGATCAAAATTTTATATATATATATATATTTTTTTCTCATCTATTTTATTGCCCATTGCAATAAAATACTTCTATTGAAACACTTGAATTTTTAGTTACTGGTCTTAATTACACGGAGAGCTGCCCCATTAGAATGCAGTAGACTCCTTGTATAAGAACTGTGAATATGATAGTAAAGATCCTTTCTGTTTGAGAAAGTATAAATTGACCCAAGTTCTTATTAGTACTACCAGAACCCAAGGGAGTGTGAGAAGCCACAGAGGAGAATGTGTTGATCTAAGCGGGAGATTTTTTTTCTTTCACCAGTGTCCCTGTTATTGCTGTTGTGCAAGCCAACTGCTCACCTTCATGTGGCCCACCTACAGGTTGGCTTCATGGGTGTTTTACCTGAGCAGTTTCCCAGAGCCCACACTTAGCAGGACCCTAGGTTTAGTTTAATGCTCTGCTGCTGCCCAATTGAAAATCTTAATGATTTTTTAATAAGGGTGCTAATTTTCATTTTTCACAGGGTCCTGCAAATTTTATAGTTGGTCTTACCCACCTGGGGAAGGTGAGCCTATTTTTTGGTATCATTTCTCAGAAGGGATGGTAGATTGGCCTATTCCAGCATATCATCTGCAGTTGTCACTTCAATTTATCAGTTTAAATGCCTTTGGTAGCAAAAATCTAAAGTTATCTGAAGACGCCATTGTGCAAAGTCATGAAAATATGGAATTTGGAGTCAGAGAAAAGTAGGTTCATAGCATACACATTTATGGAGGTTACATCTGAGCACCACTACCCAGCTTCTCTGGGCTTCATCTTTGAGGACACTCAGGATGTCTCTACAGTTCCTGCTCTACAGAGGAGCTTGTAAACACAGTCAAGGGACAAAGTGGCGCTGAACTAAACCCCTTGCTGCTTTTCCTGAGCCATCTGTCCCAGCACATGCATTTGTAATTTGCACAAAGGTGCTGTAGAGACTGTGGAGCCCTTCTCAGCTTTCTTATTTTTGAAAATGGGAAGAGTGTTTGCTGGATACAAAGATTAAGATAACATACAAAGTGTCTGGTAAAGGAGTCACTCAAATCAGGTAAATCCCTTTCCAAATAATAGGTGTTCTCATTCTTTTTTTCGGATCCTCTTTTGCTGGGAACTCCATTTTTTCCCTAATTTTTAAATTTTACTTATTTTAGTTAGTTCTATATGACAGCAGAATGCAATTGAATTCATATTACACAAATAGAGCACAATTTTTTATGTCTCTGGTTGAACGCATAGTAGAGTCAACACCATTCATGTTTTTATGCATGTACTTAGGGTAATGGGTAATGATGTCCATCTCATTCCACCATATTTCCTACCCCCATACACATCCATTTCCTTCCTTCCCCTTTGTCCTATCTAAAGTTTGTCTATTCCTTCCATGCTCCCCGTTATCCCCATTATGAATCGGCATCCCTATATTAGAGAAGACATTCGGCATTTGGGTTTGGGGATTGGCTTACTTCACTTAGCATTATATTCTCCAACTCCATCCACTTACCTGAAAATGCCATGATTGCATTCTCTTTTAATGCTGAGTAATATTCCATTGTGTATATATACTACCCTTTCTTTATCCACTTATCTACTGAAGAGTATCTAGGTTGAATCCATAATTTAGCTATTGTGAATTGTGCTGCTATAAATGTTGATGTGGCTGTGTTCCTGTACTATGCTGTTGTTGTTAAGTCCTGTGGGTATGAACCGAGGCGTGGGATAGCTGGGTCAAATGGTGATTCCATCCCAAGTTTTCCAAGGACACTGTATACTGTTTTCCAGATTGATTGCACCAATTTTCAGTTGCACTAGCAATGTAGGAGTATGCCTTTTCCCCCACATCCTTGCAAACACTTATTGTTGTTTGCATTCTTAATAGCTGCCATTCTGACTGGAGTGAGATGAAATCTCAGAGTAGTTTTGATTTGCATTTCTTTAATTGCTAGAGAAGTTGAACATATTTTTATATATTTGTTGACTGACTGCATATCCTCTTCTGAGAAGTGTCTGTTAAATTCCTTGGCCCATTTATTGATTGAATTGTTTGTTTTATTGGTGTTAAGATTTTTGAGTTCTTTATATATCCTGGAGATTAGTGCTCTATCTGTTGTGCATGTGGTAAAACTTTTCTCCCATTCTGTAGACTCTCTATTCACTCCACTGTTTGTTTCTTTTGCTGATAAAAAGCTTTTTAGTCTGAATCCATCCCATTTATTGATTCTTGATTATAATTCTTGTGCTACAGGAGTCTTATTAAGGAAGTAGGGCCTAACCCAACATGATGAAGATTTGGCCTACTTTTTCTTATATTAAGTGTAGGGTCTCTGGTTTAATTCCTAGATTCTTGATCCACTTTGAGTTGAGTTTTGTGCATGGTGAGAGATAGGGGCTTAATTTCATTTTGTTGCATATGGATTTCAAGTTTTCCCAGCATCATTTGTTGAAGATGCTATCTTTTCTCCAATATAGGTTCTTGGCACCTTGTTTAATATAAAATAACTGTAATTATGTGGATTAGTCTCTTGTGTCCTCTATTCTGTACCATTGGTCTACCAGTATATTTTGGTGCCAACACCATGCTGTTTTTGTTACTATTGCTTTGCAGTATAGCTTAAGGCCTGGTATACTGATGCCACCTATTTCACTCTTCTTAATGAGGATTTCTTTAGCTATTCTGTGTCTCTTATTTTTCCAGATAAATTTCATGACTGCTTTTTCTATTTCTATGAGAAATGTCATTGGGATTTTGATTGGGATTGCATTAAATCTGTATAGTTATTTTGATAATATGGTCATTTTGAATATATTAATTCTGCCTATCCAAGAACAAGGGAGATCTTTCAGTCTTGTAAGGTCTTCTTTAATTTCTTTCTTTAGTGTTTTGTAGTTTTTGTTGTAGAGGTCTTTCATCTCTTTAATTAAGTTGATTCCCAAGTTTTTTTTTTTTTGAGGCTATTTTAAATGGGGTAGTTTTCCTCATTTCTCTTTCAGAGGATTTGTCATTGATATACAGATGCCTTTGATTTATGGGTGTTGATTTTATATCCTGATACCTTGCATGAATTCATTCACTAGTTCTAGAAGTTTTGGGTGGAATATTTTGGGTCTTCTATGTATAGAATCATATTGATGGCAAATAGTGCTAATTTTAATTCTTTTCCTATCTGTATCCCTTTAATTTCTTTCAGTTGTCTAATTGCTCTGGATAGTGTTTCATGAACTATGTTAAATAGAAGTGGTAAAAGAGAATATCCCTGTTTTGTTCCAGTTTTTGGAAAAAAATGCTTTAAATTTTTCTCCATTTAGCATAGATAGATTTTACAATGTTGAGATATGTCCCTGTTATCCTTAGTTTTTCTAGTGTTTTGAACATAAAGGGGTCCTGTATTTTGTCAATTCTTTTTCTACATCTATTGAGATGATCATATGGTTCTTAACTTTAAATATATTGATGTGATGAATTACATTTATTGATTTTCATATGTTGAATCAACGTTGTATCTCTGGGATGAACCCAGCTTGATCTTGGTGCACAATCTTTTTGATATGTTTTTGTATTCAATTTGCCAGAATTTTATAGAGAATTTTTGCATCTATATTCACTAGAGATATTGGTCTGAAGTTTTCTTTCTTTGATGTGTCTTTGCCTGATTTTGGAATCATGGTGATATTGGCTTCATAGAATGAGTTTGCAAGTGTTCCTTTTTTTTTTCTATTTCATGAAATAATTTGAGAAGTATTAGTATTAGTTCTTCTTTAAAGGTCTTGTGGAACTCAGCTGTGTATCCATCCAGCCCTGGACTTTTCTTAGGTTAGTAGGTTAGTAGGCTTCTAAAGGCGTCTTCCATTTCATTGCTTGAAATTATTCTGTTTAAATCATGTATATCATCCTTTTGAGCAAATCAGGTGTTTCTAGAAATTTGTGGAGGCCTTTGGTATTTTCTATTTTATTATAGTAAAAATTTTCAAAATAATTTCTAATTATCTTCTGTATTTCTGTAGTGTCGGTCATGATATATCCTTTTTCGTCATGAATGTTAGTAATTTGAGTTTTCTCTCTCCTTTTCATTAGCATGGCTAAAGGTTTATCAATTTTGTTTATTTTGGCAAAGAACCAACTTTTTGTTTTGTCAACTTTTTCAATTGTTTCTTTTGTTTCAATTTCAATGATTTCAGTTCTAATTTTAATTATTTCCTGTCTTCTACTGCTTTTGGTGTTGATTTGTTCTTTTTCTAGGGCTTTGAGATGTAATGTAAAGTCATTTATTTGTTGACTTTTTCTTCTTTTAAGGAATGAACTCCATGTAATGAACCTTCCTCTTAGTACTGCCTTCACAGTATCCCAGAGATTTTGATATGTAGTATCAGTGTTCTAGATTACCTCTAAGAATATTTTAATCTCTTCTTTGATGACTTTTGCAAGCAAATGTTCATTCATTCAGTAGCATATTATTTAGTCTCCAGGTGTTGGAATAGTTTTTATTTTTTATTTTATAATTCATTTCTAATTTCATTCCCTTATGATCTGATTGAATGCAGAGTAGTATCTCTACTTTTTTGTATTTGATAAGAGTTGCGTTGTGGAATAACATATGGTCTATTTTAGAGAAGGATCCATGTGCTGCTGAAAAGAAAATGTATTTACTTGTTGATGGATGAAATATTCTATATATGTCAGTTAAGTCTAAGTTATTGTTTGTTTATTGAGTTCTATAGTTCTTTTGTTCAGCTTTTGTTTGGAAGATCTATCCAGTGGTGAAAGAGGTGTGTTAAAGTCACCCAGAATTGTTGTGTTGTGGTCTATTTGACTCTTGAACTTGAGAAGAGTTTTTTTAATGGATGTAGATATTCCATTGTTTGGGGCATATATATTTATAATTGATATGTCTTGTTTATGTATGATTCCCTTAAGCAGTATGAAATGTCCCTCTTTATCCCCTTTGATTAACTTTGGCTTGAAGTCTACTTTATTTGCTATGAGGATGGAAACCCCTGCTTGCTTCTGCAGTTCATGTGAGTGGTATGATTTTTCCTAACCTTTCCACCTTCAGTCTATGGATTTCTTTTCCTGTGAGATGAGTCTCTTGGAGGCAGCATAATGTTAGTTTTTTTTTTTTTTTTAAATCCAATCTGCCAGTCTATGTCCTTTGATTTGTTAGTTTAGGCCATGAACATTCAGGGTTATTATTGAGATATATTCTATTTCCAGCCATTCTTGTTTATTTTTGGTATTAAACTGACTTGGTTGCTGCTTTGATTAGATTCTCCTTTAGTGCAATACCTCCCTTTGCTGATTTTCATTGTTGTTTTTCATTTCCTCCTTGTGGAATATTTTGCTGAGGATGTTCTGCAGTGCCGGCTTTCTCCTGTAAATTCTTTTAACTTTTGTTTATCATGGAAGGTTTTTGTTTCATCATCAAATCTAAAGTTTAATTTCTCTGGATATAAGCATTCATTTTCTTTCAGAGCTTGGTCTATGTTGTTCCAGGATCTTCTAGCTTTCAGGGTCTGGGTTGAAAAATCTGCAGATATCCTAATTGTTTTGTAATCTGATTCTCTTTATTCATGGCTTTCAAGATTTTCTCCTTATTCAGTATGCTAGGCATTTTCATTATAATGTGTGTTGGTGTGAATCTGTTGTGATTTTGTACATTTGGTGTCCTGTAACCCTCTTATATTTTGTTTTCCAATTCATTCTTCATGTTTGGAAAATTTTATGATATTATTTCATTGAATAGATTGCTCATTCCTTTGGTTGGAACTCTATGCCTTCCTCTATCCCAGTAACTCCTAAATTTGGCCTTTTTATATTATCCCATATTTCTTGAATATTCTTCTTATGGTTTCTTACCATCTTCATTGTGTGACCTACATTCTTTTTAAAGATTATATATTTTCTCTTCATTGTCTGAGGCCTTGTATTCCAAGTGGTCTAATCTGTTGGTGGTGTTTTATATTGAGCCTTTAATTTGGTTTATTGTTTCTTTCATTTCAAGGATTTCTGATTTTTTCCAGAATCTTCATCTCCTTATTGAAGAAATCTTTTGCTTATGTATTTGCTTATGTAACTCTTTGTCAAAATGATCTTTTACTGCCTGTATTTGCTCTCTTATATCATCCTTCAACTCACAGAACATTTTAATTATATACATCCTGAATTCCTTCTATGTCATTTCTACTGTTGTGCTAGCCATGGACTCTAATAATGTAGTATCTTGATTTGTTTGGGGCACCTTTTTCTCTTTTTCTCATATTGTTCATGTGTCTTTCTTTCTAGCACTGTGGATCCTCAGCATTACTGGTTTTTACGCTTTATGCTCATAGTGTCCCTGTAGGGTTCCAATACCACTCCTGCTCAGTTGGTGTACCAAGCTGGGATTTGCCACAACTAAAGATGGCAACGATGGTATCTCAAGATGGAGGCAGCTCCTTTCAGCGATTGAGTTTCAGGTCTGTGTGTGTGTTAGGGGGAGTCAGGCGGTGGTATCTAGCAATGTACTCAAAGATGCAGCTCCAATGAGTGCAGGCTCCGTGCACATTGGTGAGGCTGTCCTGAGCCTGCCTGTGCTCTGTGGGTCTAGGTGTTCTCATTCTTTGAAAAGACAATGAAAATTTCAGCTGATAACTAAATTTTAAGTATGTTATTCAGTTAATTAAATAATGAAGCATACCTGTGTGTGTTTGTCTATTTACTCATGAATAACACAAGTACATCATACATAATAATGTAGGTAAATGTTTTCTGAGACTAAATTCCAATTTCTTTTGACTATCAAGCTTGTGGAAAACCCCTGGCCATCAATCTTGGTATTGTTCTTGTCCTTTGCACTAAAGATTCTTCTAGATCTCTCCCTGATGTCAGTGTGCATCAGAATTGTTATTTCTGTCCCAGATTTTCTGCACTAATTTTAATCAATGCTCAATTCTTTTATCTATATTCATCTGAAGTCTACTTCAGTGCTCTTTATTCTATGTGATATTTTTGTAAAAGCATGAACTCCTGAGGGCCAGGCAGTTCTGAGTTTGAATTTCAGCTTTTATTAGATTCTCAGGACTGCTGTTGCTTACCAAGAACCACATGGCTTAAAACAAACAACAAAAAAAGTGTATTCTCTCACAGTTCTAGAAATCAGAAGTCTAAAATCAGGATGTTGGCAGGTTCTATTTCTCCTAGAGGCTCTGAAGGAGTATCTGTCCCTTGCCTCTTTAGTTTCTGATGTCCAGTTGAAGTCTTTGGCTAGCAGATGCATGACTTTAATTTCTACCTCCATCTTCACCTCACCTTCTCCTCTGTGTCTGGGTCTCAAATTTCTCTCTGCCTTTCTTTTATAAGGACACTTGTCATTGGATTTGGGTCCTAACATAAATCTAGGATAATTCTGCCTTGACATGTCTAAATTACATCTGTAAAGACACTAAATTACATTTTTGCAAAGACTGAAGGATTCATCATCAACACAAATGTATCATACAAGATCTGAGTTTTGATTTGCCTTGTTTTGGGTTATCTGCTTTATCTTCCATGGTGTTAGCATCATGCAGAGGAGGCTTGCTCTCTCTATGTTTTATACTTGTAATTCATCACATCAAAAGGAGGAGGGAGAACATGCCAGCAAAGGTCTAAATGCTCTCTGAAATGACTAAGAAAACATAAAAATTTTATCCTATACCTAATCCACAATGAGTGCATTTCCTGCCCATCCGTGAACCAGTATGGTTGGATCACTTCCACTATAGAATGAATTTGCCTGAGTTAGGTACATAATTCCAAGGGAAGGATGGCACCCTTGCAGCTGATGTGAGTCAGCACTACTGAGTACTAATTTGATAATTTTTGTTCCTCAAGCATAAGTCAGCATCTGGTATGTTATTCTCCAGGATTGTTTAGCAACTCTGCCAGGTACTTGGGTACCAAGGCCAGAATTTTCCCTAATGGAAAAGGAGAGAGGGTCAAGGGAGTTAACAGTACTTTCATGGAGATAACTATAGAGATGAATCATGGAGTCTTAGCTGAGTAAGAAGGAAAGTGATAATGTCACTGACTGAGGTCAGTGATGAAATAGTAGTTTTTATGAACTGAAAGTCTCAGTCAAAGAAATGTTTGAGAGTGATTGGATTTGAAGGTAAGGTACAAAGCTTTGGACACTTGCCAGTTGAGAGTTCAGTAATGGTCTGGCTATTGTGATGACAAGGTCCTATGGATATGGTGGCGGTAGAAAAAGACCCCTAGAGGTGAGCAGGTCATATGGTCAGCTGATGAAGGGGCTTTCTAACCAAAGCACCTGAAGTTGAGATGGTCTCCATTCTCCCTTAGCTCATTGTAATGAAGTACATATAAGCAGAAAAGCTTAACTCTTCTGTTTATGTCCACTTCTTTAAGGCTGTGGCCATAAAGAATGGGTGGCTTTCCCTGAATCTCTGCCAAGTATGTTCAGTTGGATCACAGCATAACTTGAGTGGTCAGGTCATGATATTTTAGAGTTTCAGAGTGAAGTTTTCTTTTTCCTGAATGCTGATGGATGACTGATTAGAGAGTTAAAAATAAAGAGATAATGTGATTGACAACTCATAAATACCAGGGATTGTTGGAAGCACTGAGATCTCTTTAGTGAATTTTGCATATTTTATTTCTGGTGGAGAAAGAAGTTGGGAGAGAGAGAAAAGGAAAGAGAAAGAGACAGAGACAGAGGGGGAGGGAGACGCTCAGAGCAAAGGAAGACAACATTTCCATCTGGGGTTTGTGCTTTTCTGAGTGCCGACTCATTTTGATAGATTATTAGAAAACTCATATTTGCTCATAAATGTGAAAAAATAGCAAATGTAAAATTTGCAAATTTATTCCTAAATGTAGTTAAATTCATAAATATTTAGACATTTTCTGTAAAGCTTCTAATTTATAACCTTTACATGAATCTATAATTTGGTATAAAAGCTTCTAAATGCAGTAGTAATGTCACAAATGTCTATAAATATTCACATCTCATTTACAAAAGTAGTCTCATGGTTCTACAAACCATGAGATGAAGAAATTGTGAATGCAAACCATTTTGTTAGGTGGAATTCTGCCTAGGTGAATCAGGACAATGTACAAAAACAAACCTCAAGAGACAATTTTAAGATCATGACTTTGGCTTATTGCACATGTATTATAAAAAAATTTTTTGAATAAGGAGGAAAATATTTAGTTGCAATTTAAAAATGAATGAGCAGATTCAAATACAAAGATCAAAAGTAAAGACCTCAGAAAAGATGCAATAAATTTCTAAAGAAACAAAATAATACCAGGCAGAATGATGAATCCTTGATGGAATCTTTCTGAAGCTCAGTTTTTTTGTTTTGTTTGTTTGTTTGTTTGTTTTAATCTGTTAAATGGTGACAATAAGCCAGGCATGGTGGTGCACAGCTGTAATCCCAGCAACTTGGGAGCAGGAGAGCTGCAAGTTCAAAGCCAACCTTAGCAAGTGAGGCCCTAAGCAACTCAGCAAAAGGGGAAGGGAAGGAGTATGGGAGTAGAAAAGACAATGGAATGTGATGGACTTCATTATCCTAAGTACATGTAGGAAGACACGAAGGACGTGACTCTATTTTGTGTACAACCAGAGATATAAAAAATATTCTCTATATGTATAATATGAATTGTAATGCATTCTGTTGTCATATATAACAGGTTAAATTTAAAAAAAAATGTAAGGGCTGGGGATGTGGCTCAGTGGGTAAGCACCCTTGCATTCAATCCTTGGTATCCCCCCCCCCAAAAAAAAATAGTGACAATACATTTTTATGCATTCTTTACATATTTTTGTTTCTCTTATAGTCAGGACTATGCAAGTAACAAATAGTAGTCTCAAAAGTGATTGAGAAAACAGAAACAAAAATTCAGTGGCTGACAACCCAAAAACCTTCAAGTCTGTTTAATATGCAAGGGCTAGAAATAGGATTCAGCCCCACTCCCAATAGACAGCCATGGTCCTGCTTTTGCTCTATTTCATGCTTCTCTTACCTGTGGGCTCTTCTGTGGTAGACCCTGGTGACTCCTGACCTTTCTAAGGCTCATCCCATCCCTGCGCAAAGTGACCCAGAAAGAAAGAACGGATCTCTTTCCCAAGCTCCCCTGACAAATTATCATAAGACGAACTTGGAAATGCCGTAATTTTATTCTTTTTTAATGGGGAGTAATATTTCATTGTGTATATATACCACAGTTTCTTTATCCATTCATCTATAGAAGGGCATCTAGGTTGGTTCCACAGTTTGGCTATTGTGAATTGTGTTGCTATAAACATTGATGTGGCTGTGTCCATGTAGTATGCTGTTTTAAAATCCTTTGAATATAGACCGAGGAGAGGGATAGCTGGGTCAAGTGGTAGTTCCATTCCATTACTATGTGATAGACACTGTGATCTTCACACACTATTTTTTATCCACTGAGCACATATAAAGACCATGTTTGGCTTTTGCCTATTTAGACCCCATTCCCCTCTGTTACTGGTGGTAACACCCATACCAGACCCAAGGATTTCCACCCTCTACAAACATGACCTCAAGTCTGCCCCACTCCAACTGCCAAACCTGGCTTCAGGAGTGGGAATGGGACCCAGATGTGACCAAGTGATCTATTCTATTCTTCTGTAAATGGTAATAGTTCAAGGATAGGCAAATGATCCAAGTTCATCTCTCTTTTTTTTTTAAATTTATTTTTTGTTTGTTCTACGCAGCTTTTAGAGGAATCTCCATGCTACTTTCAGATTGGTTGCACCAATTTGCTGTCCCACCAGCAATGTATGAGTGTGCTTTTCCCCACATCCTCACCAACAATTATTGTTGTCAGTATTCTTGATAACTGCCATTCTGACTGGCATGAGATAAAATCTTAGAGTAGTTTTGATTTGCATTTCTCTAATTTGTAGAGATGTTGAACATTTTTTCTTATATTTGTTGATGGATTATATATCTTCTTATAAGAAGCGTTTATTCAATTCCTTAGCCCATTTATTGATTGGGTTATTCATTTTTTTGGTGTTAAATTTTTTGAGTTCTTTATATATCCTGGAGATTAGTGCTTTATCTGATGTATATGAGGTAAAAATTTTCTCCCATTCTGTAGGCTCTTTCTTTATCTCACTGATTGTTTCTTTTGCTGAGAAGAAGCTTTTTAGTTTGACTCCATCCCATTTATTGATTCTTGATTTTATTTCTTACACGTTAAGAGTCTTGTTAAGGAAGTATTGGCCTAATCTGACATGTTGAAGATTTGAGAATACTTTTTGTTCTATTAGGCGTAGGGTCTCTGGTCTAATTCCTAGGTCCTTGATCCACTTTGATTTGAGTTTTGTGCATGGTGAGAGATAGGGGTTTAGTTTTATTTTGCTACATATGGATTTTCAGTTTTCTAAACCAAAGGCCAAATATTTTCTTTGATAAGTGGATGCTAATTCATAATGTGAATGGGCCATGGGATGAGTGGAGGAACTTTGGATTGGGCAAAGGGTAGGGAGGGGAGGGGGAATGGGGGTAGGAAACATGGTGGAATGAGATAGACATCATTACCCTAAGTACATGTATGATTGCATGAGTGGTGTGATCCTACTTTGTGTACAACAGAGAAGTGAAAAATTATGCTGCATTTGTGTACAATGAATGGAAGAGCATTCTGCTGTCATGTATAACTGATTAGTACAAATATAATGTTTTTTTAAAAAAAGATGAACTTGGATCATTTTCCTGTCCCTGAACTCATCACCATGCACAGAAGAAGAAAATACATCACTTGGCCACATCTGGGTCCCATTCCCACTCCTGAAGTCAGGTTAGGGGGTTGGAGTGGGGCAGACTTGGGGTCATATTAGTAGAGGGTGGAAACCCTTGGGTCTGTTATGGGTCCTGCCACCAGTAACAGAGGGGGATGGGATCTAAATAGGCAAAAGCCAAACATGGTCTTCGTATGTGCTCAGTGGATAGAAAACAGTGTGTGAAGATCATAGTATCTAGCACATAGTAGATCCTCAGTTCTTTCCATTATTAACCGTAGCTTGATATTTTTACTTCATTTTCCACTGCAGAGAAAAAAGAGAAAAGGAATTAATGGAAGAGACAAAGGAACCTAGAACATACGTTTCAAAACTGTGTCCAGAGAGTCTCAGAAAACTCTCAAATTAAGGAAAATCAAAGATCCCTTTGATTCTGCTAATAACACACACCTTGGTCATGCATACTGTCCTATCAACATGAATCCATGGGACCTCTACCACATCCAAGGTGCCAGGAATTCAGGGAGAAATGCTCACTTGCTTGTTGGAGACAACCAAGACACAACCATGGAACAAAGACTTTGTCTCTCGTAGTTTGTGTCCATTTATAGTTAATGGACACAAACTACGAGAGACAAAGTCTTCATAGAGTCAGGGTCCATCAATTCTTGGGTTTGGTAATGCTATCTCTGCTCTGTGGCAGGATATCTTGATGCTTCATGCTATTAACATCAGAAAATTAGGGAAATATCTTTATGTCCTCTTCAAAACGTGCCCAGCTTGATACTTAGATCATTCAGCTTAACACTTTCAAACTCGAAATTTGCTTTTCCTTTTGCTGAGTAGTAATATGTACCTTACACATACTTATTGGGTAAACTAATATCATAATTGCTTCCCCATTTTTCCTAAATGTAGTTTTTCCAAATTTCAAGAAGTTTCTTTTACTGCCAATATTTCAGGTAAAGAATTCTTTGCCCAGCATATCCACATTCTGCATTTTCTTACTGTTCAATATTCTTGCTTCTCCATTGAAAGTGTCAGCTTTAAACGCTGTAAAATTATAATCATTTTAGTCTATCCCTTTAACAAAGTACCTGTCCCTTTAATCATTTTAGCTGTCCTTCACTGAATTGTTTCTGTTACTGTCCATTTTTATTAAAGTGTGGCGAGCAGACTGCATTCAATAATGCAGTTTTGTAAAAATAGACGCTTGTAGCTTTGTATAAAGCATAGATAGAATTTAAGCTGTGTTTGGATTCTCCTTTAATATGTGTATGGTCTTATATCTCCCTCTTAGTGATTAAGATAGCTATTATTGTCTGTGTTTTTGCATAAAGTTATGGCCTGGGGTTAACTGGTGACCCCCAAACCCAAATAATCTCCAATCTTTTGACTCATCTGCTATTTTGGACATATCTTTTTGTGTTCTCTTTATGAGGATAAATTGATTTCATTCTTAGTGTTTCATCTATATCTTCTGCAAATATGGTACAGTTGGTATGAATCTTACAGGGTTATATGGACAAAATTTTGTACAGCATGTAGAGAGCATTGGCCAGTTCCCTGGCCTGAGGAAAGCCCTCAAAACATTCACTAACATCATGATGTTGATTATTACTAACTTGGTTCAGTTGAAGTTTTAAGGGCTTTCTTGTGAAATTGGTGTCTGACCCGTTGCTCAAGTGGTTTGCCCTTAGATTCTATACTTAAAAACTGAAAAATTTTCATGGGGTGAAGTATCTTCACATAAAAGTAATAAGGAATTTTTGTTGTTGTTGTTTTAACAATGATTTGGCTGAAAAAGTAGCCCATGATAAAAATAAAGAATTGAACTTTATCAGTATATCTAAGGAGTAGGAAATTCAAAGAATAAAAACGTGAAGACAACTAGCTGAAGGTCAGTGTAAAAGTGGGCATAGACCACAAATATTGATCTTGCTGTTAGTTTTCAGTCCCTTCCATAATATAAAAATTGTCCTTTAGTCATGGTGGAGTGTTTCTTGGAATCCTTATTTTAATTCTGCAACATTTATATTCCAGGAGTAACAGCAAATCTGCTGATTACTTATGAAAGCAGGGGAAAAAACATTTGCAATTACAGTCAAAATTAAAGTTATTTTCTAATCTTCTCATCTTTTTTAAGGAATGAGAAACTTTAAATATGGTCAACGTAGCACATTTTAAGTGTCAAACTTACTGAATTTTCCTATGCCAATTGAATAATAATTTTTCTGTGAAAACAGTGAGCATTCTATAGGTATTTTTTTCTATCATTTGACCTGTTTAATACAAGTTGAAAAATTTCTCTTGTGTAAGTACCATTGCATAATGCTGTATGCTGAGCTATTAAGATATATTTAGTAATTCCATTAGAACTGCACCATCGAGCAGGGCAGAGCATATGGAAAGAAGTTGGTGAAAAACTGATTAAACATTTATATCAAGTACATTTTGATTTAACTCACATAAATAATTCATTTTTATGTTTTCTTTCTTTCAAAATAAACCTTTTTGACACCTGCTGTGCTAAAAATAATGCTAGCATGGCTGTAATAAAGAAAGTCTTAAAGCTTGCAGCAATGACATCATCTGGAACCCATGCAGATATTAAATTATCAGCACATAAGTGTAGAAAAGTAAGACTTGACATTATTTATTATTTATTTAGTGCCTTGAAAATATGCTATGCTTAGTGGCAAGCAAAGCACCTGGCTGAATTTGAATATGGAGTTTCTCTCAAGAAATGCTAAAAATGAAAGGGCTTACAGAAGAAAATATATGAAAGAGCAATTGAGATTCTTTCCCTTGATCATTTGAAATAAGCCGAGAGATTGGGTGAATAAACTCAAGCAAAAATCCTGAGATGTCAGAGCCCTTTATAATGGAAAGGGAGAGAGGTGAGAAGATGATAGCATCTCCATGTGGTTTTAGACCACATCTTCTCCATGTGGTCAGAGCATTGTTATAGAGAAGTGCCAATTGAGCCATAAAGGACAGTGTTAGGCAATCTGTAGGCACAAAATTAAATAGCATCAAGTCATCCAGAAAAATTATTTCCTCTAATCATCTCTCAATCTTTCAGTCTAAGAGTAAATCTCATGTTAGAGCTGCTATGCCCCAACCATCTTTGTGATACCATGCACTTTTAAACAAAGAGCATATAAAGCCTGATGCCTAGGGTCTTTCTAGGCAGTGACATAGTGGATAATATCACTTAATTAAAATTTGGCCATATTCCTTGATTCCAATTTTATCTGCTTGTAACAAATGTTAGTTTTCCAGAAACAATATGATTTAAAAATTCCTTTTAAAACACTGTGGCAAAAACATGAATTTATTTAATAAAAATTTCTATGTAAAGAACAGTAGACCACAGCAACAGCCTAAAAATGGGACATATTATGCAGAATTATAACAATATTTGACAAATCTATCCCCCAAAAGCTGAATGATGGTAATGGCTGGTTCTACCAAAGAGAAAATTTGAAGATGAGTATGAAAAAGCATTCTTTTTACATTTTTTTTACATTATCGTGAACTAAGAAAACACGGTGAATGATGCAGATGTTATGGTAGAGTCCCTTTAAGCCAACCCCTACCATACAAACCAAAATGGCATAATTGATGGTTTAGAGTTGCTTCATGGGGATCCTATTAAAGACAACTTATTTATTCTGGGGAAAAATACAGAAAAGAACCACAACTGACACTGGGAACAAACACCTTCCATTTGGCACTTTCAAACTAGGATAGCATCTGCCTAAACAAATATTTGTGTGAGCCAATTTTGTTGTGAGAGTTTCACTTAGAGAATGATTTTCTTTCGTAATGTGCTCTTTGAAATTAGAAAAAAAATAAAATTCAATGTAGTCATAATCATTTCTATTAGAACATAGGGATGGCAACCATTTTCTGGACTCCAAAAGCTCAATCGGAAAGGAGAACATTGCTAACTAGGCTCACAGAAGTATTGCAGATATTTTCCTTTCTGTTCCTGGTTGAGGACTTAGGAATGATCCATCAAGGGAAAAGTGAAATATTACATTTTGAGCCATGTGGGACCTTGGAGATAAAAATATCAGGTTCCATTTCCTATTTAAAAATAGCTGCTTTCCACAATTAAAAAGTTAATGCATTTTCATTTTTCCAAGCTTTTAAACCATAAAACAGTAGAAGAAGCAAATATATGTACTACAATCTCATTATACAGTGATAAACACTGTTAATATCATTCTGTGCATGTAAAGATGGGATTGTCTTCCTCTTTTCCCTATAGGATTTTTAACAGTCTATGAAAAGAGTTTCCCAACTGTGTGTGGTGGTGCATGCCTGTAATCCCATCGATTCAGGAAGCTGAGGAAGGAGGACTGCAAGTTCAAAATCAGCCTAGCAAGGCCCTAAGGAACTTCATGAGACCGTGTCAAAAAATAAAAAAATAAAAAGGGCTGGGGACATGGCTCCATTCGTAAGCACCCCTGGGTTCAATCCCCCAAGTACCAAAACAACAACAATAACAACAACAACAACAACAAAAAAGAAAAACAAGTTGTCCACATCAATTAGTATTTTTCTTCAGAAATAGTTTGTGAACTGATATTGTGTTTAGGCAGTGGGTACAGAAGATGCTGGGGAATTTTAACTTCTGTATTATTTCCATATTAGGATTTCACACAAAAGTACACTTGGTTTAAAATGTCCAAAAACAATATTCACAATCAAGGATTTTCATGGCTTCATCATTTTTATATTTGAATCAATTTTCTATTTTTAAATTTGAGGTTGTTTTTGTTTCTTTAGTATTATGATAAAAACTTCAACAAATGTCTTATCCATAAATATTTAGGAATATAAATATAACATTAAAATGGAATTTCTTGGGCAAAGAGTATAAACATATTAAGATTAATTTCCTTGGAAATGAAACATCAATTTTCTCTCCTGTCACTGATACATGAGACTGTTTGTCTTTACTGCAACTTTATTGAGTATTATATTGTTAAGTCTTCCCATTAAATAAGAAATGTTCATTTAACATGTTTAAATGTGAATAATGACACTCAACAAATAAAAAGGTTAATATTATTCTTTAATTAGTGTTCACTTGAAAGGGATCTGGAAAGCTAAATTACAATGATGTAGAAGTCATGCTTTCTTAATTAAAGCTCCTATTCTGTTGTATGACTATCTATAATGCCTTCTTCTTCTAGAATATAAAATAAAAGTTCAAGGTGTCATTTCATTCTCTGGTGTATCTACCAAATCTAAAAATCACAACAAGCAAACAAACAACAACAACAAAAAAAAAAACAGGTATTCTGCATTAACCATCACACATGGCCTCCAAATCCTGACACCAGCTAAGGGGTGTTTTTATACCATGGAATCATTCTGTCTTCCTTAGAGGCCAGAATGAGTCGCTCCCTCCACAAACAATATTTCTTAGTACTTGTGTCTCCTCTATAGTGTTGGTGATATTCTGCTTTGAGGTATAGCTCTTTGCTAATGTCTTTTCTCTCTTTCTAAATGCTGTCTAATTTTTTCTATGAAGTCCCCACAGTGGTTAGTGAGAAAAGACTCATATCTATAACCTTCTTAATTATTCAATAAGTACTTATTGAATATTTACCCCACCTACTATGTGCCAGAATTAGTCATGCTACAATTAGCACCAAGGAAGAGAAATGGAGTTCCTGCCATTGCAACTTTCAGTACTATGGAGTAAATAAATATTAAAGACTTACAGAATTTCAATTGGCTTAAGTGCTATAGAGTTGCAGGGTGGTCATGCTGATGGCAGTGGTGACTGTGGTCTTGGGAAGCCAGAGAAAGCAGACGCATGTGTGGAAGTTGTTGCTGAATTAAAATTAGTAGCTGTATTAATTTTAATTATTTAATTACTCAAACAAAAATGAATTGTATTTGTCTGCACAAATAAATATGTGCATTGAAACAATTATTGATGAGATGGAGTTCTCTGATTTGCTTTCTATCAATAGCATGGAATTGGTATATAGACTAATTTTTGGTATTAAGTACTTTGGTATATACACCCATACATGCACTCACAAATTAGTTACTTTTCAAAATTCTCATCAGCTAGGAGAATAACAATATTCTTACAGAAATAGAGAACTCATTCTTAGAAGTTGTGTTTTTTTTAGATTCAGAGGTCTCACCAAATTTCAATCTGTGTTCTTTAAGGGAATGAGAGTGGTGGACGATCAGATGTTTCATTTTGTTGAGATACTTCAATATCATTCCCAATCAGAATATTTGATTGGGTAGAAGACTAGAAGCACTGGACTCTCCCAAGAATTCTTTCTGACTTAATTGTCATTCTTTGGTAATATCCCACTAAAACAGAGCTCTGAACTCTGATAAAATTCACTGATATGTCCAGCTGGTATGTTTCCAGTTGTTAATGCAGTGACTACTATGAACTACAAAGCAACAGCAATTTCATTTGCATAAATTTCACCATACTGTGTTTTTTTTTTCCAAATATCTTTTCCCTTCAGTGCTCTAATACAGCCTTTTGAGCATTTTGGCATCATATGGTATGTGTTCTGTGTATGGTTCAGCCATACACCTTAACTTGAATGTAACTGATGAAGGAAATGGTGGTATTCTGAGATAACATCATGATTCTAATATTCAAGTCAGATGATCGGCACATTTTTCTATGTTTTATTTTTAGCTATCACCAAGTATTTTTTCTTTCACAAAGTAAAACATGTTTTTATTAAAATCATATACAGAATATACCTTTGCCCTGAGTCCTTCTGCATATTTATTTTATTGCAAGATCTGTTTTCTTAGTGAAACACAAGGGAGGAAACTGCTAAATTGGGATGTTAGCTTTTATGAGGTTCATTAAATGACTGTGAGTAGAGAATCAGGAGAGAAAAAATCTGGCAGACTTCTTACTACAAAGACTAGTGTTGCTGTCCAGCTGAAGAGAGAGTCTTGTGAGTTAATTTTGTCTCCAGCAGTATATTGGTCATTGGCTGGACTTTCTTATTTTTCCTTCATTATGTAAAACAGTGTGTTTACATTTCAATGCATCATGGCATATTCCAAAGAGGAAAATTCTACTGGGTTATTTTAAATCACTATAGGTAAAAATTTGATGCTAGCAGGTAGAAGACATGTATAGGTTAATATTTACTCTCTGTCCAGAATTTCTTGCATGCTGACATAGCATATCTAATAAAGGAATAAGCCCCCTCTCCCAACCCTCAGTCCTTAGCAAGATGTTTTATTCCAGCTTTCTTTGCATGTATAGTAAATCAATTAAAATTAATTTCAACTACGAGTAACAGAAAAATTCAATATGTCAGTGGCCTAAATATTATTGACATTTATTTTTCTGCTTCAGTAACTTTAAACTACAAATCCATAATATTTGAAGTACTTCCATTTTCCTATTCATTTTGATTCCTATAACAATTCTGAGATGGAAGCAGAGTAGATGTTAGGAAATGAATAAGGTGAGGCTTAGAGAAATTCAGTAATTATCTCCACTGTGGAAAAATTCACTAACCCAGAAGGAGAGGACAGATTTAGAATCATTGGAAACACAGGGTCCTCTGTCTGCTGACCCATCAAATCATTAGTAAAAGACATTTTGAGCCACCAGCATGTGGATCTTGCACAACCTGGAGAACACTCACCAAGGAGGGTCAGTGGAGTAAACATGACAGTTCACAGTCCCTCAAAGAAGCCTATTATAGATGATTTCACTGACGATTTGGCTAAATTTCATACTTCCTATCTTGTCCAATAGTAGTTCCAAAAGTTTTTCTCTACTGCTGATTATTAATATGGATGCTGACATATGAAAGAGCTTGCAAACTGCACCAAGCACCTTAAAGTTAGTCCAATCTCTAGAGAGAATAGGTAGCAAAATAGAAAGAAGAAAATGTATATGGATATTGGAGCCAAACACAATTGACTGTGACCTATGATTTTGCTGTATAACCTTGGACAAGTTACTTAGCCACCCTGACCTTTGGCTTCTGCTGTTTTTACATTCATCTCATCAGATAATCTGAATGCACCAAGCTGGAAACTTGACAGTATGAAGGCACTCTCTAAACAGTAGCTATTATATATAAGGGAGGCCAAGGGAAGTCTATTCAGTGCATCACTTTTGCTGAACTTAAGTCTAGAAACAGACGGAAAGGGGTCAAAGAAGTTAAGGGATTCCAGATGTAGCCAAAGCCACTCGGTGGCAGAAGGTTGTCTGAGAGCCTGGATGTCAGAAGGCAAATGGGAGCCAGAAAAAGAACTACCACCTTTCCTCCCTACTAAGACCTGGTCTTCTCTTTTTTATCTTCAAAGTACTTAATAAACACTAATTAACCCCATGCCCTATGAGGCAAATTTTGCCCAAAGCACCATGCTCTTAAGAGCTATGCACATCTCTAGTAATTGACTAGATTATCCTCATTGCCTGGACATCAGTAAAGCTTTCTTCCACAAGCATCTTAGGGCTAGGGAGAAATTCTTGTATGGATAAACCTACATGTGACCTCATGAAATCAAGGATGTAGTGTAGGGTCCTCAAAGAAGAGATACCGTTCTTTTGGCACAAGAAGTTTCTGACTTCAAAAAAAAAAAAAAAGATGGATGAATCCATAATTATTCATTGAGAATTATAAAAAAGCAAACCAGCAAAAGCTATCAATCAAGAACACCATAATCATGGGCTCACATTTGTATGTGCAAGACAAGTGCTGGATGAGGCACACATATATAAACATCTCCAAACTCAAAACCTGCAAATTATTGTAAAGTTCCTTATTCCCTTTCTGGCCAAAGCAATTGCAAAAGATCTTTTCATCTCAAATTGTACAGTATTAAAAATTTACCTCTAGGTTTGAGTTCCTGCTTCTATGCACCATTAAAAGTGGGAGAATATGTATGCAGATACATGAAAAATATATGTATATATATATGTATGTATGTATGTAGAGAAAATACACACATGTGTGCATTTACGCTTATATGTACATCTATGTGTTCATATATATTCGTTTGTTCTGTTGTTGCTCTTACACATTTTACTTTTATGTCTCAAGGGCTTGATATTCCTCCTCCAACCTACCTCTTTATCTTGCACTCTGGCTCATGTTCACTATTTTCTACATCTGACTCCTTTCAGTTCTTCTTCTAACTTAGGATGTCCTCCCTGATTTTTAAGCCCTTTTGCATGAGCTGCAGAATCTATGAGAATTATTTACTCCTGAGCCTGGCCTTCTTGTTGTGTCCTTTGTCCTTTCTCCTGCATAGTTCTCTTAGTTCTTTCTATCTTTTTTTAAAGGAATTTCTTTTTTAGTTGTAAATGGACACAATATCTTTATTTTTATTTTTTTTTTTCTATGTGGTGCTGAGGATTGAACCCAGTGCCTCTCACATGCTGGACAAGTGCTCTGCCCCTGATCCACAACCCCAGTGCCTCTCCTGTATAGTTCTGAATTATCTTTCAGGATTTGTCTTTAAGGTCACCGTTCCTAGAAGGCCTTTACTGATACTACAGCTAAAGGCTATAAACACCCAGGATATGCCAACCTTTCTGAGTGATGATAAGATGTCACGCTTGTCAATGCCTGGATCCTGAGCTCAAGGACTGGAGTCCTGTATCTTTTTTGTTTACCTCTAATATCCCTGTGATAGCCACAACAGTGGACCCTGAAGAGATGATTATTAACTATTAGTGAATGAATGGACTGTCACAAGGCATCTGCCTGAGGATCCTGGAGCTCTGCCTTTCCCAATCAACACAAAGAGTGGGTTCCTATTGTTTCCCAATTTATCTACTATGTTCAATTTATTTGTATTTTTTTGTTGTTGTTGTAGAAACTTCCATTGTATAGCCCTAGATTAATCATAATTCTTATTTCATTTTAAATTGCTTAATTCCAGCAAGTTTATTTTCCCCCCTGAAAGCAACATAGTTCTTTTAGGATGGATGGCAAGTTATCTCTAAACATTTTCCAAGTGTATACCCATTTAAATATTTACTTGGAAGTGTCATTTGTTTTCAAGAAACTTATTTAGAAATTAATTCTGAGTGACAAGTATGGTTCTGTAATCCATTTGGACAAAAGCAAGCTGGTTGCCCAGTTACCATTTTAAATGAGCTCATAAAGTAGTGCTTGGTAGTATCACTTTCATCTGGTGTTTACTATACCTGGAAACTGTCCCTGTTGTATACTTTAAAAGTGTTTAGCTATAATGTGGTCCTAATGACCAAAGGACCACCACCCCTGGCTAAATAAGGTTAGAGACAAGACCAAGAATCTTTTACTCCTCATAACATGCATTTAGATGCATCAGAGTCAAATTTGGCAAACTGGATGAAGTTAGTTTTATGTAGATGGATGAGTGCTTTTCTTGCCTGGAATATTTTATTTATCAGAATCATAAAAGGGCTCCTTAACACTATAGGAAATGCTGTCATATTTAGTTCTGATCCTTATAACTTTCAGAAAAGAGGACCAGGAACACAGGGAGGAAATCAGCAGGGCACCGGCTGGGCGTGCAGGTGGATGGACAGCCGTGCGCTGCTGCTGCAGCTGTGTCTCTCTGGCAGGCAGTGAGGCCTCCTTAGCTGCGTTCAGAGCCCAAAAATAGACACTTTGCCTTCACTTCCTTTCCTGACTCACCTCAAACATAATGAGACTTTCCACTGACAAAAAGCATAGCTTTATTTTTATGCTCACAAGATCACCTGATCACACTGCAGTGGGGAGGATAAAATGTCGGTGTGCTCTCATGTCCAGTGGACCCAACAGAAGAGGCCTGTGCACCCATTCTGCCATATTCTTGTCCCAGAGTTCTCACAGTCTTTTTTTTTTTTTTTAATCAGCTACCTTACCCTAGTCCTTCTGAAAAAAAGTCGAAGGTATTTTAAATGTAGAATATCTTTTTGATCATATTCACTCTGCTGTGCCATAGATCATTAAAATCTACTCCTCCTGTCTACCTGGAATTTTGTACCAACCTCTCTCTCTCTCTCTCCCCTCCTGCTCACTTCTGCCTCTCTTAACCACTGCTGTCTACTTTATGAGATTTATATTTTTGGCTCCCACGTATAAGTGAGAACAAGCAGTATTTGTCTTTCCGTGTCATTGAAAGTAAAATTTAAAATTAAAAAAAAAATAGCTGAAGCTAAGCCACAGGTCCCAGACTCCCTTGTGTTCAGAAGCAGCTGAGGGATTGGATTCTGAACAACATAATTTGGGTAGAGGTGATAGGCACTGCTCTCAGATGTAGCCAATAAAACCTGCTGAGTCCTCTGCACTGGGCCTCCTGTCTGCAGGGACCATGTTCGTGGTCTCAGAGTCTCTGAATGGAAGGAGCCTAAGTATAATGTCCTGCTGACCACCACTGGACCGTGACGTGAGCATGAAATCAACTTGTGCAAAGGCACTGAGTTCCAGGGTGGTTTTGGGAGCAGTTAACCTAAACTGACAATTGTGTGCTCCTTCACCTTGTGACCTTTGTACACTCATGAAAATGGGTGACAAGAAAGAAAATCAGCAGTCAAAAGCGAAGCTAACATGTGGCCTGAATGGGAAGGGTGGAGCCAAACCAGAGCAGCCGCCCCTCATTGGCCTGACCCTGTCATTTTGGAATGGTGGTAGTCGGGGTAGGAATGGAGAATTATTGCTACCAGCTCTACTTTCCAAACATGGACATCTTCAAACTGCCCTCACAAACACTTGTACCCTTTAAAACCCACATTAATGTTGGTAGTCTCCACATGTGTTACCAGAGAAGTCACTCTGTTCATGCCCTTCTCCCTCTATACAGGAACATTTTCTTCAGTGCTGAGAGTAGTTATATTTGGCCTCAGGCCCTCGGGAATATCACAGGCTTGTGGAGCCACAAAATATGTTTGTAAAAATTGTGTCTTCATTGGGTGTGCTTATAATTCTCTGCTTAAGCAGAAATATATGCCCACAAAGAAAAAAAAAATCAAGTGTCAATTTGGCAACAATTCAGTTAATGTGCTCATCATAGCCAGAGAAACCAGGTAATTTGAGCTGAAAAAGAAAATTCACTTAGATAAGGCCTTTTCGGTAAGGGCCACGCAGAAACATCTGCCTGTCATAAGCTGTCAAGTTTTTGAAGACGGGCTTTATTTTCTTGGGAATTACAAGTATAGGAGAAGTACTCCAGTACTTGAAATAACCTTTACTCTCTGGAGACAGCCTTGGGCTATCAGGTACCAGAAAGGAAGCATCCTTTTCCCTTCTGAAAATATATGGCTTCAGCTTCCAGCAGTGACACTTTCTCTCAGGAAGGGGAAAAATGTCCTTCGTGTCCCTCCAGCCATACTACAGTTAAAACTGTCCCAGCCACAGAAGACTTTATTATGCATGAGCACCTGCACTGGTGAAGCTCCCAAATGCAGTTTTTAAAAATCGACTCTAAATAAACTATGTAGAGGATGAGGAAAATTGGAGATTAGGATCTAAAAGATCCTGCGGAGAAAACTGCAGAAATTTCAACTGTCTTCTGTGTGCACAGCTGCCCTTCACTAACTCTTCCACCCAGGAACATCTGCCCAGGGCCTCACCACACACCCAGGGTGCAGACCAAGGGTTCGGTAATGCACGCTGTGATGCGGGATTATCCTTGTCTGCATCCTCTCCTGTCACTGCGGCTGGTTCCAAATGGAATTGTTGGTGATCCAGAAACAAAGTGGACTCCTTTCTGGGAAGCTGAAATAAGGGGATTAAGAAACTATAGAGGCCTACAAACATATTCCATGTAACTTAGAACTGGACTAGACACAGCCTTAATCAAATTTAATCAACCCATCTGAGGCAGATCAGAGAGGAGATCCAGACTGGGATGAATGCTAATGCTGTGGAGGGCACCGAGGGCCTTACTGGTAATAGGCAAGAAAGCCTCTTCCTCTAAACGTGAGAGATGCTCCACGGTGCAGGGCCATATGTCTGCTGCAATCTGTGGCCTTATGGATGGAGAACTCTCTCGACCCCCAGGCACCATGTTGAACATGGAACAAAACTGACAGTGCCAAAGGGTGAAAAGCATTCTCTGTGTTTCGAAGACAATTGAAATATTTTTAGGAACAAAAGCGTTGGCAAATGAATACAACACAGGTGTTGATTGCTTGCTACACGATTTCATCAAGGATGAGGAAAGGATGAGTTTTTAAAATTTTTAAAAATGGCTGACTCTAATATTGCAGGGTTTAGTCTTTTTTGAAACCACAAAACCATCACATATCCAAACATTTAGCATTTCTTCCCAAATTGACAGTTGGAAAGGCTCCGAATATTGGCATTTTTCAAGTAATGTTTGAAAGTTTTCTTCAAGAAGTGGCTTCAGAAACCACAGCATGCTTTATTAAATACTCAAGAGAGGGGGCACACTCTATTTATATAATATGGATTTGATTTTCTCTAAATAGCCTAGATTGGTAAACTTATGTGTAGTGATTAAGGTATGTGATCGAAGAATGGTGTGGGGAGGAGTGAAAGGATATAAAATTAAATTTGGGAGGCTAATTTACAAAGTGGTTCTAAAACCAACAATGTAATAGGAATTTTTAAGATGCTTCACAAGATGAGAAGATGGCCAAATAAGTGACTTGTTCCCAAAAATGATTTGACAGGCAAATATTTATTTGTGTGTTTGCATTCTGGTACATTATTTAAAAGATCAGTGCAATGGAGTTTAAAAGGACTTTGACATGCACTTTCAGTAATGAAGAACTAGGAATCTGGACAACCTCCTGCTGAGGACAGGAAGAAAAGGGTAAAAGAAGATTTTTTTTTTTTTATATTGCTTGAAGGCATTGGAAAGCCAGTAAGGCATGCAAAGAAAGATTAGAGTGAAGAATTTGAAGAGGACAGACATTTGGAAAGAAAATGCTATTGCATGCAGGATCATTTTTCCCTAGCTATGTCTGCCTGTTTCGGGTGAGTTGTCTACTAGCCAAGGCAACTGTCCACAGACTATCCTGGGGAGATAGGAGACACAAAACCAGAATGGAGGAGCTGCTAGTGGTGCTTTTAAAACATCCAGAGCTTTGGGTTAAAATCCCAAGATCTCTTAGAGGTGATGACTACAGGAGTAAGGGCGATTCAGAAGTAGAATCAAGGGGCATGAAGCCAGATTTAAATAATGTAAATCTTTGAAAATAGGGTGAAATGTGACTGTGTTGCTGGTGTGCATGGCCACCTGCTAATAATCACCATGAGTCATCTCTCAGGGAAGACAGGGTCAGTATAAGGCTAACCTTATCTCTATAATGTTTCCTATATAATATTCAGCACTCAGTCAAAATAATCAGGCACAGAGCAGATAAGAAAATAAAGGAAGGAAAACAGACTGTGGAAACAAACATTTTAAAAATCACAAATAAAGACTTCAGAATATCCATGTAAGGTATATTTAAGAGGACAGTTATTATTGGAATGTTCACCAGAAATTTGGAAGCTATATGAAGTGAATTATACAGAAATTGACTCTATGTAGTGACAGGACATTAGACATAATTGAAGAATCAACAAGTAAACCAAAGGATAGATCAGAGGAAACCGAACAATAAATAGTAAAAAGAATATTAAATTTAAAAAGGCTAAGAGGCATAGAAGACAGTGTGAAAAGGTCTAACAGACATAAAATCAGAGTCCCAGGAATAAAGATAAGAGAAAAAAGGACAAAAATGATCCATAGTAAAACAATAGCAGTTGAGGCTTTTTGGTTTTGTCTTTTTGTTTGTTTGAAGTAAAACATCAAACTACATATTCAAAAAACACCACAAACACCAAGAAGGAGTTACATATAACATAAACTACTAAAAACCAACAGGAAAAAAAATAATATCATAAAAACAGGAAGAATAAAGAGAAAATGCAAAAAGAAGAAATAATTAGATTTACAAGCATCTTCTGAAATGAAAAAGTGGATACTTAATGTCGCTAAAGAAATAAAATAACTAACAATCTAGAATTTTAAAACCAGTAAAAATATCCTTTAGAAATAAAGATAACATTTTTTTAAATTTTTATTTAATTATTTTGTTACCTAGTTCTTGTTTTATTTTTATTGACATAATGATTCTGCATATTTAGGGTGCATACTATGGTAATATGATATGTACATATAACATGTGATGAACAAATTAGGGTGATTAGGATATCCATGACCACTTTTGGTCATAAGGACATTCAAAATCCTCTTTTCTAGCTATTTTGAAAGATTATAAATAATTATTAACCATTAAATGAAACAAATAGAGAAAATTCATCACTAGCAGAACTAAACTAAAATAAATACTAAATGGTATTAATAATACACTCTAAGCATATACATAATGCTAGACTATAGGCAGAAGGAAAGAGATCCCAGGTGGAAAGTTGTATATTCAAGAAGAATTAAACAAAAAACACCATCAAGGAAAACATCAAATAAATAAAATGTATGGGAAGTCTAAATTAATTCTAACTTTAATATACATTATTAATAAATGGAGTTTAAAATATACAGAGAATTTAGAAACTTAAAAAGTCATTGGTATTTAAGTGTTCTAAGGTCTTCTCATTGTCAGAGGTCAAATTAATAATTTATACAACTTGAATAAATCTATAGTGCCTACAACAATTGCTAGGGTAAACAGTAAAAGAATAGGAAAAATTAACAGAAGTAGAAATAGAATGATTTTAAAAATATTAAGTAATTAAAAAAAAAAAACAGGAGAGGCTGAGGTTGTGGCTCAGTGGTAGAGTGTTTGCCTAGCATGTGTGAGGTACTGGGTTCAATACTCAGCACCACATATAAATTAATAAATAAAGGTCCATCAACATCTGAAAAAAAATTAAAAAAACAGGAAAGTAAAGAAAAAATACATATAAGAACACAAAGCATATTGATTTAAATAAAAATACAATAGTAAATATATATAAAATTACTACAAACCAGCAATTATGTCCTTGGTAGATGCTCAGGTCTAAAATGTACATATGAGCAACAAAGATATTAAAAGATGCAAAGCGAGATTCTTCATAACTTAAACCAGTACAAGTATTCATAAAAAGTGAAATCAAATTAATTATTTATATATGCATATATATACATGTATATATGTATGTATGATTGTGTTCATA